>NC_053491.1:480171441-480471441 GCF_905171775.1 Rana temporaria | reverse complement strand
AGTGTACCCCCAGACCTATCTAGGCATCGGAACCGTGACTTCAGGAGGCCAAACGTGCGCTCCACCACTCCCCGGGTACGTATATGAGCCTCGTTGTAGCTTCTTTCTCCTGGTGTTTGTGGGTTCCGGAATGGAGTCATGAGATGGGGTCCCAGGGCATATCCAGAGTCACCTGGAAGGGAAAAGACAGGAGGATGTTAGTCATGCATGTGCCCCTCGTGATGTCAGCATCATGGGGGGGGGACAGTAATGCCTGACACCCATGTCACTCACCAACCAGCCAGCTGTCCCCATACACGTTCTCTTCAAATTGTCTTGGGATGTCGCTTTGCCGGTAGATAAAGCTGTCATGGGTGGCTCCAGGGTGTTTAGCACATACGTGCCATATGAGGCCTTGAGCATCGGTTATTACTTGTACATTAATGGAATGCCAATTCTTCCTGTTACGGTACATATGCTCAGCGTCACGGGGGGCCTGGAGTGCCACGTGAGAACAATCAATGGCCCCCACAGTGCGTGGAAATCTGGCTATTTTATAGAAATCGGTTCTTGCCTTCATCTGCTGGACCTCCTGGGTGGGTCTCACAATGTGGTGGGACATCCGTCTCAGGATGGCGGGTACAACTTGGTGCACGCACCTACTCATTGTGGATTGGGACATCCCTGCCAAATTTCCACTGGTTCTTTGAAATGATCCACTGGCCAAAAAATGCAGGGTTGCCATGACCTTGAGCAGTGGCGGCACTGCTTGTGATCGATGTGTTGGGTTGGTGAGGTCATCCTGCAGGGATCGTACTATTTCCATGATGGCTTCAGTGTCAAATCTCAACAAGCGAAACACCTCCGATTCCACCATGCCAAAGAGGTCCATGCGATCTCGGGGTACCCTCTCCTGTGCCCTCCTCCTCCTGCGTGCGCGTAGACGCCGTAGTACTATGACCACGGCTGCCCCTGACATGTTGGCACACAGATGTGTTGTCCTGCAAGTGTTGTTGCTCAGCTCCTCTGTCACGCTGCTGCTGTTGCTGCTCTCCAGCTGACCTGTGCAAGTCCGTTGCAAAGTTACCCCTGCTTTTATGAAGGGTAACTTTAGATCGGGCTAGCAGCTTACGCGCACCGCGCGTAGCCTACGACGGACAATCGTACGCATGTGAATCGGCATTTCTCCCTCATTTGCATAATTGAATAGCTAATCAATGGGAACGAAGAATACGCCTAGCCTAAATATGCGCCTAAGTTTCGCCGGCGGAGGACAGTTGCGTTGGACGGGTGAAGCCTAAGTTCACGTGTATGTGCTTCTGTGGGTACCGAGCATCGATACGACGGCGCACATCTACACTTACGCCGCGTATCTCGAGATACACCGTCGTCAGGGCCGGACTTACCATTGGCCTTGACTGGGCTCAAGCCCAGGGGCCCCACCCAATAGGGGGCCCCCTTTAAAAAAAAAAAAAAAAAATTTTTTTTTTTTTTTTTTTTTTAAGGGGTCCGGAGGTCCCCAGGGGCCCGGAGGCCCCCAGGGCCCCGGACGGCAACCCCCCTTTTTTTTATTTATTTTTTGTAAAAAAATGTTTTTTTTATATATTTTTTATTTTTATATATATAATATAATATATATATATATATATATATATTTTATTATTATTATTAAAGGGCCCAGGGGTCTCCAGGGCCCCGGACGGCAACCCCCCTTTTTTTATTTATTTTTGTAAAAAAAAAAAAAATTATATATTTATATATATATATATATATATATATATATATATATATATATATATATATATATATATATATATATATATATATATATATATATATATATATATATATATATATATATATATATATATATATTATTATTATTATTATTATTAAAGGGCCCAGGGGTCTCCAGGGCCCCCGGATGGCAACCCACCTTTTTTATTTTTTATAAAAAAAATTACATTTTTATATATATATATATATATATATATATATATATATATATATATATATATATATATATATATTTTTTTTTTATTAAAGGGCTCAGAGGTCCCCAGGGCCCCATGTGGCGACCCCCCCTTTTTTTATTTAATTTTTTTATTTTTGTTTATTTTTTATTAAAAGGCCCAGAGGTTCCCAGGGGCCCAGAGGTCCCCAGGGCCCCCGGGTTTGGCAACCTCCCTTTTTTATGTATTTTTTATAAATATGTTTTTTTTTTTATTATTAAAGGGCCCAGAGGTTTATTTTTTATTTTTATTAAAAGGCCCAGAGGTCCCCAGGGCCCCGGATGGCTACATATATTTATATATATTTGTTTTCTTCTTTATTTCTTCTTTTTTTTGTAAAGGCCCCCCCCGCTTCTCAATTTGCAGCACCCCCACCCCCCCTAGGTTCTCTGCTTCAGGGGGCCCATGCCTTAAGCTGTGCAAGGGGCCCCAAAATTCCTGATGGCGGCCCTGCGCATACCTCCCAACACGCACGGATTCTGCGGGACTTTCCCGCACAGACAGCTTCTTCCCGCAGTCCTGCAAAAGGGTTAATTTTCCCGCACTGCAAGAGGAGGCAGCACGGAAGCAGGAGGAACCGGAGTGGTGTGTGGAGGACTGTGGCTGCTGAAGGGAAGAAAGCCGACAGCCGGGCTAATGACAGTCTGTGGCCCCGGCTGTTGGCACAGGTGAGGCACTCCCCCCCTCAACAACTGCAAAATCCCCCCCGCTCAACAACTTTAATGCGCTCCCCCCCCGCTCAACAACTTCAATTCGCCCCCCCCCCGCTCAACAACTTCGATCCCCCCCAATTCTCGGCTCCAGGGGGCCCCTTTAACACTCAAGCCCAGGGGCCCCCACCACCCTAAGTCCTGCCCTGACCGTCGTATCTGCTTCGTGAATCTGGCCCTCTCTATGGTGACAGTTGCAGACACTGGGCCAGATTCACGAAGCAGATACGACGGTGTATCTCAGATACACCATCGTATCTCGGATTTTTTCTGGTCCTATCTATGCGCCCGATTCATATAACCAGTTACGCATAGATAGGGCTGAGATCCGACAGTGTCACACTGTGTTACACTGTCGGATCTTTTTTTTGAATTAAAAATGGCGCCGGGGGCGTTCCCGCTGATTTACACTGAATAATATGTAAATCAGCGAGATACGCGAAATTCACGACCGTACGCGGACCCGACGCAGTGTTCTTACGTCGTTTCCGTAGCGCGGTACCCGTCGTATACTTACCCCTGTTAAAAGCAGGGGTAAGTATTGTTAAGTATAGCCGTCGTTCCCGCGTCGAGTTTGAAATTTCCTACGTCGTTTGCGTACGCCGATTCACGAACACGCGCGTCGCAAGTCTAGCTCCCGTCGCAACCACTGACGTCCTATTGACGTCAGTGGGAGCAATGCACGCCGGGAAATTCCCCGGACGACGCATGCGTATTTAAATCGGCGCGGGAGCGCGCCTGATTTAAATATGACACTCCCCTAGCCGCGGAATTTGAATTCCGCTGGGGGATTTAGGATCCGCCGTCGCAAGTTTGGAGGTAAGTGTGTTGTGAATTTGACACTTTCCTCCTAAACTTGCGGGAGCGGATCTTAATTCACGTAGAACGAGCGGATCTATTAGATCCGCTGCGCTACGTGAATCTGGCCCACTCTCTATGGTGACAGTTGCAGACACTCTCTATAGTGACAGTTGCAGACACTCTCTCTATAGTGACAGTTGCAGACACTCTCTATAGTGACAGTTGCAGACACTCTCTCTATAGTGACAGTTGTACTCTCTCTCTATAGTGACAGTTGCAGACACTCTCTATGGTGACAGTTGCAGACACTCTCTATAGTGACAGTTGCAGACACTCTCTATGGTGACAGTTGCAGACACTCTCTATGGTGACAGTTGCAGACACTCTCTCTATAGTGACAGTTGCAGACACTCTCTATGGTGACAGTTGCAGACACTCTCTATAGTGACAGTTGCAGACACTCTCTCTATAGTGACAGTTGTACTCTCTCTATAGTGACAGTTGCAGACACTCTCTATGGTGACAGTTGCAGACACTCTCTATAGTGACAGTTGCAGACACTCTCTATGGTGACAGTTGCAGACACTCTCTATGGTGACAGTTGCAGACACTCTCTATAGTGACAGTTGCAGACACTCTCTCTATAGTGACAGTTGCAGACACTCTCTATGGTGACAGTTGCAGACACTCTCTCTATAGTGACAGTTGCAGACACTCTCTCTATGGTGACAGTTGCAGACACTCTCTCTAGTGACAGTTGCAGACTCTCTCTATAGTGACAGTTGCAGACACTCTCTATAGTGACAGTTGCAGACACTCTCTATAGTGACAGTTGTACTCTCTCTATAGTGACAGTTGCAGACACTCTCTATAGTGACAGTTGCAGACACTCTCTATAGTGACAGTTGTACTCTCTCTATAGTGACAGTTGCAGACACTCTCTCTATGGTGACAGTTGCAGACACTCTCTCTATAGTGACAGTTGCAGACTCTCTCTATAGTGACAGTTGCAGACACTCTCTATAGTGACAGTTGCAGACACTCTCTCTATAGTGACAGTTGCAGACACTCTCTATGGTGACAGTTGCAGACACTCTCTCTATAGTGACAGTTGCAGACACTCTCTCTATAGTGACAGTTGCAGACACTCTCTATGGTGACAGTTGCAGACACTCTCTATAGTGACAGTTGCAGACACTCTCTCTATAGTGACAGTTGCAGACACTCTCTATGGTGACAGTTGCAGACACTCTCTATGGTTACAGTTGCAGACTCTCTCTATAGTGACAGTTGTACTCTCTCTATAGTGACAGTTGTACTCTCTCTATGGTGACAGTTGCAGACACTCTCTATAGTGACAGTTGCAGACACTCTCTATAGTGACAGTTGCAGACACTCTCTATGGTGACAGTTGCAGACACTCTCTATAGTGACAGTTGCAGACACTCTCTCTAGTGACAGTTGCAGACACTCTCTCTAGTGACAGTTGCAGACACTCTCTATGGTGACAGTTGCAGACACTCTCTATAGTGACAGTTGCAGACACTCTCTATGGTGACAGTTGCAGACACTCTCTATAGTGACAGTTGCAGACACTCTCTCTATAGTGACAGTTGCAGACACTCTCTCTATAGTGACAGTTGCAGACACTCTCTATAGTGACAGTTGCAGACACTCTCTATAGTGACAGTTGCAGACACTCTCTATGGTGACAGTTGCAGACACTCTCTATAGTGACAGTTGCAGACACTCTCTATAGTGACAGTTGCAGACACTCTCTATGGTGACAGTTGCAGACACTCTCTATAGTGACAGTTGCAGACACTCTCTCTATAGTGACAGTTGCAGACACTCTCTATAGTGACAGTTGCAGACACTCTCTATGGTGACAGTTGCAGACACTCTCTCTATAGTGACAGTTGCAGACACTCTCTATAGTGACAGTTGCAGACACTCTCTATGGTGACAGTTGCAGACACTCTCTATGGTGACAGTTGCAGACACTCTCTCTATAGTGACAGTTGCAGACACTCTCTATGGTGACAGTTGCAGACACTCTCTATGGTGACAGTTGCAGACACTCTCTATGGTGACAGTTGCAGACACTCTCTCTATAGTGACAGTTGCAGACACTCTCTCTATGGTGACAGTTGCAGACACTCTCTCTAGTGACAGTTGCAGACTCTCTCTATAGTGACAGTTGCAGACACTCTCTATAGTGACAGTTGCAGACACTCTCTATAGTGACAGTTGTACTCTCTCTATAGTGACAGTTGCAGACACTCTCTATAGTGACAGTTGCAGACACTCTCTATAGTGACAGTTGTACTCTCTCTATAGTGACAGTTGCAGACACTCTCTCTATGGTGACAGTTGCAGACACTCTCTCTATAGTGACAGTTGCAGACTCTCTCTATAGTGACAGTTGCAGACACTCTCTATGGTGACAGTTGCAGACACTCTCTATAGTGACAGTTGCAGACACTCTCTCTATAGTGACAGTTGCAGACACTCTCTCTATAGTGACAGTTGCAGACACTCTCTATGGTGACAGTTGCAGACACTCTCTATAGTGACAGTTGTACTCTCTCTATGGTGACAGTTGC
This sequence comes from Rana temporaria, assembly GCF_905171775.1. Lineage (NCBI taxonomy): Eukaryota > Metazoa > Chordata > Amphibia > Anura > Ranidae > Rana > Rana temporaria. Next base: position 480,465,333 of record NC_053491.1, on the reverse strand, counting down.
AGACTCTCTCTATAGTGACAGTTGCAGACTCTCTCTATAGTGACAGTTGCAGACACTCTCTCTATAGTGACAGTTGCAGACACTCTCTATAGTGACAGTTGTACTCTCTCTATAGTGACAGTTGCAGACACTCTCTCTATGGTGACAGTTGCAGACACTCTCTATAGTGACAGTTGCAGACACTCTCTCTATAGTGACAGTTGCAGACACTCTCTATAGTGACAGTTGCAGACACTCTCTATGGTGACAGTTGCAGACACTCTCTATAGTGACAGTTGCAGACACTCTCTCTATAGTGACAGTTGCAGACACTCTCTATGGTGACAGTTGCAGACACTCTCTATGGTTACAGTTGCAGACTCTCTCTATAGTGACAGTTGTACTCTCTCTATAGTGACAGTTGTACACTCTCTATAGTGACAGTTGCAGACACTCTCTATAGTGACAGTTGCAGACACTCTCTATGGTGACAGTTGCAGACACTCTCTCTAGTGACAGTTGCAGACACTCTCTCTAGTGACAGTTGCAGACACTCTCTCTATAGTGACAGTTGCAGACACTCTCTATGGTGACAGTTGCAGACACTCTCTCTATAGTGACAGTTGCAGACACTCTCTCTATAGTGACAGTTGCAGACACTCTCTCTATAGTGACAGTTGCAGACACTCTCTATAGTGACAGTTGCAGACACTCTCTCTATAGTGACAGTTGCAGACACTCTCTCTATAGTGACAGTTGCAGACACTCTCTATGGTGACAGTTGCAGACACTCTCTATAGTGACAGTTGCAGACACTCTCTCTATGGTGACAGTTGCAGACACTCTCTATAGTGACAGTTGCAGACACTCTCTATAGTGACAGTTGCAGACACTCTCTATGGTGACAGTTGCAGACACTCTCTCTATAGTGACAGTTGCAGACACTCTCTATGGTGACAGTTGTACTCTCTCTATGGTGACAGTTGCAGACTCTCTCTATAGTGACAGTTGCAGACACTCTCTATAGTGACAGTTGCAGACACTCTCTATAGTGACAGTTGCAGACACTCTCTATAGTGACAGTTGCAGACACTCTCTATAGTGACAGTTGCAGACACTCTTTATGGTGACAGTTGCAGACACTCTCTATAGTGACAGTTGCAGACACTCTCTATCGTGACAGTTGCAGACACTCTCTATAGTGACAGTTGCAGACACTCTCTATAGTGACAGTTGCAGACACTCTCTATAGTGACAGTTGCAGACACTCTCTATAGTGACAGTTGCAGACACTCTATAGTGACAGTTGCAGACACTCTCTATGGTGACAGTTGCAGACACTCTCTATGGTGACAGTTGCAGACACTCTCTCTATAGTGACAGTTGCAGACACTCTCTATGGTGACAGTTGCAGACACTCTCTCTATAGTGACAGTTGCAGACACTCTCTATGGTGACAGTTGCAGACACTCTCTATGGTGACAGTTGCAGACACTCTCTATGGTGACAGTTGTACTCTCTCTCTATAGTGACAGTTGCAGACACTCTCTATAGTGACAGTTGCAGACACTCTATAGTGACAGTTGCAGACACTCTCTATAGTGACAGTTGCAGACACTCTCTATAGTGACAGTTGCAGACACTCTATAGTGACAGTTGCAGACACTCTCTATAGTGACAGTTGCAGACACTCTCTATGGTGACAGTTGTACTCTCTCTATAGTGACAGTTGCAGACACTCTCTATGGTGACAGTTGCAGACACTCTCTATGGTGACAGTTGTACTCTCTCTATAGTGACAGTTGCAGACACTCTCTCTATAGTGACAGTTGCAGACACTCTCTATAGTGACAGTTGCAGACACTCTCTATGGTGACAGTTGCAGACACTCTCTATGGTGACAGTTGTACACTCTCTATAGTGACAGTTGCAGACACTCTCTATAGTGACAGTTGCAGACACTCTCTATGGTGACAGTTGTACTCTCTCTATAGTGACAGTTGCAGACACTCTCTATAGTGACAGTTGCAGACACTCTCTATGGTGACAGTTGTACTCTCTCTATAGTGACAGTTGCAGACACTCTCTCTATAGTGACAGTTGCAGACACTCTCTATAGTGACAGTTGCAGACACTCTCTATGGTGACAGTTGCAGACACTCTCTATGGTGACAGTTGTACACTCTCTATAGTGACAGTTGCAGACACTCTCTCTATAGTGACAGTTGCAGACACTCTCTATAGTGACAGTTGCAGACACTCTCTATAGTGACAGTTGCAGACACTCTCTATAGTGACAGTTGTACTCTCTCTCTCTATGGTGACAGTTGCAGACACTCTCTATAGTGACAGTTGTACTCTCTCTCTCTATGGTGACAGTTGTACTCTCTCTATAGTGACAGTTGCAGACACTCTCTATAGTGACAGTTGCAGACACTCTCTATAGTGACAGTTGCAGACACTCTCTATGGTGACAGTTGCAGACACTCTCTATAGTGACAGTTGCAGACACTCTCTCTATAGTGACAGTTGTACTCTCTCTCTCTATGGTGACAGTTGTACTCTCTCTATAGTGACAGTTGCAGACACTCTCTATGGTGACAGTTGCAGACACTCTCTATAGTGACAGTTGCAGACACTCTATAGTGACAGTTGCAGACACTCTCTATGGTGACAGTTGCAGACACTCTCTATGGTGACAGTTGCAGACACTCTCTCTATAGTGACAGTTGCAGACACTCTCTATGGTGACAGTTGCAGACACTCTCTATGGTGACAGTTGCAGACACTCTCTATAGTGACAGTTGCAGACACTCTCTATGGTGACAGTTGTACTCTCTCTCTATAGTGACAGTTGCAGACACTCTCTATAGTGACAGTTGCAGACACTCTATAGTGACAGTTGCAGACACTCTCTATAGTGACAGTTGCAGACACTCTCTATAGTGACAGTTGCAGACACTCTATAGTGACAGTTGCAGACACTCTCTATAGTGACAGTTGCAGACACTCTCTATGGTGACAGTTGCAGACACTCTCTATAGTGACAGTTGCAGACACTCTCTATGGTGACAGTTGTACTCTCTCTATAGTGACAGTTGCAGACACTCTCTCTATAGTGACAGTTGCAGACACTCTGTATAGTGACAGTTGCAGACACTCTCTATAGTGACAGTTGCAGACACTCTCTATGGTGACAGTTGCAGACACTCTCTATGGTGACAGTTGCAGACACTCTCTATAGTGACAGTTGCAGACACTCTCTATGGTGACAGTTGCAGACACTCTCTATAGTGACAGTTGCAGACACTCTCTCTATAGTGACAGTTGTACACTCTCTATAGTGACAGTTGCAGACACTCTGTATAGTGACAGTTGTACACTCTCTATAGTGACAGTTGCAGACACTCTCTCTATGGTGACAGTTGCAGACTCTCTCTATAGTGACAGTTGTACTCTCTCTATAGTGACAGTTGTACACTCTCTATAGTGACAGTTGCAGACACTCTCTATAGTGACAGTTGCAGACACTCTCTATGGTGACAGTTGCAGACACTCTCTATAGTGACAGTTGCAGACACTCTCTATAGTGACAGTTGCAGACACTCTCTATAGTGACAGTTGCAGACACTCTCTATAGTGACAGTTGCAGACACTCTCTATAGTGACAGTTGTACTCTCTCTCTCTATGGTGACAGTTGCAGACACTCTCTATAGTGACAGTTGTACTCTCTCTCTCTATGGTGACAGTTGTACTCTCTCTATAGTGACAGTTGCAGACACTCTCTATAGTGACAGTTGCAGACACTCTCTATAGTGACAGTTGCAGACACTCTCTATGGTGACAGTTGCAGACTCTCTCTCTATAGTGACAGTTGCAGACACTCTCTATGGTGACAGTTGCAGACACTCTCTATGGTGACAGTTGCAGACACTCTCTATAGTGACAGTTGCAGACACTCTCTATGGTGACAGTTGCAGACACTCTCTATAGTGACAGTTGCAGACACTCTCTCTATAGTGACAGTTGTACACTCTCTATAGTGACAGTTGCAGACACTCTCTCTATAGTGACAGTTGCAGACACTCTGTATAGTGACAGTTGTACACTCTCTATAGTGACAGTTGCAGACACTCTCTCTATAGTGACAGTTGCAGACACTCTCTATAGTGACAGTTGCAGACACTCTCTATAGTGACAGTTGCAGACACTCTCTATAGTGACAGTTGTACTCTCTCTCTCTATGGTGACAGTTGCAGACACTCTCTATAGTGACAGTTGTACTCTCTCTCTCTATGGTGACAGTTGTACTCTCTCTATGGTGACAGTTGCAGACACTCTCTATGGTGACAGTTGCAGACACTCTCTATGGTGACAGTTGCAGACACTCTCTCTATGGTGACAGTTGCAGACACTCTCTATGGTGACAGTTGCAGACACTCTCTATAGTGACAGTTGTACTCTCTCTCTCTATGGTGACAGTTGCAGACACTCTCTATAGTGACAGTTGTACTCTCTCTCTCTATGGTGACAGTTGTACTCTCTCTATGGTGACAGTTGCAGACACTCTCTATGGTGACAGTTGTACTCTCTCTCTCTATAGTGACAGTTGCAGACACTCTCTATAGTGACAGTTGTACTCTCTCTCTCTATGGTGACAGTTGTACACTCTCTATGGTGACAGTTGCAGCCCCTAGCCAGCTCCCTCTAGGACCCAGGGGCGTGGTGCTGCGTTGGTCTGACCATGGGAGGAGATAGAGGGAAGTAGTTGGCTGTGTCCCCCTCACCAGCACAGGATGGAGCCCCCCAGCTGCACCTCCAGATCCTGGGGTCCCCTACTGCATGAATGAGGAGGAGCCCCACCCCTCCCCCCTCCTCCAGACACACCGCATGCACTACAATCCAGGTATTACCCTCCCCCCAGCTGCCATGTGCCAGCCTGTCCCCCCTGCCAGAGCACATGGGCAGGTCGTAATGGTGGCCCCCGCGCCTTTCCCCCCACCCTGCACCGCTGACTCCTGATCCGGGGGGCCAAAAGGACGCCAAACAATATTGCAAAAGCGACAAAAAAAAAAAAAAGGAGCCAGAGCGCAAAAAAAAACAAAAAATTAACCACCCAGCATGCGCGTCCCGAGCGCCCCGGGGGGGTGACATCCAAACGTCTCCGCAGAGAGGAAAACAAAAACACGCAACGCGCCGGCCAATCCGGATCTCCGAAGGAGGTTGGGGGGAGGGAAAGCGGCCACGACGGGCGAAGGGGGTGACAAATCCACGCCGCCGCCGCCGGGGGCCACGAAAGAAGAGACTTGGCCAAGGCCGGCCCTTTAAATGCTGCAAGCGGCTCGACGTCGCCGGACCCCGCAAGCGACACGCAAAGTTTATTTGGGGTTATTTTTTTGTTTTTGTTTTTTTTAAAGTCTGATTTTTTCTGCTGCTTTCCAAACAAAACAAAAAAACAAACAAACAAACGGCTAAACCAGCAGCTATTAGGCTGCAAACATTTATTTTTATTATTTTTTTCAATTTTTTCGTGATCCAAATTTATTCTGAGAAATTTATCCTTTTTTTTATCAATATTTACTCTCAAACAAAAAAGAATTTAGCTTTGTAATTTTTTTTTGTGATCTGAATTTATTCTGAGAAATTTATCCTTGGATTTTTTATTTTATTTGTGATCCATATTTACTCTCAAACAAAAAAAAATTAGCTTTGGAATTTTACTTGTGATCCATATCCACTCTGAGAAATTTATCCTTGGATTTTTTTTGTGATCTAAATTTACTGAGAAAAGTATCCTTTTGATTTTTTTTTTTTTTTGTGATCCAAATTTACTCTCCAACAAAAAAATTTAGACCTGGAATTTTATTTGTGACCCATATCTACTCTAAATCTCATATAAAATCTAAATTTTGCTTTTGTTTTTTCTTTTTTTCTTTTTTGTGATCCGTATTTATCCTTCAATTTTTTATTTTATTTTTAATTCTGTGATCCAATTTTACTCTCCAACAAAAAAAATTAGACTTGGAATTTCATTTGTGACCCATATCTACTCCTGAGAAATTTATCCTTGGATTTTTTGGTTTTGGGAGCCAAATTTACTCTGAGAGACATATCCTTGAATTTATTTTTATTTTTTTTGTGATCCAGTTTTACTCTGAGAAATTTATCCTTCAATTTTTTTATTTTATTTTTAATTTTGTGATCCAATTTTACTCTCAAACAAAAGAAATTAGCTTTGGGATTTTACTTGTGATCCATATCCACTCTGAGAAATTTATCCTTGGTTTTTTTTTTTTGTGATCTGAATTTACTGAGAAACGTAGCCCTTTTTTTTTTTTTTTTTTTGTGATCCAATTTTACTTTCCAACAAAAAAAATTAGATTTTTTTTTATTATTATTATATTATTGTGATCCATATTTACTCTCAAGCCAAAAATTTTGACTTGGAACTTTATTTGTGACCCATATCTACTTCAATTTTTATTTTTGTGATCTAAATTTATTCTCAAACAAAAAAAAAATTGCTTTGGAATTTTATTTGTGATCCAAATTTACTCTGAGAAATATATCCTTGGATTTTATTTTTTATTTTATTGTGATCCATATTTACTCACAAACAAAAAAAAAAATTGACTTGGAATCTTATTTGTGACCCATATCTCCTCTGAGAAATTTATCCTTGGATTTTTTTTATTTTATTTTATTGTGATCCATATTTACTCACAAACAAAAAAAAAATTGACTTGGAATCTTATTTGTGACCCATATCTCATCTGAGAAATTTATCTTTTCGATTTTTATTTTTGTGATCCAAATTTACTCTCAAACAAAAAAAAAGATAGATTTGGAATTTTATTTGTGATCCAAATTTACTCTGAGAAATATATCCTTGGAATTATTTTTTGTGATCCATTATTACTCTCAAATTTAACCTTGCAATTTTTTTGGTGATCCATAATCTCTCTGAGAAATGTATTCTTGATTTTTTTTATTTTTTATTTGTTTTTTGATCCAAATTTACTCTGAGAAACGTATCCTTGGATTTTGTTTTGATTTTTTTGATCCATATTTACCCTCAGAGAAATAAATTTAGCCTTGAGTATTTTTTTTTTATCCAAATTTATTCTGTGAAATTTCTCCTTTTTTTTTTCATTTTTTTTATATATCCACATTTACTTTCAGAATTTTTTTTAGCCTCGAATATTTTTTTTGTGATTTATCCTTGGATTTATCTTTTGTTTTGTTTTTATCCATATTTAGTCTGAGAGAAATAAATTTAGTCTTGCATTTTTGTTTTTTTATCCACATTTTCTCTTGGAGAAATAAATTTAGCCTTGCAAATTGTTTTTTGTTGTGATCCCTATTTACTCTCAGAAATTCAGCCTTGATTTTTTTCTTTTGTGATCTTTATTTACTCTTGGAGGAAAAAAAAAATATTTTTTTATCCATTTTTTTTCTTTTCTTAAGCAAACATATTTTGTTTTGTTTTTCAGACTCATTTTTGGTGCTTTTTTTTTTTTCTCTCAGGTGCAGTTTTTTTTTTTTTTAATTAATTCATTTGCTGGTGCTTGAATGTCAGTTTGAAAAAAAAAAAAAAAAAAGAAGGAAACACACCCAGTGCTCTTGGACCTGTGACCTGGAACTGGACGGTGGATGCAGCTCTGAATTGTATGGATATTGAGTGAACAGAACAGTCATTTAAGACTCACCTTTTTTTTTTTTTGCCTTTACATGTGGACCTCGCCTTACTTTGCAAATATTTTTTGCTGAATGTGCATTTTTTTTTTTTTTTTTTTAAAGGGCTACGAACCTTTTTATTTTTTCGTCTTGAGTTGAACAGGAAACCTATAATCTGGCAAACACTGTGCTTCTCTCTCTCTCTTTTTTTTTTTTTTTTCTTTTTTCTCAGTATTTCCAAAGATGATCTGAGCCTCACACAGCTACAAGTGTTCTGAATGTTTTTTTTTTTTTTCTTTCCTAAAATCCAAAGAGAGCTACAAACCCGAATAGCTGAATGGTAACGTCGTGCCTTTTCCTTACTCTAAATCCTGTTTTATTTTTATTTTTCCTCTCCCCGAGGGAAAAATAATTTTGCACATAAAGTTATATAGATATATTTTTTTTTCTTTGCTGCATTTTATTTTACAGCTGAGAAATTACTATTTTCAGAAAATCAGATAATTAAAAATATAGATATATATATAAATCGAATGCACTACAGTTCTGCTGGTCTGTTTAAGTTATTTTTGTAGCACCCTTGAAAAAAAAAAATCACTTTATTTTTTTTGCAAAAAAAAAAAAACTTGAATAGCCCCTGCATTAAATAAAAAAGGAAAACAAAACTTGAGCCCCTACATTATATAAAAACAACTTGAGAAGCCCCTGCATTATAGAAAAAAAAAGCCCCTGCATTATATAATAAAACTTGAGGAGCCCCAGCATTATAGAAAAAAAACTTGAGCCCCTTCTTTATTAAAAAAAAAAATAATAAACTTGAGGAGCCTCTTTATTATAGAAAAAAAAGACTTGAGCCCCTGCATTATATATAAAAAAAAACTTGAGGCGCCCCTTCATTTATAAAGGAAAAAAAACTTGAGAAGCCCCTGCATTATATAATAAAGAAAAAAAACTTGAGCCCTTGCATTATATGTAAAAAAAAAACTTAAGGAGCCCCTGCATTATAGGAAAATAAACTTGAGCCCCTGCTTTATTAAAAATAAAATAAAAATAAACTTGAGCCCCTGCCTTATTAAAAATAAAATAAAAATAAACTTGAGGAGCCCCTGCATTATAGAAAAAAATTGAGCTCCTGCTTAATTTAAAACAAAATAAAAACACTTGAGGAGCCCCTGCATTGTTGAAAAAAAACTTGAGCCCCTGCCTTATTTAACAAAATAAAAATAAAAAATAAACTTGAGGAGCCCCTGCGTTATAGAAAAAAATTGAGCTCCTGCTTAATTAAAAAAATAAATAAAAACACTTGAGGAGCCCCTGCATTGTTGAAAAAAAACCTGAGCCCCTGCCTTATTAAAAAAAAATAAACTTGAGGAGCCACTGCATTATAGAAAAAAAGAAAAAAACTTGAGCTTCTGCTTAATTAAAAAATAAATTAAAAAAATTGAGAAGCCCCTGCATTGAAGAAAAAAAAAACTTGAGCCCCTGCATTCTATATACAAAAAAAAACTTGAGGAGCCCCTTCATTTATAGAGGGGGGGAAACAAACTTGAGGAGCCCCTTCATTATAGTAACTAGAGCCCCTGAATTATATAAAAAAGAAAAAAAACTTGAGCTCCTGCATTATATATATATAAAAAAAAAAACTTGAGGAGCCCCTTCATTTATAGAGGGGAAAAAACTTGAGCCCCTTCATTATATTAAAAAATAAATAAAACTTGAGCCCCTGCTTAATTAAAAAAAAAAAAAAAAAAACTTGGAGCCCCTTTTATTATAGAAAAAATAAAAAAAAACTTGAGCCCCTGCATTATATATATATATATTAAAAAACTTAAGGAGCCCCTTCATTTATAGAGGGGGAAAAAAACTTGAGGAGCCCCTTCATTATAGAAAAAAATAAAATAAAACTTGAGCCCCTGCCTAATAATAAAAAAAAAAAACTTGGAGCCCCTTTTATTATAGAAAAAAGAAAAAAAAAACTTGAGCCCCTGCATTATATATATATATTAAAAAACTTGAGGAGCCCCTTCATTTATAGAGGGGGAAAAAACTTGAGGAGCCCCTTTATTATAGAAAAAAAAAAAAACTTAAGCCCCTGTTTAATTAAAAAAAAAAAAAAAAAACTTGGAGCCCCTTTTATTATAGAAAATAAGAAAAAAAACTTGAGCCCCCGCTTTATTAAAATATAAAAACTTGAGGAGCCCCTGTAATATATAAAAAAAAATTAAAAATACTTGATGAGCCCCAGACCAGTTGTAAAATAATATTCAATTAAAAAAATAATAATAATAATTTAGCTCTTAAAAATCTACTGATTGCTTTCCTTAGGTGCCAAAAAAAATAAATAATAAAAAGTTGAGTTAAAGGTCTCCATTGTTGTCAGGAAGTCGCGGCGTTCATTGTCTGCGCACAGGGTGTTGCACAATCTGATTTAATAAAATAAAACCTGGCAGTAAGTAATTGGTGCCCTTGAGGCACAATAAAAGTATTTTTTTTTTTATTTATTTTTTTATTTGAGGCTTTTCTTTCAATTTTTTTTCAGGAATATTATATAATCTGCCAATGAACTCTCTGACCTGGAGCCATTGATCTGAATTTTTTTTTTTATTTTTTTTTCTCTGAATATTTCAGTGTGTGGGAAACTTGAATAGTGTTCGTTATCTGAAGAAGCTTTAAGGTACTTATAAGGAAAATAAATGCCGCACTTTTTTTTTTTTTTTTAATATATATATATTTGCTTAAGTTCAGAGTATAACAAAAAAAAATCATATTTTTTTTTGTGAATATTTTACTTTTTTTTTTTTTTATTGTGAATATTTTACTTCATGGCATAATTTATTTCAGGAAGACGAGGAACGGGACGATTATAGACCTTGCGGTTCTGGAAAATTAAATAGCACTTTTATTTTTTTTTGGACAGAAGGGCAAAAGAACATTAAGTCATCGGCTTGGCAAAGCTCTTGTGAAAATCTGGACAGTTCATCTTTTTTTTTTTTTTTTTTTTTTGGAAAATAAGCTAGCTCATCTGGAAAAAAAAAAAACTTGGATTTTTTTTTTTTTTTTTTAAATAAAAAAAAAACTTCTATTTCATGTACTTGGAGGAACTTTTTTTGGGTTATAAAAAATCATAAGACGCGGATAATGTAGCTTTTTTTTTTTTTTTTTTTTTTAAGGAAAAAAAATAATTCCGTTGAATGTTTTTTTAAAAATCTTGGATGATTATTTTTTTTTTTTTTTTCACTTTAAATTCATGGACAGAATGTTTTTGATGGTATCCACAGAACTGTAAAGATGGAGGACATAAAGAAGTCTGGGTATCTGCGCAAGCAGAAGTCCATGAGGAAGAGGTACTTTGTGCTGCGCAGCGCGGGGCCCCGGGGCCCGGCCCGGCTGGAGTACTACGAGAACGAGAAGAAGTTCCGGCTGGCGGACGGCCCGTCCGGCGGGCCTCGGGGGACGGTCAACCTGGAGGAGGCGTTCGGCGTCAACAAGCGGGCCGACGCCAAGAGGAGGCACCTGCTGGTCCTGTACACGCGGGACGGAGGCCTGTGCGTGTCCGCCGACGGGGAGGAGGAGCAGGAGGCCTGGTACCAAGCCATACTGGAGCTGCAGGCGCAGGGTAAGGACCTCCGACCAATCACAGCTTACCGTTGTCTTTATTGTCACTTATTACAATGTAACTCCTCCAAATAGAACCTCTTTGTATATTAATAGCGCCAAACCCAATAGAGCGCCCCCTAGGAAAAATGATATTGTGTAGCGGCGTCATGGTGTGTGTGTAGCGGTGTCATGGTGTGTGTGTGTGTTGTGTGTAGTGGTGTCATGGTGTGTGTAGCGGTGTCATGGTGTGTGTATGTCGTGTGTAGCGGCGTCATGGCGTGTGTATGATGTGTGTAGCGGTGTCATGGTGTGTGTATGTTGTATGTAGCGGTGTCATGGTGTGTATGTTGTGTAGCGGTGTCATGGCATGTATATGTTGTGTGTAGCGGTGTCATGGCGTGTGTAGCGGTGTCATGGCGTGTGTATGTTGTGTGTAGTGGTGTCATGGTGTGTGTAGTGTGTCATGGTGTGTGTATGATCTGTGTAGCGGCGTCATGGCGTGTGTATGATGTGTGTAGCGGTGTCATGGTGTGTATGTTGGGTGTAGCGGCATCATGGCGTGTGTATGTTGTGTGTAGCGGCGTCATGGTGTGTGTGTAGCGGTGTCATGGTGTGTGTATGTTGTGTGAAGTGGTATCATGTTGTGTGTATGTTGTGTGTAGCAGTGTCATGGTGTGTGTATGTTGTGTTGCGGCGTCATGGTGTGCATCACTGTGTAGTGGTGTGTGTGTTGTGGTCTAGCGGGGTGTGTGTGTGTGTGTGACTGTTTACTTGTGTATTAGTTATGGTGTAGCAGTGTGTGTGTTTCACAGTACAGTGGGATCTTATGGCATAGAGAAAAAGCGTGTGTCGTAGTATAGTGCTGTGTGTGTTGCGGTGCAGCAGAGGGATGTGTGTGTGAAGGGGGGGGGGTGTGATTTGGTGTGTCTGTGTTGCGGTGTAGTAAGGGTGTCATGGTAGGTGGTAAAGTTGTGGTGTAGGGTGGGAGGGGGTGGTGTTGTGCGGTGTTGTAGTGGGGGGGGGGGGGGTGTTGCGCTATAGAGGTGTGTGTCTGTGTTGTGGTGAAGTGTGTGTGTGTGTGTGTATGTTGAGTAGTGGGTGGGGTGTTGCGGTCTAGTTGGGAGGTGTGTGTGTGTTGTGGTGTAGGGGGGGGAGTGTTGCGCTATAGAGGTGTGTGTCTGTGGTGTAGTGTGTGTATGTTGAGTAGTGGGTAGGGTGTTGCGGTATAGTTGGGAGGTGTGTGTGTTGTGGTGTAGAGTGTGTCTGTGTTGGGGTGTAGTGGGGGTATGTTGGCGGTGTAAGCTGTGTCTGTGTTGTGGTGTAGTGTGTGTCTGTGTTGGGGTGTAGTGGGGGTATGTTGGCGGTGTAAGCTGTGTCTGTGTTGTGGTGTAGTGTGTGTCTGTGTTGTGGTGTAGTGTGTCTGTGTTGGGGTGTAGTGTGTGTCTGTGTTGGGGTGTAGTGTGTGTCTGTGTTGTGGTGTAGTGTGTGTCTGTGTTGTGGTGTAGTGTGTGTCTGTGTTGTGGTGTAGTGTGTGTCTGTGTTGTGGTGTAGTGTGTGTCTGTGTTGGGGTGTAGTGTGTGTCTGTGTTGGGGTGTAGTGTGTGTCTGTGTTGGGGTGTAGTGGGGGTATGTTGGCGGTGTAAGCTGTGTCTGTGTTGTGGTGTAGTGGGGGTATGTTGGCGGTGTAAGCTGTGTCTGTGTTGTGGTGTAGTGGGGGTATGTTGGGGTGTAGTGTGTGTCTGTGTTGGGGTGTAGTGTGTGTCTGTGTTGGGGTGTAGTGGGGGTATGTTGTGGTGTAGTGTGTGTCTGTGTTGGGGTGTAGTGTGTGTCTGTGTTAGGGTGTAGTGGGGGTATGTTGGCGGTGTAAGCTGTGTCTGTGTTGTGGTGTAGTGGGGGTATGTTGGGGTGTAGTGTGTGTCTGTGTTGTGGTGTAGTGGGGGTATGTTGGCGGTGTAAGCTGTGTCTGTGTTGTGGTGTAGTGGGGGTATGTTGTGGTGTAGTGTGTGTCTGTGTTGTGGTGTAGTGTGTGTCTGTGTTGGGGTGTAGTGTGTGTCTGTGTTGTGGTGTAGTGTGTGTCTGTGTTGGGGTGTAGTGTGTGTCTGTGTTGGGGTGTAGTGGGGGTATGTTGTGGTGTAGTGTGTGTCTGTGTTGGGGTGTAGTGTGTGTCTGTGTTGGGGTGTAGTGGGGGTATGTTGTGGTGTAGTGTGTGTCTGTGTTGGGGTGTAGTGTGTGTCTGTGTTGTGGTGTAGTGGGGGTATGTTGGCGGTGTAAGCTGTGTCTGTGTTGTGGTGTAGTGGGGGTATGTTGGGGTGTAGTGTGTGTCTGTGTTGGGGTGTAGTGTGTGTCTGTGTTGGGGTGTAGTGGGGGTATGTTGTGGTGTAGTGTGTGTCTGTGTTGTGGTGTAGTGGGGGTATGTTGGCGGTGTAAGCTGTGTCTGTGTTGTGGTGTAGTGGGGGTATGTTGTGGTGTAGTGTGTGTCTGTGTTGGGGTGTAGTGTGTGTCTGTGTTGGGGTGTAGTGGGGGTATGTTGTGGTGTAGTGTGTGTCTGTGTTGGGGTGTAGTGTGTGTCTGTGTTGGGGTGTAGTGGGGGTATGTTGTGGTGTAGTGTGTGTCTGTGTTGGGGTGTAGTGTGTGTCTGTGTTGTGGTGTAGTGGGGGTATGTTGGCGGTGTAAGCTGTGTCTGTGTTGTGGTGTAGTGGGGGTATGTTGTGGTGTAGTGTGTGTCTGTGTTGGGGTGTAGTGTGTGTCTGTGTTGGGGTGTAGTGGGGGTATGTTGTGGTGTAGTGTGTGTCTGTGTTGGGGTGTAGTGTGTGTCTGTGTTGGGGTGTAGTGGGGGTATGTTGTGGTGTAGTGTGTGTCTGTGTTGGGGTGTAGTGTGTGTCTGTGTTGGGGTGTAGTGGGGGTATGTTGAGTAGTGGGTGGGGTGATGCGGTCTAGTTGGGAGGTGTGTGTGTTGTGGTGTAGTGTGTGTGTGTTGCAGTTTAGTGGGGAGGTGTGAGTGTTGAGATGTAGTAGTGGAGTGTGTTGCAGTGTAGCACTGTGTGTTGCGGCGTAGTACACACAGTATCTCACAAAAGTAAGTACACCCCTCACATTTGTGTAAGTATTTTCTTGTATCTTTTCATGTGACAACACTGAAGAAATGACACTTTGTATCTACAATGTTGTGTAGTGAGTGTACAGCTCGTATAACAGTGTAAATTTGCCGTCCCCTCAAAATAACTCAACACACAGCCATTAATGTCTAAACCGCTGGCAACAAAAGTGAGTACACCCCTAAGTGAAAATGTCCAAATTGGGCCCAATTAGCCATTTTGCCTCCCCGGCGTCATGTGACTGGTTAGTGTTACAAGGTCTCAGGTGTGAATGGGGAGCAGGTGTGTTAAATTTGGTGTTATCTCTCTCACTCTGTCACGGTGGCCAGAACCCTGAAACTGAGCTGCAGCGCGGTGGCCAAGACCATACAGCGGTATAACAGGACGGGTTCCTCTCAGAACAGACCACACCATGGTCCACCAAAGAAGTTGAGGTCGCGTGCTCAGCTTTTTATCCAGAGGTTGTCTTTGGGAAATAGACGTATGAGTGCTGCCAGCATTGCTGCAGAGGTTAAAGGGGTGGGGGGGTCAGCCTGTCAGTGCTCAGACCATACGACGCACACTGCATCAAATTGGTCTGCACGGCTGTCGTCCCAGAAGGAAGCCTCTTCTAAAGAGGATGGGGCTTCTCCACCCGGAAGACAAACAGACTAAGGACACGGATTACTGGAACCATGTCCTGTGGTCTGATGAGATGCCAGGGTGCAGGGGAGGGTGGAGAGGTGGGCGGATCCCACGTGCGCAGGTCGGGGGCCCCGCTGTCGAGTGCTGTGTGAGGTCAGGTGCCAGGTCAGAGGGCCCCATGGGGGAGGACATAAGGGAGGAGGAGCCCCTCCCCGCACTTTTGTGCCTGCAGGCTCCGGTCAGGTACCAGTGTGTGCTGGGCTTTGCGGGGTGGGTGAGGCCAGTTGGTGCCAGCGGAGGGCCCCATGGAGGAGGAGGTCAGGGTGGAGAAGCCCCCCATTTTCTTGCAGCTGCCGCCGGAGACCCTGATGGAGATGGGACAGCTACCCCTCCTGGCACTGCTGGACAGGAGAGAGCTGGGGGGATGATGCTTCCCAAGGTGTGTGTGACACTGCCCCCCCACCTGTGACACTGCCCCCCACCTGTGACGCTCCCTCCCACCTACCTGTCCCACTGCCCCCCCACCTGTGACACTGCCCCCCCACCTGTGACACTTCCCTCCCACCTGTGACACTGCCCTCCCACCTGTGACACTGCCCCCCCTCACCTGTGACACTGCCCCCCCTCACCTGTGACACTGCCACCCCCACCTGCCCCACTTCCCCCACCCGTTACACTACCTCCCACCGCCCCCCTACCTGTGACACTGCCCCCCTCACCTGTGACACTGCCCCCCTCACCTGTGACACTGCCCCCCTCACCTGTGACACTGCCCCCCTCACCTGTGACACTGCCCCCCGACCTGTGACACTGCCCCCCCACCTGTGACACTGCCCTCCCACCTTTGACACTGCCCCCCCTCACCTTTGACACTGCCCCCCTCACCTGTGACACTGCCCCCCCTCACCTGTGACACTGCCACCCCCACCTGCCCCACTTCCCTCACCCGTTACACTACCTCCCACCGCCCCCCTACCTGTGACACTGCCCCCCCACCTGTGACACTGCCCCCCCACCTGTGACACTGCCCCCCCACCTGTGACACTGCCCTCCCACCTGTGACACTGCCCCCCCTCACCTGTGACACTGCCCCCCCTCACCTGTGACACTGCCACCCCCACCTGCCCCACTTCCCCCACCCGTTACACTACCTCCCACCGCCCCCCTACCTGTGACACTGCCCCCTCACCTGTGACACTGCCCCCCTCACCTGTGACACTGCCCCCCTCACCTGTGACACTGCCCCCCTCACCTGTGACACTGCCCCCCTCACCTGTGACACTGCCCCCCCACCTGTGACACTGCCCTCCCACCTTTGACACTGCCCCCCTCACCTTTGACACTGCCCCCCTCACCTGTGACACTGCCCCCCCTCACCTGTGACACTGCCACCCCCACCTGCCCCACTTCCCTCACCCGTTACACTACCTCCCACCGCCCCCCTACCTGTGACACTGCCCCCCTCACCTGTGACACTGCCCCCCTCACCTGTGACACTGCCCCCCCGACCTGTGACACTGCCCCCCCGACCTGTGACACTGCCCCCGACCTGTGACACTGCCCCCCGACCTGTGACACTGCCCCCCGACCTGTGACACTGCCCCCCCACCCGTAACACTGCCACCCCCACCTGCCCCACTTCCCCCATCCGTTACACTACCTCCCACCGCCCCCCTACCTGTGACACTGCCCCCCCCACCTGTGACACTGCCCTCCCACCTGTGACACTGCCCCCCTCCCACCTGCGACACTGCCCCCCCCACCCGTGACACTGCCACCCCCACCTGCCCCATTTCCCCACCCGTTACACTACCTCCCACCGCTCCCCTACCTGTGACACTGCCCCCTACCTGTCCCACTGCCTCCCACCTGCCCTACTTCCTCCACCCGTGACACTCCCTCCCACCTGTCCCATTGCCCCCTTACCTGTGACACTCCCACACTTACCTGTGACACTCCCCCCCCCCCTACCTGTGACACTGCCCCCCTACCTGTGACATTGCTCCCCTACCTGTCCACCTGCCCTCCACCTGCCCCACTTCCCTCCCACCTGTGACACTTCCCTCCCACCTGTGACACTTCCCTCCCACCTGTGACACTTCCCTCCCACCTGTGACACTTCCCTCCCACCTGTGACACTTCCCTCCCACCTGTGACACTTCCCCCCTACTTGTCCCACTGCTCCCCACATGAGACGCTCCCTCTTATCTTTGATGCTGCGACTTTTCCCCCTGCCCCCCTTCCATGACACTTTCCCCTCCAGTTCCCCTGCCCCCCTTTCATCCGGCTCCCCTCTCCTGTCACGCTGCTCTTCTCCTGTGACACTCCCCCCCTCCTGTCCCACTTTCGGGCCCTGGGGGAATGTTGGTGGTCAGGCCCGTGGGGGGCCCAGACCTAAAGCTGTGTAAGGGGCCCCCACCATTTCCGCCGGCACTGAGTTGCTTTCTATGGTGCCGCCATCCAGGTCGTGTTTCCCCAGACAGTTCCCAGGATAGGAGTCCAGACTTCACTGGCTGCATGCTTGTTCCAGGTCAGGGAGCACAGCTCAGATCAGGGCTGTGCCCCCCACATTTCTGCCCTCCCAGGGTGACATTCAGTGCCAGAGAGGACAAAGCAGCCTTCTGATTGGTGGAAACTGCAAAACCTCCGCCAACCAACTCAGAATGGAACAGTGACGGGGGAGGGCAAGAAATCTCAAATGTTTGTTGAAATTTCAAGGAGGCAACGCGTTTCAGGGACCTGCACCCCCTTCGTCAGGGGATAATGAGAAATAGAATTAAAGGGGAAGTTTGATCTGCTTGTATTTTCCTTCCCCTCCCCCCTCCATATAAATTGTATTCCTTATTTTAGATGTGAGGTCTCTGTGCTTCTCTATGCAATGCAGGCAGATCATGGCTGGTGGGAGGGGCCGGCAGTGGGCTAGTACTCCTCTCCGTTCATCAGCCCTTGTGTAAGTAGTGGGAGGAGTTATGCTAATATCTAAAAAGCCTTGGTAGGTGGGGCCTGATCTTCATGCCGACCACCCTCGGTAATACCCGCATGTGATGCCGCAACTCCATGATTGGCAGAACTGAAATCCAATGAATGAAAAGGGGCGGGGCAGTCGGGCTGGGGAGGAAAGGGCTAGATGATGCCGGACGCCCTCTGGCCAGAAATAAGGCGGAGTCTCCCTGACTTGCCGCAGCTTCTGATGCATGTTGTGAGAAGCTGACAACTGAAGTCCGTCCGTCTGGCACGGTGTTGCCACAGTAACCAAAAAACCGGCGTGATGGAGGAAGAAAAAAAATAAAAGTGCGTTTCTATGGCGATTCTGGCGTCAGCGCTCTTGTTTTTCCTGCGCGGCGTCACGCCTTAACCCCTCGCCCCCCGGAAGGCTGCATCCGGTCCGTTTAACCCCCGGCGTGCTGGAAAGATTTACGACGCAGTCCCCCCCCGCTTTGTGCACACGCCGCATTTCGACCGCGCCGCCGTTGATCCCGGCCGCACGTGGTACAGACATTAATTACAGATTTAAAATCCAGTCGCTCGTTCTTCCTCTGCCACGCTGGCACGCTCCGCTGGGGTTTTTTTTTTTTTTAAGTCGTAAACTTTTTGAAAAGCTTTAAATTACCCGACGAGGAAAAATCATCCGACCCGTGCAGAAGGCAGACGCATAAAAACCGGGGAAAAAAAACAACAATTGTGCGACCGTTCCACGCGCGTCATCATTCTGCTGGCTAAGAGAAGAGATTTTTTTTTCTGTATTGAAAAAAGAAAAAAAGCCATGAAAATGCACCCTTTATATACTGTGTGTGTGTGTGTGTGTGTATATATATTATTCTTTTTATGTTATTAATTTATATTTAATTTTTTGAATATTTATTTAATATATATATATATATATATATATATATATATATATATATGTATATATATATATATATATATATATATATATATTCTTTTATTAATTTATATTATTGTTGTTATATTCATTTATATTTTTTTGGAAATATAATTTTTTATATATATATATATATATATATATATATATATATATATATATATATATACACATACATACACACACACACACACACACACACACACACACACACACATTTTTTATTCTTATTTTTTTAATTTATATTATTTTCTTAAGTTTTATATATATATATATATTTTAAGAAAATAATATAAATTAAAAAAATAAGAATAATTAAAAAAAATAAGAATAATTAAAAATGTGTGTGTGTGTGTGTGTTCTTTTATTAATTTATATTATATATAATGTAATAAAAAATATTTAAAAAAACATCAAAAAAATAGAAATGAGTATATTATAAATTAATAAAAGAATATAACAACATTTTATATTTATTTATTTACACACACACACACACATTCTTATTTTTTTTTTATTTATATTATTTTCTTTAAAAAAAAAATATATATATATATATATATATATATATATATATATATATATATATATATATATATATATATATATATATATATATATATATATATATATAGTTTTTTTTTTTTAAAAGAAAATAATATAAATTAAAAAATAAGATTAAAAATGTGTGTGTGTGATAAAAATAAGATAAAAAATATTTCAAAAATATATATGTATATAATAAAAAATAATATATATATATATATATATATATATATATATTTTGTGTATATTAAAAGAATATTCCCAAAAATATATAAATTAATAAAAAGATAGAAATTAATATTGCATATAAATCAAAATAATAAACTATATATAATTAGAATTTATTATTATTATATTACATAAATATTACATATTATTATATTAAATAAAAGGGGGGAAGTCACCCCCCCCCAATCCATACCAGACCCTTATCCGAGCATGCAGCCCGGCAGTTCAGGAAAAGGGTGGGGGGAGGTGGCGAACGAGTCCCCCCCCCCCCCCGATCCATACCAGGTCACATGCCCTCAACATGGGGGGGGGGGTGCTTTGGGGCAGGAGGGGCTCTGCCCCCCCCCCACTCCAAAGCACATTGTCCATATCTTGATGGGGTCAAGGGCCTCTTCCCAACAACCCTGGACTGTGGTTGTCCGGGTCTGCTGGCAGGGGGCTAATCGGAATCTGGAAGCCCCCCTTTAACAAGGGTGGTCCCTAGATCCCCCCCCTCCTATGTGAATGAGTATCGGGTACATTGTACTCCTACCCGTTCACCAAAAAAGTGTCAAAAATATACCCAGGAGGCAGTTTTTGGACAATGCTTTTATAAAAAAAAAATGCCCCCCAATTTAGATCCATGGACAATCACAATGCCTGCCGCCACCGCCACCACCGAACCCGAAAAAAGAGAGAGAAATAAAAGGCTCCGCCCATGACGAAGGCTTACCGCCGATTGCCTGTTTGACCGTTCTTAAATAGATGAGGTCTGGGGGCCACCTGGTGATGTCACCTTGTGGCACCACCCCCTTGTGAAATCACCGACTGGTGCATGCTGGGCCGGTGAGGATATAAACCCCCCCCCCCCTGCCCGCAGACCCACACAACCCACCGCTCCAGGGTTGTCGGGATGAGGCCCTTCTCCCTTTTCATCAACATGGGGACAAGGTGCCTTGGAGTGGGGAAGCTGTTTTTGTTCACGTTTAATTATTGCCGACAATGTTGTTGTTTTTTTTTTTTGTTTTTTTCTTCTTCTTCTTCTTCTTCTTCTTCTTCTTCTTCTTCTTCTTCTTCTTCTTCATTCAGCTGTCAGCGGGGAAGCTCACTGACAGCTGATGACTCATCCGTTGCTCAGGACGCAGCGGCCAGCTTCCCAACCCCGCTCCTTAACAACAGATATTCACTGCGTGCTAATTGGGCAAAGCTTTGCCCAATCAGGGTTTAGAATACAATGTGCAGTGCATTGTGGGGCGCTCAGCGGGCGAACATCCAGGCTGAGGGGAGTGGGTGGGGCACCAAAAATTATTTTATGGATAGGGCAAGAAAGATGGCGCCTTCCACCCACCGTACTCATGTGTATAGCAGCATGGAGGTAGGTCCTCTGCCATACTGCCCATAATATGCACTGATGTTTGCGCTCAGCCGTGCCCCCCCCCCCCCCCAGCACTGTGACTGCTGGTAGGATCAGACCCCACCCCCCCCCCCCGATCTGTATTCAAATGCATAATCCCCATACTGTTGTGTAATGGACGGCCTGTGATCGTCAACTCCCTCTAGTGGCTCTAATGCGGTATTTCTCCGATTTACGGCATTTCAGGGAAATGTCTCATTATGGCCACTAGGTGGAGCCGACGATCGCAGGGAACACACACACAGGCCCAGATTCACAAAGCACTTGCGCCGACGTATACCAAGATACGCCGACGTAAGTGCAAATGTGCGCCGTCGTATCTGTGCGCCGGACCCACAAACTAAGATGCGCCTAAAAACAGGCTTCATCCCGCCGACGTAACTTGCCGGCGTAGGGTGGGCGCACATTTAGGCTGGACGCATGGTGGCGCTCCCATTGATTAGCCATTCAAATATGCAAATTAGGGAAATGCGGCGATTCACGAACGTACGTGCGCCCAAGTTGTACGTCCGGCGTAAAGTTATTCCCCATAAAGGAGGTGCAACCCGGCAGCAGACATGTAAAGGTCTTCTCCAGGGAACACAAGCCGGCGTATTTTACGTTGGACGTGTCTGGCTGGGCGTAGGGTACGTTCACGCCGTAGGCAGTGATCCGGCGTAGTTTAGGCAGTTGTTCCGACGTGGTTGTGAGCAGGCGCAGGGGGATGCGTCCACGTCTCGGCGCATGCGCAGTTCGTGATGCGTATCTCTCTCTGGCGCTCGGCCCATCATTTGCATGGGGTCACGCCTCATTTGCATGGCTCACGCCCACTTCCACCTACGCCGGCGTACGCCTTCGAAACCCGGCGCAGCGTTGGGAGCACTGGCTTGGTGAATTCCATGCTTGCCTCTCTGCGCTGCGTTTTGGCGTAGCATACATTTTTTGCGCTACGGCGGCGTAATGTAGACAGGATTCGTACAACTCAGTTTTGCGGAAATCCATTTTTACCCGTCCCTATTGTTCTGTAATAGGCGGCCTTGAATCCGGTTGTCAAGGTGTGTGTGTGTGTGTGTGTGTGTGTGAGACGCGGCCAATTATTGTGCTACGTCCCCCGCAGGTAACAAACCTCGTAAGACAAGAAAACGGAGCCCACGTAGTACGTCACGGTACAAGAGGAGCAGCCATGACCCCCCCCCCCCCCCCCCCGACTACTGCATTGTATGACTGCCGGCTCTGAGTCACTCCGAGGGGGATAGAAAACCTGCAATGCCCCCCCACACACACTATTATTATTATTATTATTATACATTTATATGGCTCTGACATATACCGCAGCGCTGTACAAAGAACGCTGAGCCAGTCGCTCCCCATTCCTCTTGGTAAAAATCCTCCAGTTCCTGTAAATTCTTGGGCTGTTTCGCATGAACGGCGCGCGTTTGGGATCTCCCCAGAGGGGCTCAATGACATTGAGGTCAGGAGACTGAGATGGCCACTCCCAGAACCTTCACTTTATTCTGCTGTAGCCAATGACAGGTGGACTTGGCCTTGTGTTTTGGATCATTGTCCTGTTGTACGTCCCATGCGCAGCTTCCTGGCTGATGAATGAAAATGTTCCTCCGGTATTTGTTGATAACATTCCGCATTCATCTTGCCAACAAATTGTGACCAGATTTCCTGTGCCTTTTGTAGCTCACACATCCCCAAAACATCAGCGACCCACCTCCGTGTTTCACAGTAGGGATGGTGGACCTTTCATCATAGGCCTTGTTGTCTCCTCTCCAAATGTAGTGTTTTATGGGTGTGACCAAAAAGCTGAGTTTTGGTCTCATCACTCCAAATGACTTTGGCAGAAGGTTTGAGGCTTGTATCGGTCTGTTTGCTGTATTGTAAGCGGATACTTTGACATTTGCGTAGTAATGACTTTCTTCTGGAGACTCGACCATGCAGCCCATCTTTCTTCAAGTGTCTCCATATTGTGCATCTTGTGCCACACCACATGTTTTCAGAGAGTCCTGTATTTCCCCTGAAATTATTTGTGGGTTTTTCTTTGCATCCCAAACAATTCTCCTGGCAGTTGTGGCTGAAATTTGAGTTGGTCTACCTGACCGTGGTTTGGTTTCACCAGTACCCCTCATTTTCCACTTCTTGATTAGTTTGAACACTGCTGGTTGGAATTCTCAATTCTTTGGATATCTTTTTATATCCCTTTCCTGTTTTATACAGTTCAACAACCTTTTCCCGCAGATTCTTTGACAATTCTTTTGCTTTCCCACATGTCTCAGAATCCAGAAACATCAGTGCAGCACTGTATGGAAGATGCAAGGGTCTGTCAGGAGTTCAGAAACTCATTGCCCTTTTATACACACACACACTAGGGGTGCAACGAATCAAAAAACTCACGGTTCGGATCGTTCCTCAGATCAGGAGTCACGGATCGGATCATTTTTCGGATCGGCTAAAATAAAAAATTCTCCCCCATTGTAATATACACTCCCCCCCCCCACTGTAATATACACATCTCCCCCCCCCACTGTAATATACACACCTCCCCCCCACTGTTCACCCCCCCCCCAACTATAGTACCCCCTCGGTGCAGACCCCCCTCCTCCTCTCAGGGCAAGAGACCCCCCTCCTCCTCTCAGGGCAAGAGGCCCCCCCTCGGGCAGTACAGGCACTCCCAGCGTGTGTCCCACGAGTGCAGGATCCTCCTCTGTGGGTCTAAACAGAGGAGGGCCGCCGCCGGGTGTATCAAGATGGCCACGGCTCCGGAGCTAGGCCGAAGCCGCGGCCTTTCCTAATGTTATTCCTGCGGCTCCGGAGCTAGCCTGAAGCCGCGGCCTTTCCTAGCGTTATGGCCGCGGCTCCGGAGGGGGGGGGCGCCAGAGCCGAACGTCGCCGTTTCGGAAAGGCCAGAGGGCAGCGTGGCTGAGCCTTGGCGAATCTCAGGTAGGAAGTCTTTCCAAGGTTAGCCGAAGTGTCCTTTTTGGCCGTTGACTTCAATGGGATGCAATACCGCATGCAGCCAGTGGCCTCTGGCTGCATGCGGTATTGCATCCCATTGAAGTCAACACGGAACTAATTATTTTAGTTTCCATTGACTTCAATGGGGAAACTCGCTTTGATATGCGAGTACTTTTGGATTACGAGCATTCTCCTGGAACGGATCACGCTCGTAATCCGAGGTTCCACTGTACTTACACTTGGTCCATCAGGCCGAAACCAGACGGACCACATGAGAGAGGGCGAACCAAGCCGGAAGGCCATGTCCACCCCCTCCCAAGACGTTCAGGGCAGGCCCGAGGACCTACACCCTACCAGTCACGCGTGCAAAAAAAAAGTGTAAGACAAAAAAGTGACCAACGGCTTGATACGTTTTTTTTTTTGTTTGAAAATTGTAAACTTTATTTTGCATAAAAATATACAAAAAAACAACAAATGCTTCAACAGGGTCCATTCCACCGACGCATAAATACACTACATAACAAGTACAGCTCCAAGCATACAAATACACGACATTCCTCCTGCGGTAAGAGGCCTAATGTGTTGTGCGCAGAGGAATAATAATACCCCGAAAAACATCACGCCGCGCATGACGCCGCATTAACTAAAAAACACGCTACTAGCAAGTCATAAAACTTCTCAGACAAATTGCATTTCAACACGGGGGTTAGGAGGAGGAGGGGGAGGGGAGGGGTGGGGGAAAAAAAAAGAGTTCACAGGCCCGAAGCTTTATTCAACTGCTAAAGGATACACAGAGGGGGGGAGGGGAAATCTTCAGACCTCCTCTTCCTCAAAGTCCATGAAGTTATATAGCTCTGACATAGACCGCAGTGCTGTACAGAGAACACTGAGCCAATCACACCAGTCTCTGTACAGAGGAGCTTACACTCTAATGTAAGGTGACCAGATTTTTAAAATGAAATCCGGGGACATATTTTTTTTTTTTATTGGCAAATGGTAAACGATTTTATACGTATATTTTCCTCCAATTATATCTGCAGTCAGTGGTGTAGTGTGGGGGGCGCCCGGGACAAGGCAAGAAATTTGCACCCCCGACAGACTTTTAGCACTCCCTGAGTCCCTTCCACTAGTACAGTAGTACTGGCCAACCTGATTCCTGCACTGACCTACCTGATTCCTACACTGACCTACCTGATTCCTACACTGACCTACCTGATTCCTACACTGACCTACCTGATTCCTACACTGACCTACCTGATTCCTACACTGACCTACCTGATTCCTACACTGACCTACCTGCTTATTACACTGACCTACCTGATTCCTACACTGACCACTACACTGACCTACCTGATTCCTACACTGACCACTACACTGACCTACCTGATTCCTACACTGACCACTACACTGACCTACCTGATTCCTACACTGACCACTACACTGACCACTACACTGACCTACCTGATTCCTACACTGACCACTACACTGACCTACCTGATTCCTACACTGACCACTACACTGACCTACCTGATTCCTACACTGACCACTACACTGACCTACCTGATTCCTACACTGACCACTACACTGACCACTACACTGACCTACCTGATTCCTACACTGACCACTACACTGACCTACCTGATTCCTACACTGACCACTACACTGACCTACCTTATCCCTACACTGACCACTACACTGACCTACCTGATTCCTACACTGACCACTACACTGACCATCCTGATTCCTACACTGACCACTACACTGACTTACCTGATTCCTACACTGACCTACCTGATTCCTACACTGACCACTACACTGACCTACCTGATTCCTGCACTACTCACCCCCCCCCCCCACCTACATGAACAGTGTAGATCGGTTGATTTTGCTAACCTCTCCATGGCCTCCATGATAATCTATCGGAGCAGGGCTCTTCCCAGCACCAGGTACTGTTCCCGACATTATTATTATACATTTCTATAGCTCTGACATATACCGCAGCGCTGTACAAAAGCCCCCCCACAGCCATGCACTATTATACATTTACAAAAAACACCAAGCCAGTCACATCAGTCTCTGTACCAAAGGAGCTTACACTCTAATGTCCCCTCCACAGTCACGCATTAATTTTTCTACATTTATATAGCTCTGACATATACCGCAGCGCTGTACAAAACACACCAATCCAGTCACATCAGTCTCTGTACCAGAGGAGCTTACACTCTAATGTCCCCTCCACAGTCACGCATTCATTTTTATACATGTATATGGCTCTGACATATACCGCAGCGCTGTACAGGGAACACTGAGCCAGTCGCATTAAGGCCAGTAGTAAACCCAGAAGCTCAGGCATTGGCCGTGATCAATAATTCATAATAATGATCAGTTAAATCATCGCTGGTCTTGTTGCGCTCCCTGGGGGAATGTATGCAGCTGGCGTCCTATGTCGGAATGTAATCGTTGTGATTAGAGTTGTTAAATATTAATGGGTGGAATGAAGTATTTATGGATATGATGTCATTCAATTTAAAGGGGGTGGCTTATTGTCGGTGAGCGCATATTTTTAGCCGGTATTGTAAGCTTTTACTTTTGTATAGCCAGAGTGCATTTTGACAAACTTCCTCTTAGAGATTTTTATGTTAGATAGGGAGATTGTAGATAGCCAGCTGGCCACTAGGGAGAGCTGGCCTGGCCACTAGGGGGAGCTGGCCTGGCCACTAGGGGGAGCTGGCCTGGCCACTAGGGGGAGCTGGCCTGGCCACTAGGGGGAGCTGGCTTGGCTACTAGGGGGTGCTGGCTTGGCTACTAGGGGGAGCTGGCTTGGCTACTAGGGGGAGCTGGCTTGGCTACTAGGGGGAGCTGGCTTGGCTACTAGAGGGAGCTGGCCTGGCCACTAGGGGGAGCTGGCCTGGCCACTAGGGGGAGCTGGCTTGGCTACTAGGGGGTGCTGGCTTGGCTACTAGGGGGAGCTGGCTTGGCTACTAGGGGGAGCTGGCTTGGCTACTAGGGGGAGCTGGCTTGGCTACTAGAGGGAGCTGGCCTGGCTACTAGAGGGAGCTGGCTTGGCTACTAGAGGGAGCTGGCCTGGCTACTAGGGGGAGCTGGCTTGGCTACTAGAGGGAGCTGGCCTGGCTACTAGAGGGAGCTGGCCTGGCTACTAGAGGGAGCTGGCCTGGCTACTAGAGGGAGCTGGCCTGGCTACTAGGGGGAGCTGGCCACTAGGGGGAGCGAAGCTCTGGCCACTTGGGGGAGCTGGCCACTAGGGGGAGCGGAGCTCTGGCCACTAGGGGGAGCTGGCCAGGGAGCTCACAAGCTCATTATCTCAGCCTCACAAGGAGTGCATTGTTTTTGTGTGGTCAGCCAGCTCATAGACTTGCACTAGGGGTGCAGGAAGACTTGCACTCTCGGTCTAGGAAGTAGCTAGTGACCCTGGAGGATGCCTTGGCAAATATTGCGCCATCCTTCTGGAGAGAAGAACATAATGAAGGCATTGTTGGAGGAGGGGGTATTATGAATACTTGTAGATGTAACTGATGATGGGTCGACTTTATAGTGGGAATTCACCCCAAAGGGGAAGTTACGCTTTTCTGCCTCCCCGCCCCTATTAACATTTGGGCACTTTTTACGTTTTTTGTGGGTACCTAGTTCCTGCTCCGGTTTCTGCTTGGATCACCTTGCCCCCCGCCGCCCCATCCTTTGACCACAGCCTTCTGGGACACATCACAGGTCCCAGAAGACTGGAGAAGCCGGCTTCCCAAACTAGATGGCAGACCCAAAGACCGGTCCGGGTGAGGATGGCGCTGGATTCCCGGACAGGTAAGTGCCCTTTGTTAAATATCAGCAGCTAAAGTATTTGTAGGCTGCTGACTTATTATTTTTTTGGGGGGAACTGTAGATCCTCTTTAGGTAATGGCGTAATAAAGATCCCCTGTTGGAACACCAATAAATTGGGCTTTCGCCTGGGGTGGAGCAATTCCCAATAGCTTAATCCGTAAACCACAAGAAATGTTTTGTCTTTGGCGTTTCGGATAATTGAAGAGGATGTTTTTTTCCGGTTTCGGTTAATAGATCATATAGCGGTGTTGACCTGTCCGGTAGAAATAATTGCCTTTTGCGGGTTGGAGGTGATTGGATGGTGGCCTCCTGTGGATGGTTTGAGATATTTTGTAGAGTTTTCCTGGTATTGGTTGACCACGGGGGAGAATTTTAATCTGCACTGTGATATGATTGAAATGTTTTCACCTGGCGCAGTGTTTACCCTGAGAGCAATTTCGCTGCACGTTCGAGGTTGGGGGGTGTTCAGCCAATCTTCGTGATTGTTTGTTTGTTTTTTAAATGGTGTGTGGAAAGTTTAACTCCTCCACACCGGCTACACACTACATGAGGTGGTTGGTTGGAGTTGCTGTTTGGCACTGGTGGATCATCTGGTACACCCGAGTGGAAGGAGCCTGGAGGAGAAACGCAACAAAGGAAAATCTCACTATCTACATACTACTTACCAAGAAATCTTCAAAGCAAAGAAAGAATATTTCTCCAATACCATCTCAAAAGCCCTAAACCGCCCCCGCAAACTTTTCAAACTAGTCGCTCAGACTATGAACCCCACCTGTGTAGAACCTCCAGCAAATGAAACGCAAGAATTCTCCAATCGGCTATCTGATTTATTTATTTTTATTGACAAAATCGAAAAACATTCGTAAAATAATTCAGCAGAAGAAACAAATTGACCTCATCCAGCCAAAGCAAGAAAAAAATGTCAAAATAAATATTCCTTAATCGTCGCAATTTACTCTGCAACCCAGTGGCGGTGCGTCCATAGAGGGCGCCGGAGCGCCGCCCCCTCTCGCTCCCGCACCGCCACTGAATACAATACACAGATTCATGCATTGCATGAATCTATGTATTTGTTGCTGCCGCCCACGATTCAGATGGCCGGCTCCCTGGCGAGCGCCGGCCATCTGAATAACCAAATAGTTATTCAGGGGACGCACGGGGGTGCGTTCCTTGGATAAGACTGACAGGCGTCTCAGCCAATAAGGTTCACCGGTTCTGTTTACCGGTAACCTGATTGGCTGAAGCGTCATCGAGGGAGGGAGAAGACATCGAGGGACCGTGGAAGGAGGATGGCTGACTCAGAAAGGTAAGTTCTAGGCGGGGGGGGGGGGGGGCAAGGGGGCAGCATTTTACAAGGCACAGTGGTGACAATTAAAGGGCACAGTGGTGACAATTAAAGGGCACAGTGGTGACAATTAAAGGGCACAGTGGTGACAATTAAAGGGCACAGTGGTGACAATTGATGGCACAGTGACTGCGTTTGGCACAGTGGTGACAATTGATGGCACAGTGGTGACAGTTGATGGCCACAGTGGTGACAGTTGATGGCCACAGTGGTGACAGTTAATGGGCACAGTGGCTGCATTTGAAGGCATGGCACAGTGGCGACAATTGATGGGCACAGTGGCTGCATTTGATGGGCACAGTGTGGCTGCAATTGTTTTTTTTCTTTTCGTTTGTTTGCGCCCCCCCAAAAAAAATTTGAGCACCAGCCGCCACTGCTGCTACCAATCACTATCGACACCACCAAAAGCATCATCAAAAATCTCCGAGACACTACGGCACCAAACGACATCATTGCCACAAAACTCTTGAAAGAATGTGCCGATATTGTGGCACCCACCATAACACATCTCATAAACCAATCATTTAAACAAGGCATCGTTCCAACTTCGCTCAAGCAAGGCATAATCAAACCCCTCCTAAAGAAACCCAACCTCGACCCCAAAGACCTAAACTGCCACAGACCAATAACAAGCCTGAGCACCATCTCCAAGATCATGGAGAAAGCAGTAGTACAACAGCTGCAACTCCATCTGGACTCCCATAAACTCCTGGACCCACTACAATTCAGGTTTCCGCCCAGGACACGGGACTGAAACGGCGCTTCTCAAAATATGGGATGACACTCTTGAAGCAGCGGACAAAAGAGAATCGTCAGAAGCCCGCACCGTTATGTGCAGAGTCCCACAAGGATCACCCCTGTCACCAGTGCTCTTCAACATCTACCTTCGCCCACTCCTATCAATCATCAGCAAACAGGACCTGCTCTATCACTCTTACGCGGACGACACTCAACTTTACCTTCACATCACCAACAAAAAAGACCAATATCATGGATTGGAAACATGCCTGACATTGATAGACAATTGGATGACAGAGGGCTCCCTCAAACTCAATGGATCCAAAACAGAACTGCTTCTTCTCCACACAAACCGGAAGACAAATTCTAGGACGACTTGGGTTCCTCCCACCATTTTGGGACAAACTATCACCCATAGCACTAAAGTAAAAAGCCTCCGCGTTATCTTTTAACTCCGACATGTCTATGGTTGCACAAATAGGATCGGTGGTCAGTGGATCTCACTATCTTCTCCGCTTGCTGCGCAGACTCATCCCCTTCATCCTGAAAGAAGACACAGCAGTAGTAGTTGGAACACTAATCAATTCCAGACTCGACTACGCAAATTCCCTCTACCTAGGACTACCAAAATACCAGATTGCTCGTCTACAAGTTGTCCAGAACACTGCAGCCAGACTGATAGCGGGTAAAAAACCGTGAGAACCAATCTCCACGGCCATGAGGACCCTCCACTGGCTAGCCGTAAAGGACCGGGTGACATTCAAGACCCTCTGCCTCACTCACAAATGCACACAAGAAAACGCTATACTCCAAATCGGGTCCTCCGATCAACTAATCATAACCACCTCCACATCCCCAAATCTCGCTACAAAACGAACGGAGAACGAAGATTCGCTGTTCAAGGACCTCGGTTATGGAACGCTCTACCCGCAGACATTCGGTTGGAGGAAAATCAGGCCATCAGAAAAAAAACTTAAAGACTTATCTATTCTGAAGCATGGCTGGACGACTACATTGGTTACAGCACCTTGAGGCGATGGCACCTTGAGGCGATTTAGTTCGCATTTGTAGCGCTATATAAGTCACTCACTCACTCACCCAGCACTGTGATCGCGCTGTCACTGATAGCTTCTGATCTCTGTTTGCCATCCAAAGCCTTTAGGATGCGCTCCTGATTACGCCATCACTGTGATGGCCAATCACTGTGTTTTACGACTAAGAAGCCCTGTTGTGAAGATCATAAGGCAGCAGGAGCCAGTGGAAAGGGGTTATAAGAAGACCCCCAAGGGATGCTTTGTCCTATTTTTGATGGTGGCTTGAATGCTGAACTAGTGTGGTTGTCCCCTGTCCGACCACTCTGCTCACAAAGCCGTGCTGACACATATATGCCATTGTCACGGTTTACAATCTGGAGCAGGTAGGATGTGCTCCTGATCTTGTCATCACTGTGACGGCCAATCACTGTTGTATGATCGGGGAGGGATTAAACAAAAGTGTCACCAGAAAGAACTTGGGTTCCTCCAGTGTCCTTAGGCCTAGTGCATGGAGCTCTTTAAGCCCCGTACACACGATCAGGTAAAAAGTCCGCTGGGAATCCCAGGGGGAAAACCGAGAACCTGCTCGGTAACTTTTCCCCCTGTACACACCAGAGGTTTTCCTGTCAGAAAAACTACGGTGAGAGCTTTGGCCGGGAATCCCGGCCGTGTGTATACTCCACCATAGTGTTTTCCATAGGGGAAACTGCCGGGGAAAAAAACGCCAGGATTCGCGGCAGGAAAAGAGAACATGTTCTTATTTTTCCTGCCAGGATTCCCGGCAATTTTCCTGTCGGAAAAATGTGATGGAGCATACACATGGCCAGTTTTCCCGGCCAAAAGCTGTCATGTCAGTTTTCCCGATGGGAAAACTGGTCCTGTGTACGAGGCATTATTCGGTTTTAATGATGGCTTGGAGGTTGACTTAAATGGTTGACAGCACCCCCTCCCCCCACCGTTGTCCAACCACGCAGCACACAAGGAGATAAATACGTAATGAGGTCTTGAGTGGCAGCAAAGGTGATTTGCACTCATGAATGAATGAGGTGAAGGAAGAGGGCATGGTCCCTAGTACTGTGCTGGTTCATGAATGTGAAGGAAGAGGGCACGGTTCATAGTACTGTGCTGGTTCATAAATGAGGAGAAGGAAGAGGGTATGGTTCATAGAACTGTGCTGGTTCATGAATGAGGTGAAGGAAAGGGCATGGTTCCTAGTACTGTACTGGTTCATGAATGAGGAGAAGGAAGAGGGCATGGTTCATAGTACTGTGCTGGTTCATGAATGATGAGAAGGAAGAGGGCATGGTTCCTAGTACTGTGCTGGTTCATGAATGAGGAGAAGGAAGAGGGCATGGTTCCTAGTACTGTACTGGTTCATGAATGAGGAGAAGGAAGAGGGCATGGTTCATAGTACTGTGCTGGTTCATGAATGAGGAGAAGGAAGAGGGCATGGTTTATAGTACTGTGCTGGTTCATGAATGAGGTGAAGGAAAGGCCATGGTTCCTAGTACTGTACTGGTTCATAAATGAGGAGAAGGAAGAGGGCATGGTTCAAAGTACTGTGCTGGTTCATGAATGAGGAGAAGAAGGGCATGGTTCCTAGTACTGTACTGGTTCATGAATGAGGAGAAGGAAGAGGGCATGGTTCATAGTACTGTACTGGTTCATGAATGAGATGAAGGAAAAGGGCATGGTTCATACATAGTACTGTGCTGGTTCATGAATGAGGAGAAGGAAGAGGGCATGGTTCTTAGTACTGTGCTGGTTCATGAATGATGAGAAGGAAGAGGGCACGGTTCATAGTACTGTGCTGGTTCATGAATGAGGAGAAGGAAGAGGGCATGGTTCTTAGTACTGTGCTGGTTCATGAATGATGAGAAGGAAGAGGGCATGGTTCATAGTACTGTGCTGGTTCATGAATGATGAGAAGGAAGAGGGCATGGTTCCTAGTACTGTGCTGGTTCATGAATGAGGAGAAGGAAGAGGGCATGGTTCCTAGTACTGTGCTGGTTCATGAATGAGAAGCAGTGCGGGAGACAGACAGTGGGGATTAACCAGTCCTGGTCGGAAGGAGAATGAGGAAGACCATAGCGAATATTGATTTGATATTGTCACACAAGTAGGTGTGCTCTACGCCCCAAGACAACCTTTTTGTGAAGCCTATTGGAGCCTAAGGCTCCATATGCTTAAAAAAATGAAAAAACGATTGAAATGCATGCGTCCTAGTACTGTACTGGTTCATGAATGAGGAGAAGGAAGAGGGCATGGTTCCTAGTACTGCTCTGGCACATAGATGGGGAGAAGGAAAGGGGCAAAGTTCATAGTACTTGGTTGGTTCATGAATGAGTAGAAGGAAGAGGGCATGGTTCCTAGTGTTGTACTGATTCATGAATAGGTTGACGGAAGAGTAGAAAAGGACTACAGTGCTATGCTGTTAGCTCCCCCATCGGAACACCAATAAATTGGGCTTCTGCCTGGGGTGGAGCAATAACCATTTCCTAATCTGTAAACCTAATTATTCTTGCAAGGGCATATTTCCTTTAGCTGTGCTGGCTTATGAATGAGGAGAAAGAAGAGGACATGATTCCTAGTAATGTACTGGCTCATGGATGGAGAGGTAGAGAGCATAGTTCCTGGTATGGTGCTGACTGATGGATGGGGAGAATGAATGGATGCAGTTCCTAGTACAGTGCCGGGTTATGAATGAGGAGAAGGACAAGGGCATAGTTCCTAGCACTGTGCTGGTTCATGAATAGGGAGAAGGAAGAGTAGAAAAGGACTACAGTGCTTGGATGTTAGCTTCCCCATAGAAACACCAATAAATTGGGCTTCTGCCTGGGGTGGAGCAATAACCATTTCCTAATCTGTAAACCACAAAAAAAGGTTTGACTTTTTTATTCTTTTATTCTTGGATGGCTCTTATGGGCATCGGATTTCTTTTAATACATTTTTATGTGGTGTATGAAACGCTCTGCAGATGATACATCTGTGTTTCTCAAAATGAAGGGCGTATTGGAAAATTGGCAGACTACATGAACATTGATTTTTTTTTTATTATTGCATTGTGCAAGTTTTTAAAATAATTCTCATCTTATGTCCCTCTTCTTCTTCTCTGTTCCAGTTCGTTCTCTGTCCACCTCTGCCGATGCCTCGGCTTGGCCTGTTCCACCATTCAGGGAGGTGTGGCAGGTGAGCGTACGCCCCCGTGGACTCGGCCAAACCCGCAACCTCTCAGGAACCTACCGCCTGTGTCTGACAGACCGCACTCTCGGCCTCCTACGCCTCCGCTGTGAACACCCCTCCGTCACCCTTCAGCTCATGAATGTGCGCCGCTGTGGCCATTCCGACAACTATTTCTTCGTGGAAGTGGGGCGCTCGGCGGTGACCGGCCCAGGAGAGCTATGGATGCAGGTAAGGAATGCGGTCCAGCACTTGGCCAATACAATGTGGCTTGCAAAACCTATTGCACTTACTGGACGACTTTGTCTCTAGGGGAGGGTGAGGACTCCAGTGTGCTTTTAGTGATTTTTTTTTTTAGGTCCCTTGTCTAGGTGTCTAAGCTGTTAGTACAGCTTAGACACCAGTGGAGCCTTACTGTGAATGTTTGGGGTTCCCTCATCTAGGTGCAACAGCTGTAGGTCAGTCCTCCAATGGGGACTTATTGTGAGTTTTTGGGATCCTCCTTGCTACAAGCGCAGTGAAGTTTTCTTGGGAATTTTTTGATTCCCCCTTCTCTGTTAGTTGTGGGTCCAGTAGGGTCTTATTGCAACGGTTTAGCTAGGGGACCCTGTCTAGGTACACTAGCTTTATGTCAGGACTCCAGTGGGACCTTATTGTGAATTTTTAGTGTCTCCTGCCTAGGTGTTCCAGGACTCCACTGGGGTCTTCTTATGAATTTGTGAGGTCCTTGTCTAGATCTTTTTAGCATTGGGTCATGAATCCAGTGGAGGTTTTGTATGAATTGTTAGGGTCCCCTTGCCTAGGTACATCAGTCATGGGTCAGAACTTCAATGGGGCCTTATTGTAAATTTTTGGGTTCCTTCTTCCTAGGTGTGTGAGAGCTCCAGTGAGGTCGCCTTGTACTTCTTCTAGGTATGTCCGTTGTAGGTCAGAATTCCAGTAGGGTCCTATTCCAAAATTTTGGGGTCCCCTGTCTAGGTGCATCAGCTGTAGGTTAGGACTCCAGTGGGGCCCTGCTGTGAATTTTCATTGTCCCCTGTCTAAGTATGCCAGGAGCCCAGTTGGGGTCTTATTGTAATTTTTTGAGGTCCTTGTGTAGATGTTTCAGCTGTGGGTCATGACACCAGTGGGTTTTTGTGTACATTTTTAGGGTCTCCCTTTCTAGGTGTGTCAGGACTCCAGATGGGCCTTGCTGTGAATTTTTAGGGTCCTTGTCTAGACGCTTCAGCTTTGAGTCAGGACTCCAGAGGGGCTTTAATGTGAATTTTTAGGGTTCACTCGTCTAGGTGTGATGGCTGTGTTTCAGAATTCCATTAGGACCTTTTTTGTTTATTTTGAGTTCCCCTTCCTAGGTACATAAGGACTCCAGTGAGGGCTTATTGTGATTTTTTTTTTTGGGGGGTCCTTCTTTTAGGTGGGTCAGAATTTCAGTAGAGTCCTATTGTAAAAATTATGGGACCCCCCCCCCCCATCTAGGTGCATCAGCTGTAGGTCAGGATTCCAAGTTGGGCTCTGCTGTGAATGTTTAGGGTCCCCTATCTAGGTGTGCCAGGATTCCAGTTGCACCTCAAAAATTCACAAGACCCACAACTGGAATCCTGGCACACCCACCTAGATAGGGGACCCTAAACATTCACAGCAGGGCCCAACTTGGAATCCTGACCTACAGCTGATGCACCTAGATGGGGATCCCATAATTTTACAATAGGACCCTATTGGAATTCTGACCCACCTAAAAGAAGGACCCAAAAAAATTCACAAGGCCCCCTTGTCTCAAGTTTCAACTTTGGGTCAGGACTCCAGTGGGGGTCTAATGTGTATGTTTTAGGATCCCCCCTCCTTAGGTGTCTGCTGTGGGACCAGTGGAGCCTTATTGTCAATTTTTGAGTTCCCTCTTCCTAGGTATGTGGGAACTCCAGTGAGATTTTATTGTGAACTGTATGGCCCCCCTTCAAGGTGTGTTACTTATGGGTCTGAATTCAAGTAGGGTCCTATTGCAAAATGTTGGGGTCCCCTTTCTGGGTGTGTCAACTGTAGTTCGCGACTCCAGTGCGTCAGTATTGGGAATTTTATGGTCCCCTGCCTAGGTATGTTGTGAGTCAGGACTCCTGTGGGGTCTTATTGTGAATTTCTAGGGTCCCCTCCCTTAAAGTGTATCACCTGTGGGTCAATATTACACTGGCGTCCCCCCTCTAGCTACGTTTGTTCTGGATCAATAATCAGTGTGGTTTTATTGTGAATATTTGGGGTCCCTCGCCCAAGTGCAACAGTGGTGGAATCAGACTCCAGTATGGGTCTTATTGCAAATTTTTGAGACCCCCTCCCCCCAAATTTTTCAAACCCCCAACTTCAAGACAAATTTTTGTTTACAGCCTTTGTGCCCACTGGGGAGATTTTACCCATTTCATTTCAGGACAGGAAGTGATAATCTTGATCCTGCCAGTAGATCAGTTATTTTTCCTGCTGACCTTTTAAGAAAACGTAATGCTGGAGGATTCGTGGCCTTCCCAATTATGTGATCGCTGTAATTGGCTGTCTCAGTGATTTACTTGATTGGGAACCGATCCTACTAGCTTGTATGATTAGTCCCAACCCTTGTAGCTGTTGCCTTTCCTGGCCAGCTTGGCCTGCCAGCCCCTCACAGTGGAACCAGCTGATTTATATAGGTTGGATATCCTGAACTGATCAATCACTATTGAAGCTCCTGAGAAATAGTTTAAGTGTTCAAAACTACCCCCCCCCCCCTCTCGGTGACCAAACTGAGAGGCTGATGCTGCAGCTAAACCGATACAACAACCTAAAGGACATAAAGTAGTCACTCGTACACAAAGCACAGTATCCTGTATACGTTTTCTAGTAGTATAGAAGACCTAAAAAATGGTTATATGGTGCTATATGCAGTGTAATATAATGCATAACTAACACTCCTCCCCATCCATAGACATTAATGTCTAGATATAGCATCTGGTCTAAAGCCCTCATGGCATCTATTCAAATGTTACATATTCCATTATATGTGATGATGGATGGCAACCATATGTCGCGTGCGACAGTTTGCATTCCTCAGCAGTTGATCTGGCCCCCGTATCTCGTATGTAAGGAATATTTTATAATTCCATGCGGTTGTATTGGTAATCCACTGCGATGACAGAGATACATATTGCATAGGGTTTGCCATAGATCCTGCAAGTGTGTATGGATGTACAGTATATAATCTCATGAATGGATGTATAGAACTGTAGTTTACATATAGGAATAATATAATATATAGTAGGGTGCATATAAAAGTCTTGTATATAACATATGGTACATAGGTGTCCTGTATATAACGTATGGTAGGATGCATATAGAAGTCTTGTATATAACTTATGGTAGGGTGTATATAGATGTCCTGTATATAACTTATGGTGCATATATGAGTCCTGTATATAACGTATGGTAGGGTGCATATAGAAGTCCTTTATATAATGTATGGTAGGGGTACAT
Organism: Rana temporaria; assembly: GCF_905171775.1. Taxonomy (NCBI): domain Eukaryota; kingdom Metazoa; phylum Chordata; class Amphibia; order Anura; family Ranidae; genus Rana; species Rana temporaria. The sequence continues at coordinate 480,427,754 of NC_053491.1, read as the reverse complement.
ATAGCTGTCCTGTATATAACGTATGGTAGGGTAGATATAGAAGTCCTGTATATAACATATGGTAGGGTGCATATAGAAGTCCTTTTATATAACGTATGGTAGGGGTACATATAGAAGTCTGTATATAACGTAGGGTAGATATAGAAGTCCTGTATATAACATATGGTAGGGTACATATAGCTGTCCTGTATATAATGTATGGTAGGGTAAACATAGCTGTCCTGTATATAACTTATGGTAGGGTACATATAGACGTCCTGTATAGAACGTATGGTAGGGTGCATATAAATGTCCTGTCTATAACATATAGTAGGGTACATATAGAGGTCCTGTATATAATGGATTGTAGGGTGCATATAGAAGTCTTGTATATAACATATGGTGGGGTACATATGAATGTCCTGTATATAACAGAGGGCGCATATAGATGTCATGTACATAATGTATGGTAGGTTACATATAGCTGTCCTGTATATAATGTATGGTAGGGTACATATAGCTGTCCTGTATATAATGTATGGTAGGGTACATATAGCTGTCCTGTATATAATGTATGGTAGGGTAAACATAGCTGTCCTGTATATAACTTATGGTAGGGTGCATATAGAAGTTTTGTATATAACTTATGGTAGGGTACATATAGATGTCCTGTATATAATGTATTGTAGGGTGCATATAGAGGTCCTGTCTATAACATATAGTAGGGCAGCCCTCAAAATTTCCACTCGCCTACTAGCATTTGGCGAGTGGATTTAAGCTGGGGGCGAGTGATGACAGGGCTGCATGACCAATCTCCCTCCAATCTGTGCCTTCACTTAGAGTCCCGATGAGATTGGCGGCTGAAGAGGAAAGGTGCATGCTCGGGAAAAGTAGTCTGGTGAGCTGCGCACAGGCAGAGCAGTACACAGGTGCTCTCCTTACAATTCTCATTAAGCCATGGGACCTAACAGTATGACCTCTCTGAGCCTGCCCCCCTCCCCCGGGCCCCCCGACCAATGTAGCTGGAGAGCAGAAAGTAATGAGTGAGGTGGAGGATTGCAAAAATTACCACTCCGGTGCAGCGCTCACTGAAAGTTGCCCTGACATGAGAGCGGCAGCCTTCTAGTTTGTGCAGTTTTCTTCTCCTTGTGCTCTATGTAAGTGTCCAACAGTTTAGCCTGAGCACTGTGAGCAGACTGGTCTCAATGTGTGCTGTGCGCTGTCAGTGTGCGCTGTCAGTGTGCGCTGTGCTATGGTCTCAATGACTGTGCAGTTGTGTGGATCTCGGCGCTAGATTGTACTCCCTCCCGCTGTGCTGCAGCTCCTCTCCTCCCTGCCAGCCTGAATAAAAGGGGGAAGTGGGGACATGCAAGCGTGGAGCCGCACACACAGGCCCCTGATGATGAGATGAATAGGAGAGAGAGAGAGAGGATGGATGGGAGTTGCAGAGAAGACAGCAAGAGAATGGGGAAGAGACCCAGTTCTAGTGCCCTGTCCCTCTGGTCTGCCCCCAGTGCCCTGTCTCTCTGGTCTGACCCCAGTGCCCTGTCTCTCTGGTCTGACCCCAGTGCCCTGTCCCTCTGGTCTGACCCCAGTGCCCTGTCCCTCTGGTCTGCCCCCAGTGCCCTGTCCCTCTGGTCTGCCCCCAGTGCCCTGTCCCATTTTGTTAAAGTTGTTGTTGGTAATATTTAATTTTGTAACTTGATTCTGCATAAAACATTGTCATTCCATGAGATAATCTACGAGGGCGTGTTTACGGGTGCAATTAGGCGCAGGGCAGTGTATGAATTAGGTGGGGCAACTGGTGGCGAGTAACTCTTGAGGCCTGGCTAGTAGCTCAGGACTTGAAATGTTGAGCCCTGTAGTAGGGTACATATAGAGGTCCTGTATATAATGTATTGTAGGGTGCATATAGAAGTCCTGTATATATCGTAGGGTACATATAGAAGTCCTGTATACAACGTATGGTAGGGTACATATAGATGTCCTGTATATAACATAGTGTACATATATATGTCCTGTACATAACGTATGGTAGGGTACATATAGATGTCTTGTATATAATGTATGGTAGGGTGCATATAGATGTCCTGTATATAATGTATGGTAGGGTACATATAGGAATCGTAGTTTTAAGGTAATGGTATAAGGGTGCAAATCCAGAAATACAATATGCCGCTTTATAGGAGAATGTACTAGAACAACATCAGCACATTCAGTAGATTACAATTGCACGGCTGATCTTTAACAAACTATATGCAGTAATTATCCCCATCATTGCAGTAGATTGCAAGAATACATCCACATGGAGTGGTAAAACATTGGCATACAAGATATGGGGGGGGGGGGCACATAAACTAAGATTGGCATTTGTTGAGGAATGCAAATTTTTGCCCCGTGACATATGGCTGCCATCCGTCCCTATTTGCCCCGGGACAGTCCTTGTTTTGAGGGATCGGTCCCCATGCAAAAAAAACTCCCCAGTGATGTGTTCCAGTAGGGTAGTCCTTGCCCCTTGCTTTCTTGCCCCCCTTGGGCAGTAGTGTTAGGGAGGGCGTCACTGGAAGTTGCAAGTGCCACCCCAATATGGACGCTGCTGGAACTGGTCGCGCATGTACGGTTATTGTTTCTTGAGCTGGCTTTCCTACGCACTGCGTAAATGATTTGGTGGGTGTGGTTACCAATGGGGGAGTGGTTTTGTGGGTGTGGTTAAAAGGGAGTGTGGCCAGTAGGGTTTTTGAAATTCATTTTGAAAATGTGGCAGCCATAATGTGGCATTTGTGCATCGCCTGTCAAATAAACTATCGCCCTTCAAACGGAACCAATATTTTGTGCACCAACAATAGTTTTATCTGGCTCGCCGCGGTGTGTTCTTTTTTTTTTTTTAGTTTAACTATATTCTTTGTTTTTGTAAAAAAAACATAATCCAAAGTCTGGGACCTGCATAAGCAGTGGCTTTATGTAATTACTGATCAGTACGCCTTGCCTTCGTTGTCTGTACATGATCTGACTTCCACGGATTCCGCAATGCCTAGTTATAATTTAGCCAATTAGGGGTTAAAAAGGCTGCCAATTATCTGCATTGATTTCAGAATGTTCTCTGTGGTGGAGCGGTCTGCGTTCTGACGTGGGCTTCGAAGGAAGGTTGGTTACAGCACAGCAACTAGCAACTGAGCATCGATCAAGTCTAGTCTTGATGCCCCGGGAATCCACTTCTATACAGCCCCTGAAGCAAACGGCCAGATAGAACTTCTAAGGAGTCTGTTAGTGAGGCGAGAACTAGAAGATCGGTCAAGGCTTTTCAAAGTAATTCAAGCCTAGCTCCGTAAATCTGGGATCATTGTGCTAAACTCATTGGCCAAAATGGATCTCGGGTCTATAAATCCGATCCGATTTTGGCATTTTGCCAAAATCATTGGTCAAAATGGTGGTCATTTTCGTTTCTCTCAAATACAAATGAGCTATTATACACATTTATAAACCCCATAACAAATTTGCACACATTCCAATAGCTGGGCATCACACTGCTGCTGAATAAAAAAGCATCTGTTTCAAGTCATTTTAAACCTGGAGACGTGAGTAAATGGTGCTATTTTTGTTGTTTGAAATGGTTCCTCGATCTATAAATCTGAGGACATTGTGATAATATCGTTGGCTGAAATGGTTCTCCAATCTATAAATCTGAGGACATTGTTCTAATATTGGCTGAAATGGTTCTCCAATCTAAAAAACTGAGGACATCGTAATAATATCGTTGGCCGAAATGGTTTATCCAATCTATAAATCGGAGGACATTGTTCTAATATTGGTCGAAATGGTTCTCCAATCTATAAATCTGAGGACATTGAAGAACCATTTCAGCGAATGATATTATCAAATGCACTCAGATTTATTGATTGGAGAACCTACTAATGATGATATCAAAATCTATAAATCTAAGGACATTGGAGAACCATTTCTGCCAATGATATTAGAACAATTTACTTAGATTTATAGATTTTAATATCATCAGTAGGTTCTCCAATCAATAAATCTGAGGACATTGTGATATCATTGGCCAAAATGGTTCTCCTATCAATAAATCTGAGTGCATTTGATAATCTCATTCGCTGAAATGGTTCTACAATGTTATTAGATTTATAGATGGGAGGAACCATTTTGACCAATATTAGAACAATGTCCTCAGATTTATAGATTGGAATAACCATTTCGGCCAATGATATTATTACAATGTCCTCAGATTTATAGATTGGAGAACCATTTCAGCCAATATTAGAACAATCTATAAATCTGAGGACATTGTAATAATATCGTTGTCTGAAATGGTTCTCCAATGTCCTCAGATTTATAGATTGTTCTAATATTGGCTGAAATGGATCTCCAATCTATAAATCTGAGGACATTTGTAATCATATCGTTGGCCGAAATGGTTCCTCCAATCTATAAATCTGAGGATATTGTTCTAATATTGGTCGAAATGGTTCTCCCATCTATAAATCTGAGAACATTGTAGAACCATTTCAGCGAATGATATCAAATGCACTCAGATTTATTGATAAGAGAACCATTTTGGCCAATGATATCACAATGTCCTGTTCTAATATTGGCCGAACTGGTTCTCCAATCTATAAATCTGGAGAGATTGTTCTAATATTGGCTGAAATGTATCTCCAATCTCCCCAGATTTATAGATTGGAGAACCAGTTCGGCCAATATTAGAACAATGTCCCCAGATTTATAAATTGGAGAACCATTTCGGCCAATGATATTAGAACAATGTCCTTAGATTTATAGATTGTTATATCATCATTAGTAGGTTCTCCAATCAATAATTCTGAGTACATTTGATAATATCATTGGCCGAAATGGTTCTACAATGTTATCGGATTTATAGATTTTAGGAACCATTTTGACCAATATTAGAACAATCTAAAAAACTGAGAACATTGTAGAACCATTTCGGCCAATGATATTATTAAATACACTTAGATTTATTGATTGGAGAGCCTACTAATGATGATATCAAAATCTATAAATCTAAGGACATTTTTCTAATATTGGCTGAAATGGTTCTCCAATTTATAAATCTGGGGACATCGGAGAACAATGATATTTTCACAATATCCCCAGATTTATGAATTGGTATTGGTAATCAATAAATCTGAGGACATTGTGATATCATTGGCCAAAATGGTTCTCCAATCAATAAATCTGAGTACATTTGATAATATGATTGGTGGAAATGGTTCTACAATGTTCTCAGATTTATAGATTGGAGGAATTATTTCGACCAATATTAGAACAATGTGCTTAGATTTAAAGATTGGAGAACCATTTAGGCCAATGATATTATCACAATCTATAAATCTAAGCACATTGTTCTAATATTGTTCGAAATGGTTCCTCCAATCTATAAATCTGAGAACATTATAGAACCATTTCGGCCAATGATATCATCAAATACACTCAGATTTATTAATTAGAGCACCATTTCGTCCAATGATATTATCAAATGTGCTCAGCTTTATAGATTGGAGAACCCTTTTGGCCAATGATATCACAATGTCCTCAGATTTATTGATGGGAGAACCTACTAATGATTATATCAAATTCTATAAATCTAAGGATATTGTTCTAATATCATTGGCCGAAATGGTTCTGCAATTTATAAATCTGGGGACATTGTGATAATATCGTTGGCCGAAATGGTTCTCCAATCTATAGATTTGAGGACATTGTTCTAATATTGGCTGAAATGGTTCTCCAATCCATAAATCTGGGGACATCGGTGAACCATTTCGGCCAATGATATTAGAACAATGTCCTCAGATGCATAAATTGGAGAACAATTTCGGCCAATTTTGGAACAATGTTTTCAGATTTATTGATTGGAGAACCATTTCAGCCAACGATGATCTCGCAATGTCCTAATGATATTATCAAAATCTATAAATCTGAGGACATTGTTCTAATATCATTGGTCGAAATGGTTCTCCAATTTATAAATCTGGGGACATTGTGATAATAGAGTTGGCTGAAATGGTTCTCCTATGTCCCCTGATTTATAAATTGGCGAACCATTTTGGCCAATGATATTAGAACAATGTCCTCAGATTAATAGATTTTGATAATATCATTAGGAGATTGTGATAATATCGTTGGCTGAAATGGTTCTCCAATCAATAAATCTGAGGACATTGTGATATCATTGGCCGAAATGGTTCTACAATGTTCTTAAATTTATAGATTGGAGGAAACATTTCGACCAATGATATTATCACAATGCCCTCAGATGTATAGATAGGAGAACCTGCTCGGTCAATATTAGAACAATGTCCTCAGATTTTTATATATGTGATAATATCGTTGGCCAAAATTGTTCTCCAATGTCCTCAGATTTATAGATTGGAGAACCATTTCGGCCAATGATATTAGAACAATGTCCTAATGATATTATCAAAATCTTTAAATCTGAGGACATTGTTCCAATATTGGCCGAAATGGTTCTCCAATCTATAATTTTTAGAATATTGTGCTAATATCATTGGCCGATATGGGTCTACAATGTTGTTAAAACTATAGATTGGAGAACCATTTCGGCCAATATTAGAACAATGTCCTCAGATTTTTAGATTGTTCTAATATCATTGGCCGAAATGGTTCTCCAATCTAAAAATCTGAGGACATTGTTCTAATATTGGCCGAAATGGTTCTCCAATCTAGAGTTTTAAGAACATTGTAGACCCATATCGGCCAATCATATTAGCACAATGTTCTTAAAATTATAGATTGGAGAACCATTTCGTCCAATATTGGAACAATGTCCTCAGATTTATAGATTTTGATAATATCATTAGGACATTGTGATAATATCATTGGCCGAAATGGTTATCCAATCTATAAATCTGAGGACATTGTGATAATATCATTGGCCGGAATGGTTCTCCAATCTTTAATTTTGAGAACATTGGAGAACCATTTCAGCCAACGATATTGTCACAATGTCATAATGATATTATCAAAATCTATTGATCTGAGGACTTGGTGATAATATCGTTGGCCGAATTGGTTCTCCAACCTATAAATCTGAGGGCATTGTTCTGATATCGTTGGTTGAAATGGTTCCTCCATCTCTACACCTGCAGACATTGTGCTATTATCGTTGGCCGAAATGGTTCTCCAATCTATAAATCTGAAAACATTGGAGAACCATTTCGGCCAATGATATTATCACAATGTTTTCAGATTTATAGATTGGAGAATCATTTCGGCCAACGATAATAACACAATCTATAAATCTGAAAACATTGTGATAATATCATTGGCCGAAATGGTTCTCCAATGTTTTCAGATTTATAGATTGGAGAACCATTTCGGCCAAAGATAATAGCACAATGTCTCCAGGTGTAGAGATGGAGGAACCATTTCAACCAACGATATCAGAACAATGCCCTCAGATTTATAGGTTGGAGAACCAATTCGGCCAACGATATTATCACTAAGTCCTCAGATCAATAGATTTTGATAATATCATTTATGACATTGTGACAATATCGTTGGCTGAAATGGTTCTCCAATGTTCTCAAAATTAAAGATTGGAGAACCATTCCGGCCAATGATTTTATCACAATCTATAAATCTGAAAACATTGTGATAATATCATTGGCCGAAATGGTTCTCCAATTTAATTTTAATCCAATTTTAGTATTTCAATATCATTTGATAATTATTCAAATGTACAGGCATGTAGATATTTGCATAACTCGTCCCTAGAGCCGGCCCATTGCTTTCATCATGAGGGCTCCTGAGAGGAGTACTGAGGCGGGCTGTGGCTGTGATGTTTTTAGGGTGCTATGTACAGCACTCTGCCAGCCCCTCCCACCAGCCATAATCTGCCTGTATTGCATGGAGAAGTACAGAGACTCTGTATGTAATAAAAACAATATTTTGTGCCGATGAGGGGTGTGTAACCAGGGGAAAGCAAAATATAAGCAGATTAAACTCCAGCCTTCAAGGATTATATCCGCTTTAGCAAGTTTGCTTTCAAAACGGGGTTTGTGATCTGCAATGGATTTGCATACTCTGGCAGCGTTTTTGCGAATGTTTACCACATGTTAATTGGATACACAGCCACCTAGAGAATTCTCCAACTCGCACTTGGCTTAGTCGCTAATTCTTACACTAAACACTTCTGAGCCGTGGGAATGCAATTAGCATTTACTAAGCATGTGCGCGGATCTGTAGTTTCTCGAAATGGAGCATAACAACTTTAGAATTGCTCTTAATGTATTCCCATTATTCTGCCGAAATGGGTCCCTGTCATGAAAAAAACCCACACTTCGCATTAAGCGATAGAGCGTGCGTCAGCATTACCCAATCATATTTGTTATTTTGAAAAACAAACAAAAAAACTCATGCTTGCCCATTAAAAATGAAAACAAAAGTTTAGTTGGTCTAAATTACTACTGATATACTATACAGTGTATAGAAACTGCATGCAAATTCTTTCTGTGGAGCAAAATCAAATGTTTTTTTTAGGCAATATTCTCTACAGAATGAATGTGTAAATGGGGGGGGTGATGCTGCATTATGGCCAGTAGATGGAGCTGATGAGTGTACTTATTTCCTGTAATGCCCGTCGCCAACTAGTGGCCCTGATGTGGTGTTGGCCGATAGCTTCCATCCCAAGTTATGATATTCTATCAAAGCATGGACTCCCTGGGCTAGATTCAGATGGGCAACGCGGATCTAACGATCCGCTCACCTATCTCATTTACGTTGCGCCGCCACAAGTTTTTCAGGCAAGTGCTTTATTCACAAAGCACTTGCCTGTAAAGTTGCGGCGGCGTAGCGTAAATCCACCCGGCGGAATTCAAATTTGGCGGGTAGGGGGCGTGTATCATTTAAATGATGCGCGTCTCCGCACCGAACGAACTGCGCACGCGCCGGCCGCGACTGAATCCCAGTGCGCATGCTCCAAATGACGTTGGCAACTCGTCATGCTTTCGTCGTGAACGTAAATTACGTCCAGCCGTATTCGCTAACGACTTACGCAAACGACGTTAAAAATTCAAAACTCGGCGGGGGGAACGACGGCCAAACTTAACATAGGATACGCCGCACATACCCCTCATATAGCAGGGGTAACTATACGCTGGAAAAAGTCGAACGCAAACAACGTAAAAAAAAAAGCGCCGGGCGGTCATTCGTTTCTGAATCGGCGTAACTCCTCATTTGCATATTCCTCGCGTATACAAACGGAAGCGCCACCTAGCGGTCAGCGTGAGATTGCAGCCTAAGATCCGACGGTGTAAGTCACTTACACCTGTCGGATCTTAGGGATATCTATGCGTAACCTGATTCTATGAATCAGGCGCATAGATACGCCTGATAGATACGCCGGCGTATCTCTTTTCTGAATCCGGCCCCCTGAGGTCAATGATGGGTAGATAAAATTGTGATGAAAAAGAATGAAATGAGGGAGCGTTTATCACTCTGCTCTCCTTTTATTGGACTTTGGTTAACCTTGCGTGAGGTCTGGACAGAGTAAATAGTGGGCCAATGTAGCTTCACCTTTAGCAGTCACCCCCACCCCCACCCCATGTCATTACCTTAAAGTAAACAAACCTGCTGGTACTAGGTTGCCCCCAGGGCTTAAAGGGCTTAATACACAAAACTTTAGACTCTGGCTGTAGAATGTCCCTAGTTGACCCAAGTAGAAGAGAGGAGATGTACCGTACAGTGACAGGAGAAACAAGATGGAAGACATTCTGGAGGAGAGTCAAGACTGACTGACAGCTGGCATCAGACATAATCTGTGAACAAAGGTCAGGGTAGGCAGCAGAGGGATCTGAGAATGTGGCAAAGGTCAGGGTAGGCAGCAGAGGGATCTGAGAATGTGGCAAAGGTCAGGGTAGGCAGCAGAGGGATCTGAGAATGTGGCAAAGGTCAGGGTAGGCAGCAGAGGGATCTGAGAATGTGGCAAAGGTCAGGGTAGGCAGCAGAGGGATCTGAGAATGTGGCAAAGGTCAGGGTAGGCAGCAGAGGGATCTGAGAATGTGGCAAAGGTCAGGGTAGGCAGCAGAGGGATCTGAGAATGTGGCAAAGGTCAGGGTAGGCAGTAGAGGAATCCAATTACATTGCAGGGGTTAGGGTAGGCAGTAGAGGAACTAGAAAATATAGCAAAGATCAATGCAGGTAGTAGAGGAACCTCAGAACGGAGCAAACATCGGGGCAGGCAGTAAAGGGATCAAAGGACATGGCAAAAGTCAGAGAAGACAGAAAGCGGTATAAGAACTGGAGAACGTGGGATAGGTCAAGTCAGGCTGCAGACAGTAGAGGAATCTATGAATGTAGCAGAGGTCAGGACAGGTAGTAGAGGAATCAAAAAACATTGCAAAAGTCAGAGAAGACAGCGAGCAGTAGAAGAAAATGTAGGAAAGGTCACAGCGGCGGTCTCCTGCGCGTCCTCCATGTCGTCTTCCGTCATATCTCAGGCGTCCAATCACAGAGCCTGACGTTTCAGCCAATCAGGTGACCGGTAACAGACCCGGCAACCTGATTGGCTGAGAGCCTGTTCAGTTTTAGCAAAGCTAATTCCTTTGCTATGCTAGCACACAGCTGAATGATCAGGGAACGCCCAGCATGACGCCTGCCGATCACTGTCTTGGGTGCCTATTTGAGCCTATGGCCCAGATTCACGTAGGGAGCGCGTATTTGTACGCGGGCGTAACGTATGCCATTTACGCTATTTACTTTGACAGGCAAGTACAGTATTCACAAAGCAACGTTGCGGCGGCGTAGCGTAAATAGGCCGGCGTAAGTCCGCCTAATTCAAATATGGAACATATGGGTGTGTTTTATGTTAATCTACTGTGATCCCACGTAAATTACGCTTTTTACAAACGGCGCATGCGCCGTCCGTGAAAGTATCCCAGTGCGCATGCTCCAAATTAACCCACAAAAAGCCAATGCTTTCGATGTGAACGTAAATAACGCACAGCCCTATTCGCGAACGACTTACGCAAACGACGTAATCGACGGAAAATTTGACGCTGTTCCGACGTCCATACCTAACATTGGTACGCCTCATATAGCAGGGGTAATTTTACGCCGGAAAAAGCCTAACGTAAACGGCGTATTTGTACTGCGTCGGCCGGGCGTATGTTCGTGAATAGGCGTATCTAGCAGATTTACATATTCTAGGCGTAAATCAGCGTACATGCCCCTAGCGGCCAGCGTAAATATGCAGTTAAGATACGATGGCGTAGGAGACTTACGCTGGTCGTATCTTAGAGAAATTTTGGCGTATCTGATTCTTTGAATCAGGCGCCAAGATACGACGGCGTATCTGGAGATACGCCTTCGTATCTCCTACGTGAATCTGGGCCTATGTCTCTAATTGGGTGCTTCCATAAAACACCCCCGCCACTGTAATTCAGGTGCCCGGCGCCCAAAAATGGGCCGGTCACCTGAATAGGGGGTGTCAGCAGCGACAATTAATCTATCTATGATGATAGAGTGGTGCAGGAGAGAGGAGGCGGCGCTCCTGCGCCCTTTATGGACGCACCGCCACTGACTCTAATAAGTCTCCAGTCTATGACGATATTCTGTAGCATTACATATAATGAACGTTCTATGCAGCCCTTTGACGAAATGGCTGATTTTAAGGCCCACTATCATTTGTGCCTTGAAAACCCTTGGTATAAGGTATCACGGTTCAGAATCGTCCCACCAAGTCGCCCCATGGTCTCAATAGGGAATAGGATTAAGCACTATTGTTATGATTTGTTTTAATAAGAATGCTTAATCAAATTGAATTGATTGGCCTTCAGTTGGGCACACTGTTGGTCTAATTTTTGAAACTAGGGTTCGCTTCGGGTATACGACCGGCAGGTTGGGTTTTTAAATCGTTTTTTATTTTTTTATTTTTATTGGGTATAATGTTCTAATGCTCGGGCTTCCCATCAGGCCCGACACCACTACCTGGTTTACCTACTTCTGCGTTGTTCCTCTCAATGTTGTCTTAAATTCTGCATGGTGATGGTACGACTTGAGGTGTGGATGACTTTTGATATATTGGAGATAGTATTTGCCTAATTTATGCCATTAGTCTGTCATTCTTGGGCTCAAGGCATTTAAAAATTTGCAGATTGGAGTGTGTACCGTGACAAGATTTGTATACGGAATGAACAACTATGGCGGCCCCCGTGTTTTTATGTGTGTGTGTGTGTATAAATCTAGAAATACTGTAGCTATATACACAAGCTATACATTGAAATAGTATTTCTAGGCATTACCGTAGTTATTAATATTAGGTTGAACTTCTTTAGGACAGGGGTCTCAAACTGGCGTCCTTCCAGCTGTTTCGAAACTACAAGTCCCATCATGCCTCTGCCTGTGGGAGTCAGGCTTGTAACTGTCAGCCTTGCAATGCCTCTTGGGACTTGTAGTTTTGCAACAGCTGGAGGGCCACCAGTTTGAGACCCCTGCTTAAGGGTAAAGTGTCAGGTTTACTTGTAAGAACAACCTTCCCCCCACCCGCTGATACTCCCCTTTTTGTTTGGCCTCCCTGCCGTTTTATTTGAGCAGTCAATAAATGCACCTTTTGGGTATAGTGGAGCACGTGTCCTCCGAGGAGGCAATGTCTAGGTCAGAACTCGGTCAACTGAGCAGAAGGAAATAGAAGAGGTTGACCCTGTCTTAGGCTCCAACAGGGTTTCACCACCCCCTTCTGATCCAAAGCAGGTTGGTGAATTTCCATGGGTCTAAAGTTGTTCTTACAAGAAAGTCTGTCTTTTTGCCCTGGATAAGAAAAGTGCATTTGTATATCCTAAAAAGCTCTTGGTTTGGTTTAGTTTGTTATTACTTGTTTTATTTATTATTTGATTTTAGTTATTTACTTTTTAGTTTTGCCATCAGCATAAAACTACAAACTCATATAATTTCTTATATTCCAGGTTGAAGACTCTGTTGTAGCCCAGAACATGCACGAGACCATCCTGGAAGCTATGAAGTCTTTAAGTGAAGAGTTTCGTCCACGGACCAAGAGTCAGTCTCTTTCCTCGACGCCCATCACTGTCCCATCCAGAAGGCACCTACCTAACCCACCACCGCCTAGCCAAGTTGGCTTGTCTCGCCGCTCCAGGATTGAAGCTTCGTTGGACAGCTCACCGGCTCAAAAGCCTCACTCCCTGCCTAGGGATCATAGTCCACGCTCCCCCGAGGATGTGGAGAAGCGGCCAAGAGTAGAAGCCATTCAACCTTCAGTAGACTATGGTTCTGCCTCTTCAGATGAGTACGGCTCAAGTCCTAGTCTGCACGAGCCTCCTATATTTTTGCCACCATCTCCAGTTACAGGAGAAACCAATTACATCTCCATGGGTCAGTTTGGGAGGAGGTCTCTAGCGCTGGACCTTGGTTCAGTTCCCATCACACCAAGTGAAGAAGATGGAGGAAAAACTTCCAGACTGGAACATGAAGACAATTATGCCATGATGGGGAGATGTGAGCCACGCCCAGAAGCAGGTTATATGCCTATGCTTCCTGGCAGCCGATCCCAAGATTACATGCCTATGACACCTAACAGTATCTCTCCACCGGCCCCTATAGAACTGGCAGGTTATGTCATGATGTCCCCATTGGGTAGCTGCTCCCCAGAGCAAGAGAGGACTAGCTGGCCACCTTCTGGAGATATGTCAGTGGGCAGTTTAGACAGCCAAGCTTCAGATTACATGAGCATGTGGCCACTAAGCCGCTCGGCATCTAGTACCCCTCCACCCGCGGAGAAGTGCTTAAAACTGAGCAATGGTCCTACAAGGATTCCTGCCTCCTACCGTTCACTTCCCCGCTCTTATAAACTGGACCCGGTGCCTCCTGTTCGGAACTCTTGCTCCTCATCCTCTGACAGCCTAGAAGAAGTCAGCAGTGGCAGGAATTGGAGGCCACTCAGTATGTCTGTGGACACTTGGAGGGCAAACACATTGCCAGGAAACTACCGTAGACCACCCAGCCCAGGGGAATATGTCAGCATCAACTTCAGGGCCAAAAAGGAAAAGACAAGAAAGGACTTCGATGTTCCCCAGGCGGAATACATTGCCATGGACACACAGCATCCAAAGGTGGCCAATGGAGACTATACCAAAATGACTTTTGAACCAGAGACATGGCGCTCACAACCTCCATCTGTTACCGACCAAAAAGTTGAGAAGGCTTCAAAGACAACTCCTGAAAGTATGTCTGGCCTGGTAACTGCAGAAGTGAACTCCAGGCCAGTTTCAAAAAAGGCATCACGGCCTACCTCAACTATAGAAAAAACTCTAAAGCCATCAACAGAAGACGATCCCTGGCCCGTGGTGGCCAGCGATAACACGTTCAGGCCCATAGCGCCTGCAGATAACAAGCTAAGCCTTACTGCCAAGGTGCCAACAGAGGCCCAAGTGGACAGTGTATTGGGTCTTGCCGAGAAGACTGTGGCAACAAAGCCTATGTCCGAAGACTTGGAACTGAGGGGCCTGCTAGCCGGCTGTAGTCTTTACAATGGGCCGGATCGTAACAGGCTTGGGAGGGGCGATCACCCAGCCCGAACCAGGCACTGTTCTGATAACCTGTCCCTCAACACTGTTGCCTCTTGCAATGGAAACCGGGCGCAATCTAAGGAATCTGGGCTCAATTACATTGATCTGGACCTTGTAAAAGACGTGCGTACCAGTCCACTGACTGCCTATCTGGTGAGTGCTAATGTGCCACAGCCAATGAAGAGTGGAACCCTGGGAGCCAATCCGTGCATCAACACCTATGCCAGCATCGACTTCCAGATGTCAGGAGAGCTAAGAAGGGATAGCAGAGATGGAACAGGTAAAAACCCAAGAGTGCATGCATGTGGTACAGTACAAGAATAGTAGATGCAGGTGTAGTCCCAGAGGTCTTTATACAGATAGAGACCCTATCACCAGACCATTTCTTTTAGCAACAATCTTTCAAATAAGATTATACGTGCATTTAACATATTTTATTCATGTTATTTATCTGTGAAAGCCTCACAAAAAAAGGCCTGAGATTGTTGCTGGGTGCCGCCATCTTGAATATAATGTCAGTGGCCTCAGCAGACTCAGAGCTGTCACTTAAGTGAAATTCTATATTATTCCCCTCTGCTCCTCCTACAGCTAAAAAGTAATGTAGGAAGGGCAGAGGAGCTGGGCCAGCACAGACTGTAGTTAGTCACTCCCAGTTCAAGGGTACATTACAAGTATTAGTGCTGTGAAATATTGCTATGCTCAATCAAGCTGTATTTCCCGGGTGTGCGCTGGGTAGTATGGTCTGGGGTGTTTCTTAGTGGGGGATTATGTTAATTTTGGTAGGGAGGGAGAGGCTGGACCAGATTTTATTCCCCACTACTAAGCTTGTGCTAACCTGGCACTGGCTTACAAAATATAGATCAGCCTTTCTCAGCCAGGGCTCCTTGGACCCATGATGAAAAATGCTTAAGGCCCCCCCCTGCTCAGGCTAACCAGGTCCAGTAAGTTAGGTGCAGGCTGGAGAGAGGTCCTTCCAGACCCATGCAGTAGGAATAGAAAGAAATAGCCTGGCCTCCGCACACCTCCTGGCTCGCGTAGTTAGCAGATAAAAGCCGCCTCAGCTCGATTCATGCAAGCTACGCCCCCCAACATGTTTTTCCCCTGCCCTCGGGGCTTAATCAGAGGTTGAGAGTGGGGCAAAGCCTATTGGGACGTGGTTTCAGATGAATCAAGCTGAGGCTGCTTTTACCGGCTAACTACTACTATATTTAATTCCCCACTACTGAGCTTGTACTAACCTGACACTGGTTACAAAATATAAATCGGCCTTTCTCAGCCAGGGCTCCTTGGACCCACAATAAATGCTTAGGGGCCCCTTCTGCTCAGGCTGGAGAGAGGTCCTTCCAGACCCCAAAGCACGCTGTAGAAATAGAAAGAAATAGCCTGGCCTCCGCACACCTCTCCTGGCTCGAGTAGTTGGCAGATAAAAGCAGCCTCAGCTCAGTTCATGCAAGCTACGCCCCCAACATGTTTTGCGCCCTGCCCTCGGGGCTTAATCAGAGGTCGAGAGCGGGGCAAAACCAATTGGGGTGTGGCCTCGGATGAATTGAGCCAGGGCTGCTTTTATTGGCTAACTACTCGAGATGGGCGAGGTGTCGGGCTGGGCTATTTTCCTATTGGGCTCCTTGGAGTTGTAGGGTTCCTCTACTAGGGGGTTTCCAAGGGGATTCCTTGTGGAGTAATAGTTTAATCTGCCTGATAGTAGATCTGCAGCTCCAGCATGAACATCACTAGTTGGAACTTGGGACCAGTGGTAAATATGAGAGGACACTACACTGACCACTTGGGACCAGTGGTCAATATAAGCGGACACTACACTGAACACTTGGGACCAGTGGTCAATATGAGAGGACACTACACTGACCACTTGGGACCAGTGGTTAATATGAGAGGACACTACACTGACCACTTGGGACCAGTGGTCAATATGAGAGGGCACTACACTGACCACTTGGGACCAGTGGTCAATATGAGAGGACACTACACTGAACACTTGGGACCAGTGGTCAATATGAGAGGACACTACACTGACCACTTGGGACCAGTGGTCAATATGAGAGGACACTACACCGACCACTTGGGACCAGTGATCAATATGAGAGGACACTACACTGACCACTTGGGACCAGTGGTCAATATGAGAGGACACTACACCGACCACTTGGGACCAGTGATCAATATGAGAGGACACTACACCGACCACTTGGGACCAGTGATCAATATGAGAGGACACTACACCGACCACTTGGGACCAGTGATCAATATGAGAGGACACTACACCGACCACTTGGGACCAGTGATCAATATGAGAGGACACTACACCGACCACTTGGGACCAGTGATCAATATGAGAGGACACTACACCGACCACTTGAGACCAGTGGTCAATATGAGAGGACACTACACCGACCACTTGGGACCAGTGGTCAATATGAGAGGACACTACACTGACCACTTGGGACCAGTGATCAATATAAGAGGTACACCTGTCCTTCCATAGGCATTGAATTAATAAAGTAATAATACGCTAAAATCAACCTTCCAATATTACATAAATGTATACAAATTCCAATGGCGTAAAAACAATGGGTGTACAAGTAAATTACAGCCATGAAAGTCCAATATGTGAACAACTATTCACCACCACCAATTAGTGGGTGCACCAATAGGCATTGTTCTTTTAGCCATTGACTGCCTTTGTTAGAGGGCACTTTTCCACTTTCCGCCAATGTAAAGAAACACTACCATTTGCACCGTGAACCAATGCCAAAACTACAAGTGCTGCTCGAGGCTCCAACTGGTTCTCTTCCATTATCAACCACTGGGAGTGCAGGCAAGGACAGGGCTTGTCCCGGCTCCGTAGATACGATGCAAAGAAAGAGAGTCCCAGAAGCCGTACAAAACCTTGTGTGTGGAAAGTGAAAACAGCCTTAGCCGGCCTTAGTCCAGGCTCCATCAAGGCCACCGCCCAACATGTTTCGCCCCACCGGTGGGGGTTTGGTCTGGATGGAGCCCAGGCTGAGGCCATTTTCACTTTCCAAACGCAGGGTTTTGTTGGGATGTGCGGTTAATGGGTCTCTCTTTACAATTTTCATTGTCTTGAGTTTTGTTTGTGACCATTGTTAATCTAATTGAGTTGTAGAGCACAGGAGGTATGGAATGGTCCACCATGGGGGTCAAACATGCTACGTAGGCCCCACATTTTTATTCTTATACGTGTTCCTATATTGACAACTTGCTGATGTAACTTGGGCTTTTGATAGTCATTTCCTTGAGATCTGAACATTTATTTTAAGGGTTAGTCCATGTATAAGAAGGTTGAGCGTGACTGAGATAGATACCGTAAACCCTACCGGTTCTGCTCTGTGGTTAACCTTTCCACATTGACGGCGGTACATGCTGTGTCCATGTGTTTGCTGCATTAACAGTCATGTGACTGGCTGGTAGAAGGTTAACCCTTACTGGGGGTGGACTGGCAGGATCGGTCGGTGGGTCTACTTCCAACCGTCACTGTGGGCTCTGCTTTTTGTCTGGTAGAAGGTTAACCCTTACTGGGGATGGACAGGAAGGATCGGTCGGTGGGTCTACTTCCAACCGTCACTGTGGGCTTTGCTTTCTGGCTGGTAGAAGGTTAACCCTTACTGGGGATGGACAGGAAAGATCTGTCGGTGGGTCTACTTCCAACCGTCACTGTGGGCTTTGCTTTCTGGCTGGTAGAAGGTTAACCCTTACTGGGGATGGACTGGCAGGATCTGTCGGTGGGTCTACTTCCAACCGTCACTGTGGGCTTTGCTTTCTGGCTGGTAGGTTAACCCTTACTGGGGATGGACTGGCAGGATCGGTCGGTGGGTCTACTTACAACCGTCACTGTGGGCTCTGCTTTCTGGCTGGTAGAAGGTTAACCCTTACTAGGGGATGGACAGGAAAGATCTGTCGGTGGGTCTACTTCCAACCGTCACTGTGGGGAAATTGCCATGGGCGCTATTGTGTTGCAGATGCATTTTAAGGTCGCGCCTTCCAAAAAACTGAGGTTTCAGTTTAGCGTGGTTATTTGAGCTCCCAATCACATTGCAGCAGCACGACATCCGGCGTATGCCCATTGTCCTGCTCTACCGCCTCCTTTTATTGGGGTGCCATGCACTCCTACGTGGCAAAGAAGCTCATGCACTTTTTTGAGCCCCGCATTCATACTAGTGTAGTGCGTAAATTCGTGCCAAATCACCATTTTTTCGTGTGCGTTTTTCACAAAACGCGTGAAAATTGCTCTTGCGGTGCTGTATGTTAATGACTAATGGTGCCAAGCAAAGCGCTTGATGCTCAAAAGGGTGCATGAGCTTCTTTGGCATGATTGTCGCACTTAGACCCTACTTAGACTTGGCGATGCGGAATCGGTGCGATTTTAGCTGCGATTCCAAATTGTGTGGCAATCGCTGAAAAAAAAAAAACGCACAAGGTGGGTTTGGATGCCACAAACCTGGTACAATTTTTGTTGCGAGTGTCGCGCTATGGAATCGCGTGAAGCTTGTCGTCCCAAAAAAGGAGCAGCAACTTTTTTTTGGGGGGGGGGGGGGGGGCGATAAATGCGCATAGGGCAACCCATTGAAGTGAATCGGCTTCCCTATGCGTGACGAGAGGAATTGCGTGAAAATCGCCCACACAAAACCGCTAGCGGGAACGTGAGATGTGTGACTGCGGGCATAGAGTAGCCCATTGATATGAATAGTTAGTTGGGTGCTGAGTTTGCATGTTTAAAACAATGCGTTTTGTCGCATCGCGCGCATTTTCACACATGCAAACAATTAACATGTGATGCTTGCCTGGCGTTTTTGGGGTGTTGACAATGAATAGCTCTGCAAATATGTTGTGGTTTTCGCAGATGCAGCAAGGAGATCTTCCGTGAGGATCTCCAGTTCTGCCCAACCACCTCCACCAATGAAAATAAACCGTATTGCTGATTAAAAAATGGGAAGCCCAGCTGTCATAGGGTGGACGCCTTCATTATGTCATTGTGGGCGGGGCAAAGACACAAATTACGGCCTGGGAAAATGTCTACACTGGGATGAATTATTTACTTGTGGGAATGATTTCCTTTGGCGCGTTCTGAGAGTTATAAGAAGTTGGCAGCTTCCTAAAAGCACCAGAGCGCAACCTTGAAATAAAATGTAAAATATAAATTGTGTGTGTGTATATTTTTAATTATATAATATATATATATATATATATATATTTTTTTTTTTTTTATTGAAATAATAAAAAATATATATATAAACTAATAATAAAATAATTATTATTATATAAAAAAATACACATATATAAAATATTATATATATATATGTGTGTGTGTATCTTTTTTATATAATAATAATTATTTCATTATTAGTTATATATATATATATATATATATATATATATATATATATATATATATATAAATAAACTAATAATAAACTAATTATTATTATATAAAAAAAATATCTAGATAGATAGATATTTTTTTTATATAATAATAATTAGTTTATTATTAGTTTATTTATATATATGTATGTGTGTGTGTGTATATATATATATATATATATATATATATATATATATATATATATATATATATATATATATATATATATATATATATATATATATATATATATATATATATATATAAAATATTTATATATATATAATATAAATATTTTATATATGTGTGTATTTTTTTTTATATAATAATAATTATTTTATTATTAGTTTATTTATTTATATATATATATATATATTTTAATAAAATATATAATATAAATAGTGATATTATCAAAAAAAAATATAATTTTTTTTTCTCTCTCTCTATATATATATATATATATATATATATATATATATATATATATATATATATATATATATATATATATATATATATATATATATATATATATATATATATATATATATATATATATATATATATATATATATATATATATATATATATATATATATATATTAATGTGTGTGTTTTTATTTATTATTATTATTGAAAAATATATATATTCTATATATATGAATTAATATGGAAAAAATAATAGTGATATTATTGAAAAAAATATATACAGTTTATTTTTTTCCATATTAATTCATATATTTAATATATATATATATTTTTTCAATAATAAGAAAAAATATATATATAAAATAAAATAATTAATTGTATATATTGTTTTCAATAATATCACTATTTATATTATATATTTTATTGGGGAATATATAAATGTTTTTTATTGGGATTTTATGTGATAGACCAACACAAAGTGGAAGGAAAATGATAAATGGTTTTCATTTTTTTTTTTTAAATAAATATGTGAAAAGTGTGGGGTGCATTTGTATAGTGCCCCCCCCCCCCCCCCCCTGGAGTCGATACTTTGTAGAATCGCCTTTCTCTGCAATTACAGCTGTAAGTCTTTTTGGGGATGTCTCTACCAGCTTTGCACATCTAGAGAGGGACATTTTTCCTTCATTCTTCTTTGTAAAATATCTCAAGCTCTGTCAGATTGGATGGAGAGCGTCTGTAATCAGCAATTTTCAAGTCTTGCCACAGATTCTCAATGGGATTTAGGTCTGGACTGTGACTGGGCCATTCTGTTTCAATATTTTTTTATTAAGGCATTTTCAATCTCCATACAACAAAACGGAACAAATGAAATCGTATAAGGAAGCCATATTATCAAAAGCAGTATAAAACATACACAGAACGTATCCTCGACTGTAATATATATGGTGGTAGTCTACGTATACAATGTAGAATTCTCAGTAGATTTCACCATTCGGCATACACAGTAGTATGCCAATCAATCAGAAGTCAGTTAACAAAACACATGTCAAGGCCAACAAAATTCAAGGCAGTAATTGAACAATCAAATGCGTGGAAAGGCAGAACAGTATTATCATCGATAAAAATGAATAAATTAAAACGAATTACAGGGGCCCAACACCATTCCCAATATATAGAATATCAGGTTAGGTATTGGGACCGCGCGTCAAAGATACAGGTATTCCAAACCTATTACTATAAGTTAAGCAAGGAAAATAAATGTAGTAAAATCAAAAGAAGAAGAAGAAGAAAAAAAAAACAAAAAAAAAAAACATAAATGGTATGAGGGGGAAAGTATCTCCGTGCCAGCCAATGAAACATCCGATATCTAGATCAGAAGAGACCTAGGATCATATGACAAATAGTTGATCCATGGATCCCAGACAGCTTTGAAGAAATCTAGTTTGTCATGAAGGATAGCAGTCATATGTTCGTTGAGCATGATCCAGGAGAGTTTGTTTTTAAGGTGGTCGAATGGGAGCATGGCCGACCTCCACGATTTTGCTATAACCATTCTAGCTGAAATAAATATAAATCTTATAAGGCATTTTTGAGGTCTAGAGGCGTTTTTCACATCACACCCCAGCAGCGATTGTTTCGGAGATTTAATTAAATTAATTTCAGTAAGAGTATATATAAAATTATAAACTCTGATCCAATAGCGCCTCACTCTGGGGCATTTCCACCATATGTGGTACATTGTTCCCTCAAGTCCACATCCACGGAAGCAAAGAGGAGAAGCATCAGGTACAAAGGAAGCCAGTCTAAAGGGAACCATGTACCACCTCAAGAGTATTTTGTAATTCGCTTCGATTATTGAAGTGTTCATAAGCGAACGTGATGCCCCCTGAGCCAATTTGAACCAGTCCGAAAGCTCAATACTTTCCTGGATATCCTCATCCCATTTTACCATATATTTCAATCTAACTGAAGAAGCTGTCAAAATAGAGTAAATATTTGAAATAAGACCTTGCATACTGTCGAATTTACGACATAAATATTCCATTTTTGACAGTGACGTTAAATTGGAATCACATGGCAAGGTTTCCAAAAAACGTTTTATTAGATCATAATTACATCTTTCAGAAATTGGAATATGAAAACGTTCCTCCAGGATATTATAACGTAGCATTCCACCAGTATCACAGACGTCCGCAATGCGTATCAGACCTTTATTTTTCCACCATTCAAAATTATTGTGAACAAGCCCCGGGGCAAATTTTCTGTTCCCAAAAATAGGCGCCATCGGGGAGTGAAGAGATCTAAATTTATATGTTCTGGACAATCTATCCCAGATATTAAGAGATAGCGATAAAGTTGGGCATAATACTTTGTAGAACCGCCTTTCTCTACAATTACAGCTGCAAGTCTTTTTGGGGATGTCTCTACCAGCTTTGCACATCTAGAGAGGGACATTTCTGCCCATTCTTCTTCTCTGTAAAATATCTCAAGCTCTGTCAGATTGGATGGAGAGCGTCTGTGATCAGCAATTTTCAAGTCTTGCCACAGATTCTCAATGGGATTTAGGTCTGGACTGTGACTGGGCCATTCTAACACATGAATAAGCTTTGATCTAAACCATTCCATTGTAGCTCTGGCTGTATGTTTAGGGTCGTTCTCCTGCTGGAAGGTGAACCTCCCCCCCGGTCTCAAGTCTTTTGCAGATTCTAACAGGTTTTCTTCTAAGATTGTCCTGTATTTGGCTCCATCCATCTTCCCATCAACTCTGACCAGCTTCCCCGTCCCTGCTGAAGAAAAGCATCCCCACAACACGACGCTACCACCACCATGTTTCACAGTAGGGGTGGTGTGTTCAGGGTGATGTGCGGTGTTACACATAGCATTTTTGCTTTTAGGCCAAAATGTTAAATTTTGGTGTCATGTGACCAGAGCACCTTCTTCCACATGTTTGCTGTGTCCCCTCCCCCACATGGCTTCTCACAAACTGCAAACAGGACTTCTTATGTCTTTCTTTCACCAATGTCTTTCTTCTTGTCACTCTTCCATAAAGGGCAGATTTGTGGAGAGACGACTAATAGTTGTCCTGTGGACAGATTCTCCCATCTGAGCTGTGGATCTCTGCAGCTCCTCCAGAGTTACCATGGGCCTCTTGGCTGCTTCTCTGATGAATGCTCTCCTTGCCCGGCCCGGTCAGTTTAGGTGGACGGCCATGTCTTGGTAGGTTTGCAGTTGTGCCATACTCTTTCTGTTTTCGGATGATGGATTGAACAGAAGCTCCGTGAGATCTTCAAAGCTTGGGAGATTTTTTATAACCTAACCCTGCTTTATACTTCTCCACAACTTTATTCCTGACCTGTCTGGTGTGTTCCTTGGCCTTCGTGATGCTGTTAGTTCATTAAGATTCTCTAACAAACCTTTGAGGGCTTCACAGAACAGCTGTATTTATACTGAGATTAAATGACACACAGGTGGACTCTATTTACCAATTAGGTGACTTCTGAAGGCAATTGGTTCCACTAGATTTTAGTTGGAGATATCGGAGTAAAGGGGGCTGAATACAAATGTACCCCCCCACACTTATCACATATTAATTTGTAAAAAAAAAAAAATGAAAACCATTTATAATTTTCCTTCCACTTCACAATTATGTGCCACTTTGTGTTGGTCTATCACATAAAATCCCAATGAAACACGTTTACGTTTTTGGGTGTAACATGACAACAAAATTTCAAGGGGTATGAATACTTTTTAAAGGCACTGTGTATGTATGTATGTATGTATATGTGTAATACAATTATATATATATAGCCAGATTCAGAGAGAGTTCCGCCGGCGTATCAGTAGATACGCCGTCGTTACTCTGAATCTGCGCCGTCGTAAATTTAAACGCATTCTGGAAACCAGATACGCTTAAATTAGGCTAAGATACGAGCGGCGTAAGTCTCCTACGCCGTCGTATTTTAGGGTGCAATTTTTCCGCTGGCCGCTAGGTGGCGCTTCCGTTGAGTTCGGCGTGGAATATGCAAATGACTAGATACGCCGATTCACGAACGTACGTGCGCCCGTCGCAGTAAAGATACGCCGTTTTCCGTAAGAGGAACGCCGGTGTAAAGATAAAGCTGCCCCCTAGGTGGCCTAGTCAATGTGAAGTATGGCCGTCGTTCCCGCGTCTAAATTTTTAAATTTTACGTTGTTTGCGTAAGTTGTCCGTGAATGGGGCTGGATGTAATTTACGTTCACGTCGAAACCAATGACGTCCTTGCGGCGTACTTTGGAGCAATGCACACTGGGATATGTACACGGACGGCGCATGCGCCGTTTGTAAAAAAACGTCAATCACGTCGGGTCACGAGTAATTTCCATAAAACAAGCCCCCCTCATCCTCATTTGAATTAGGCGCGCTTACACCGGCCCCATTTACGCTACGCCGGCGTAAGTTAGGAGGCAAGTGCTTTGTGAATACAGCACTTGCCTCTCTGACTTACGGCGGCGTAGCGTAAATACGATAAGATGCGGCGCCCTACCTGAATCTAGCTAATAGTTTTTCTAACGCAGCCCACTTTTTTTTAATCTATAATGCAGTTTACTTTTTTATTATTTTTTTTTAAACTGTGAAGCTATAATGCAGTATACTTGCCTTTTTTATTTATTTATTTTTATTTTATTTTTTACAATTGGTTATAAAAATAAAAAAAATCACCTGCCTTTGGGGTCTTTGTACATAGACTTTCAAAATGGGGTGTGGCCATGACAGAGGGGATTTTTTATTCTTCTCCACAGAAGCTCGATGGGATTCGAGTCGCGGGGAGGAATATAAAAACGTTTTGCGAGATGTCGGCGTGAGGCGAGCTGGAAAGGGTTACCCAATCGCAGCGTGCCAAGGTGCAGCAGGGACAGCGACGGGGACAGACTGTGTCCCAGAATAATGGTCGAGCAAATATTTGAGCATACAACACCGGGCATTGTCCGTGTCACGCAGGGGCTGCCGTCATTATTCTAGGAGTGTTCAGTGCAGTCTGTGCGTTTAAAGTCCTTCTATTTTATTGCTTAAAGGGGATGTGCAGAGGAGATATATATATATATTTTGTTTTAATCAGATCTTTTTTTTTTTTTTATATACAAACAACATTAAGACAATACAGACAAATTGTAGAAACAAGATTACATAAAAAAAAATATATACACACATATATATAAGTCCTTTTATAAGGATTATATATATATATATATATATATATATATATATATATATATATATATATATATATATATATATATATATATATATATATATATATAATTTATATTTATATTTTTTTATATATATACAATATATATTTTATATATATTTTATATATATATATTTTTTTGGGGTTGTGTTTTTATTTAATGTAATTTTGTTTCTACAATCTGTATTGTCTCAATGTTTGTATATAAAAATAAAAAAAGATCCGATTTAAAAAAAAAAAAAATCTTCATTATAACTTAAAAAAAAATATATATATATATATATATATATATATATATATATATATATATATATATATATATATATATATATATATATATATATATATATATATATATATATATGTGTGTGTGTGTGTGTGTGTGTGTGTGTGTGTGTGTGTGTGTGTGTGTAAATATTTTTTTTTAAGTTATAATGAAGATTTTTTTTTTATTTTGTTTTTAAATCTATGAAGCTATAATTCGGTTTTACTTTTTTTTTTATTTCATTTTTTTCAAGTTATAATGCAGTCCTTCCTTTTTTTTTTTTTATAAAGCAGCCCACTTTCATTTATTTATTTTTTAATTTATGAAGCTAAAATGCAGTCCACTTTATTATGTTTTTAGAAATGTTAGGAGCTATAATGCAGCCCACTTTTGTATTTTTTTTTAAATCGATGAAGCTAAAGTCCACTTTTTTTTATTATTTTTTAATCGGTACACTTTTTATATACATATTTTAAAAAAATCTTAAAAGATATAACGCAGCCCTCCATAGATAAAGAAAAAAAAGAGGGCTGTGTTATATCTTTTAAGATTAAAAAAAAATATATATATATATTAAAAAGTGGGCAGCGTTATAGCTCCTAAAATCTATAAAAACATAATAAAAAAGTAGACTGCATTTTAGCTTCATAAATAAAAAAATGAGGGGGCTGCTTTATAAAAAAAAAAAAAAAAAAAAGACTGCTTTATAACTTGGGGGGGAAAAAAAGTGAACTGAATTAGAGCTTCATAGATTAAAAAAAAAAAGAAGCTGTAATGCAGTCCGCTTTTTTTCTTTTCTTTTTTTATATATATATATATTTTTTTATAAAGCAGCCTTCTTTTTTTTATTATTTATGAAGCTATAATGTAGTCCACTTTTTTTATATCTTCTTTAAAAAAATCTATAAAGCTATGATGCAGTCAACCTTTTTTTCCCCTGAACTTAGACAGTGGGGCGCTGGCTGCCATCGTCCTCTCTGTGCCCTTTAAAAAAAAAAAGTGTAATATTTATTCATCTTCCAGTAGCTACCCGTCATGTTACCACCCATCCCCCCACCCGCACTCGTAAAAACGCCACTCCGGGGTCGCTCTGCTCCCTTTCATGATTTGGTTATTTATGGAGGCGGCAGATGGGACGACGAGGGTGAGAAAAGTGGGCACAGCTGTGAGTTCATAGGGCGCTCTGTTCTGGTCTCCCATGGGCATTTCTTCTAAAAAATCCGGGCAATTTTTTTTTTTTTAACCCATAAAATGCGCTTTTCTCCGCCTCCTAGATATACTGCAAAGCTGAGAACGGTTTACATTGGTTTTTATTCTTCTTTGCCTTCTTTGTACTGATGGCGGGCGTATCTAATGGACATTGATGTATTGCTGTCATATGTTGGCGACGCCCTAAACTTGCTTTACAGTCCATCCCCTCCCCCACCTTCCCTCCATGAGAAAAGGGTAACCCTGCCTTCAAGCTGTGCTGTTAGGTCTCTTTCACACACACACACACACACACACGGAAAAAAAACATGGCAACTCTCGTAACGAGCCCAACAGGTGTACAGACTCCAAAAACTCATCACAGGGATGGTGGGAACCCCTCATAATGGGCACAGCGGGTGTACAGACCCGGGAACCTGGCACAGGGATGGTGGGAACCCCTCATAATGGGCACATCAGGTGTACAGACCCGGGAACTTGGCACAGGGATGGTGGGAACCCCTCATAATGGGCACAGCAGAAGTACAGACCTGGGAACTCAGCACAGGGATGGTGGGAACCCCTCATAATGGGCACAGCAGGTGTACAGACCCGGCAACTCGGCACAGCGATGGTGGGAACCCCCTCCTGGGCACAGCAGGTGTACATTTTGTGCATTTACATGAGCGAATGACCCTCACAGATGGTAAAAAAAAAAAAAAAGGTCATCCTGAGCTTGGGCACTAAGCCAAAAAAAAATGGCACGAAACTGGTCTGACTCATACCAGTAACATGCTGCATTGTGGTAATATTAATTTTGAATAGCCTCTTGATGCAACAAGGGATTGCACATGTGTTGCACGGCACCGTAGAGGATTACTTTGGGAATAAAAAAAACAAAACGGTTTGTGTGATTTCAGTCATGTTGGAGTGAGTTGGAAGCCCGGTGTTGTTGGGAGGAAAAATGCCCTAGTGATGGGTCATTGGAAGTAAAAATGCCCTAGTGGTGGGTCATTGGAAGGAAAAATGCCCTAGTGGTGGGTCATTACAGGGACAAATGCCCTAGTGGTGGGTCATTGGAAGCAAAAAATGCCCTAGTGGTGCGTCATTGGAAGGAAAATGCCCTATTGGTGGGTGGTGGGGGGAAAGTGTCAGGAGAAAAAAATACCTGGTGTCATTGAGAGAGAAAAAATGCCCTCATGGTAGGTCTTTGGGGGGGGGGGGAGGCCCTAGGCCCCAGAAGAAAATGCCTTAGTGGTAGTCCACTGCGAATAGAAAGGCCCCTTGGTATTGTCATTAGGAGGAAAAATGCCCTGGAGGTGGGTCATTGGAAGGAAAAATGCCCTAGTGGTGGGTCATTGGAAGGAAAAATGCCCTAGTGGTGGGTCATTACAGGGACAAATGCCCTAGTGGTGGGTCATTGGAAGCAAAAAATGCCCTAGTGGTGCGTCATTGGAAGGAAAATGCCCTATTGGTGGGTGGTGGGGGGAAAGTGTCAGGAGAAAAAAATACCTGGTGTCATTGAGAGAGAAAAAATGCCCTCATGGTAGGTCTTTGGGGGGGGGGGGGAGGCCCTAGGCCCCAGAAGAAAATGCCTTAGTGGTAGTCCACTGCGAATAGAAAGGCCCCTTGGTATTGTCATTAGGAGGAAAAATGCCCTGGAGGTGGGTCATTGGAAGGAAAAATGCCCTAGTGGTGGGTCATTGGAAGGAAAAATGCCCTAGTGGTGGGTCATTGGAAGGATAAATGTCCCAGAAAAATAGCTTTGATGTCATTAGAATGAAAGAATGACCTAAAGGTGGTGTTCGATGGCAGGAAAAGTGTCCTGGGGGGGGGGGTAGAATTTGCATCAGTGGGAAGAGAGAGGCCCCAGAAGTGTCAGTCGGTGACAGGGAAAATTGCCCTTGGGTCTTTGGGAGGACAAAATAACTTGATACTGGGTCACTGGGAGATCATGCCCAGAGAAGTGGTGTTTGATGGCAGGAAAAATGTCCTGGCATCATTGGAGGGGGGGAATTGCACCGGTGGTTGGTCACTGGGAGGAGAAAGGCCACCAAAGAGGTGGTCATTGGGAGGAAAATATACCTCAATGGTGGGTCACTGGGAGATGAGAATGCCCCCGAGGTGGTGGTCGATGTCAGAAAAAATTTACCTAGTGTCATTAGGAGGAAAATTACATCAGTGGTGGGTCATTGGAAGGAGAAAGGCCCCAGAAGTGGTGGTAAGTGGCAGGAAAAAAATGCCCGGATGTTTTTAGGTGGAAGAAATACCCCAGTGGTGGGTCACTGGGAGGAGAAAGGGCTCCAGAAGTAGCTGTTAGTGAAGGGGTAAAATGTCCTGGTGTCACTGGGAGGACAGAAAATCCCCAGTGGTGGAACACTGGGAGGAAGTGGTTGTTGGTGGTGGGTCACCGGAAGGAGTAAGGCCTCAGAAGTGGTAAGTGGCAGGAAAGAAATTCCCTGGTGGTGTTGGGAGGAAAAAATACCTTGGTGGTATGTCACTGGCAGCTGATAATGCCCCTAGAAGTGGTGTTTGATGGCAAGAAAAATGTCCTGGTGTTGTGGGGAGGGGGGAATTGCACCGGTGGTGGGTCACTCGAAGGAGGCCCCAGAAGTGGCAAGTAGCAGGAAATGCCCTGGTGTCCTCGGGAGGTCACTGGGAGGAGAAAGGGTGACAGGGAAATATGTCCTGGTGTCACCGGGAGGAAAAAATTCCCCAGTGGTGGGTCACTTTGAGGAGAAAGGCCCCAGAAGTATGTTGAGTAGCAGGAAATAAAATGCCCTGGTGTCATTAGGAGGAAAAAAAATACCTCAGTGGTGGGTCACTGGGAGGAGAAAGGGTTCCAGAAATGGTGGTCGGTGACAGGGGCAAAGTCCTGGTGTCACTGGAAGGAAAAATTTCCCAGTGGTGGGCCACTGGGAAGCGAAAGGCCCCAGAAGTGGTGGTAAGTAGCAGGAAAAAAAAATGCCCTGACGTCATCGGGGGGGAAAAGTACCTTGGTGGATCAGTGAGAGGAGAAAAGCCCCAGAAGTGGTTGTCCGTGGCAGGAAAAAAAATGTCCTGTTGTAATTGGGAGGAAAAAGTACCTTGGTGGGGGGGTCACTGACGGCTAATAACGCCCCCAGAAGTGGTTGATGGCATGAAAACATGTCCTGGTGTCACTGATAGGGGAGGACTGGGAGGAGAAAGTCTTTAGAAGTGGCAGTCACTGGGAGGAAAAAAATTCACCAGTGGTGGGTCACTGGGAAGAGAAAGACCTCAGAAGTGGTGGTCAGTGGCAGGAGAAAATAAATACCCTGGGTCATTGGGAGGAAAAAATACCTTGGTGGTGGGTTACTGTTAGATAATGCCCCCAGAAGTGATGATTAATGGCAGGAAAAATGTCCTTGTGTCATTAGGGGGGGGAATTGCACCACTGTTGGGTCATTAGAAGGAGGAATGCCCAAGAAGTGGTGGTCTGTGGCAGGAAATATAAAGGCCCTGGTGTCATCTGGAGAACAAATACCTCAGTGGTGGGTCACTGGGAGATAATGCCCCCAGAAGTGATGATTAATGGCAGGCAAAATGTCCTTGTGTCATTAGGGGGGGGGGGGGGATTGCACCACTGCTGGGTCACTGGGAAGAGAAAAGCTCCAGAAGTGGTGGTCTGTGGCAGGAAATATAAATACCCTGGTGTCATCGGGAGAACAAATACCTCAGTGGTGGGTCACTGGGAGGTGAGAAAGCCCCAGAGGTTGGTGTTCCATGGCAGAAAACAACGGCCTGGTGTCAGGGAAAAAATTGACATAAAAAAAAATTCCTGGTGTCATTGGGGTGGGGTGGGGTAAGGGGGGGTTGGTGTTTAATACCTCGGTGGTGGGTCATTGTCAGGAGAAAGGACCTAGAAGTGGTGGTCAGTGGTAGGAAAAAAATAAATGCCCTGGTTTAATTGGGAGGAAAAAAATACCTTGTGGTGGGTCACTGAGAGGTTATAATGCCCCAGCGGTAGTGTTCGAGGGCAAAAAAACTGGTCTGGTGTCTTTAGGTGGAAAATTGGAACATTGGCAGGAAAAATAACAATTCTTGGTGTCATTGGGTGGTGGGGGGGGGGGGTAACTTGGTGGTCTCTGGGAGTAGAAAGGCCCCAGAAAGTAGTGTTTGGTGATGGGGAAAAATGTCTTGGTGTCACTTGGAGGAAAACAATTCCCCAGTGGTGGGTCACAGTGGAGAAAGGCCCCAGAAATGGTTGTCCGTGGCAGGTACACAAAATCCTGGTATAATTATGGGGGGGGGGTACCTCTGTGGTGATAAAGCTGGAAAGTAAAGTCATAGGAAGTGCTTATGATGTCACCAAAGACATCACGGAACCTTTTTTGTTTCCTGTGCTGCTACAAAGCCCACCTCCATCTCCCCACCATGCCCAAAAACCAGTCAATGCACAATACAGTTGGCCTTGCCTGCCCCGGTGCCGGCCTGGCAATGGTCGATCTCCTAAGTATTTTTGAGTTTCTGTTGTTATACGCTGTCTTGTTTATCTTTATAACGCTAAAATTATTTATTTTTCCCTCCTAGAATGCTAAAAACTGTATCCAGGGACTCCGGCCGTATTCTTCTCATGAAAACCAAGATGGCCGAACTGGCGTATTCTGCACAAAACTATTACCGTTTTCTCTATTTGCACTTTCTGTAAATCTTGCATCTGCCGGAAGCTTCAGGAGCGGTCTTTTTCGATGAGAGGGGGGATAAAAAGTGCCTTTTTGTTTTCTTTTGCGAAATGCGATTTTTTTTTTCTGGAATTGCAGTTGAAAATGTTGGTCTTGGCCGCCATCAACACCCTACGGGAAAGGAGGGCCAATGCACAGGAAAGAAACCTTCAACCCTATAGGTCAAGTTTACGAGAGGAACACTAACTGACTGTATGGGATGTTTTATTTTTTTTTGGCTGAAAAGTAGCCTATATTTTTGGTGCTGGCAGCAAGCTGCTTCATGGGGCGAGTGTTGATTTTACTGGTGCGTTGGCCTTTTTTGAGAAATGTTAGACATTTCTACCTGAATGTGTGAGGCTACATATGCCTTAGCGAATATTTTTGACCGCCTTTTGTTGACATCTCGCAAAATGGCCGCCATCACCAACCCTGGGTGTTCTTTACGACTTGAGAGTTTTTTTGCTGAGTTAACCATAGAAATGGATATTGGTACTAAAAGGATGGAAATCCCATTGTGGTCAAACATAGAAGGTACGATGTAAAAGGGGCGAGTAAAGGGGGCCCCCATGGCTTTAAAACCATTTGCTGTCCGATTCCCAGAGCCACATGTAGCTGCAGACGGCGCACCAAACGGTGAATAACCGTCATTCAGACACACAACCGTACCACATGGCTGCTTGACCCCCCTCCCTCTTCCTCTAGAAGTTGGGTGGGGGACAATTTTTTCATTTTTAATACTTTTCTGGTACTATGGTCCGTTTTTGTCGGGATGTTTATGATCCAATGGTCGTGCACCTGCTGGTGACACGGCCTCAAGGCAGCCATATTGAAATCTTTAACCAATACGCAAGGGCTTGAGCCCGCTTCACCAGGGACGTTCCTGCCAATACACGAGGGCTTGAGCCCACTTCACCAGGGACGTTTCTTGCCAATATGTGAGGGCTTGAGCCCGCTTCACCAGGGACGTTCCTGCCACTATGTGAGGGTTTGAGCCTGCTTCACCAGGGACGTTCCTGCCAAAACACGAGGGCTTGAGCCCACTTCACCAGGGATGTTCCTGCTCATACGTGCCATTATGTGAGGGTTTGAGCCCATTCCACCAGGGACATTCCTGCCAATACGTGAGGGTTTGAACCCATTCCAGCAGGGGACGTTCCTGCCAATGGGTAAGGGCTTGAGCCTGCTTCTCTAGGGACGTTCCTGCCAATACGTGAGGGCTTGAGCCTGCTTCACCAGGGATGTTTCTGCCCATATGTGAGCCCACTTCACAAGGGACGTTGCTGACAATACATGAGCCTGCTTCACCAGGGACGTAGATGAGATGAGGGCTTGAGCACACTTCACCAGGGATCTTCCCACCGAAGGGTGAGGGCTTGAGCCCGGTTCACCAGGGATGTTCCTGCCAATGGATGCGGGCCTAAGCCCGCTTTACCAGGGACATTCCTCCCAATGGATGAGGGCTTAAGCCCACTTCACCAGGGATGTTCCTGCCAAAGGGTGAGGGCCTGAGCCTGCTTCACCAGGGACGTTTCTGCCAATGGATGAGGGCCTGAGCCCACTTCACCAGGGACGTTCCTGCCGAAGGATAAAGGCTTGAGCCTGCTTCACCAGGGACGTTCCTGTCAATGGATGAGGGCCTAAGCCATCTTCACCAGGGACGTTCCTGTCAATGGATGAGGGCCTAAGCCATCTTCACCAGGGACGTTTCTATAGGTACGAGACACTCAATCTCAATGGACTAGGAGTCCTCTTTGTGCAAGGGGCAGGTACTTGGCCCTGAACTCATTTTAGATCAATTTACTTTTTTTGAAACCAAAAGAAAAAAAAATATATATGTATGTATAGATGTTTATGCAGATGATATAATATATAGAGTAAGATTAAAGTATTATGGGGGTGGACGTAGGAATCTTAAATGACGGAGTTGCGTATTATCCAGGTGACGCTCAACGGGCGCGGTTTAGCACCAAATTACGGTAAAGCCTCCCTTGATGGTTCCTCATGGTAATCCTGAGGCTCAGGGGGGACCTATGACTGGACTTAATGATTTCACAGAGGTGTCAATATATGCAAGAGACCGTTTTATAATCCCCCTCAATGTGCTGCTTTATACCTGGATAATACCAAAAAAAAAAATGAAAGAAATTGTATTTAAAGCGTTAACTTACAAGTCCCCCCCCCCCCCATATTTAGTGGGTAAATGGAACATTCCAAGATTTGATGGTGCTGCGGGGGTGGGGCTGAGTAAGAAACGGGAATCTGAGCCAATGAGAATGCTCACTTTGCCATAAGGGTGTCCTGGATTTGGCTAGTGAACCATTTCCAACACCGAGGGAGGGGGGTGCTCGAAAGATGGGAAGCCAGGAAATTTGCCTTGTATAAGCTAAGTCTATTGAATAAAGTGTTTTGAAATGCCTTTGGAGCTGAGTGTTTTTTTTTTTGGTTGTTTGGGGGGGGGGGGGGGATATTACCTTACGACAGGCACTGGTCATCACACGGTCCACCTCTTACCTTTTTCGAAAGGAAGGACTAAAACAAATGTTACAAAGTCCTGGTGGGTCCCTTGGAGAAGACCTACCCCCCCCCCCCCCCCAATCTCTTGTACTGGTGCCACCCGAAAAATGAACTCCAGACGGCTCATTATTTCTACTCACTTTTTCCCAAACCCTTGGAACATCTCTAGAAAAAACAAAAATTGCTATACGAACATCACCGCATTCGCCCAGCGGTCATGAAGGTGCCTAAATCTTATGATCTTCAGCTCCATCTAGTGGTCGTAATGTGTTATTTTACTGATTTTTAAATATTTCAGGAAAATATTGCATAGTGGCCACTAGTTGGAGCTGATGATCATAGGAAATAAAAGCATTCACAGATGGGGGATTATTTGCAATGGCTGTGATGTTTGTACAGCAACATCTCCACTGGGGGGGGGTGGGGGGGTTAGATTTTTTTTTTCCCCAGAGGAGATCATCATGACCTGCAGCATCTTCCATGCCAAATTTATTCCTGTGTTTGAGTGGAGCAGTGATTGATTTCTCTGTCAAGTCTACACTGCTGTCTAGATCAGTGTTTCTCAACTCCAGTCCTCAAGGCGCCCCAACAAGTCATGTTTTCAGGATTTCCCTCAGATGAAACAGCTGTGGTAGTTACTAAGCAGGGGCGTCGTTAGGGGGGGGGCTGGAGCCCCGAATGGGTCCCCGAAAAGCCCAGAGTCTCAGGCATGCGGTATTTAATTGTTAGCCCCCAGCGCCGCCGAGCAGGGACCGTTCTGATCCCGAGAGCCACCGAGTGACATAGCAGGTCCCGCCTTTTGGAGCCTGCAGCGCCTATGATGGACGTCTCACTGGTCCAATGCCGGGACCGTGGGATGTGTGATGTCCATCATAGGCGCTGCAAGCTCCAAATGGTGGGAATTACAATGCCGCCATGCCACATCCCCGCTCGGCGCTTGGTTCAACGCCTCACCTCCTCGGCTCCATCTCTATGATGATGGGCATTGGGCACGCCGGTGCCGCACACCACGGCTGAGCTGAGGTAGGTGTGTATGTAGGTCAGGCAAGCAGTGGCGTCACTAGGGTTGGTGTCACCCGGTGCGGTAAAACATGGTGTCACCCCCCCTCTGTCTAGGCTGCCCAGCACCAAGCGGGCAGCGAACAGGGTGCACCCCAAACCAGCCCCTGTAAATGATAGTATAGGGCAGGTTAGGGTAGTATAGAGTGGTATAGTGGCAGGTTGGTGTAGTGGGGTGGTATAGGACAGGTTAAGGTGGTATAGGGCATGTTGGGGTGATATAGGGTAGTTTGGGGTGGTATAGGGCAAGTTAGGGTTGCATAGGGCAGGTTGGGGTGGTATAGGGCAAGTTAGGGTGGTACATGGCAGGTTGGGTGGTATAGTGCAAGTTAGGGTGGCATAGGGCAAGTTGGGATGGCATGGGAAAGGTTGGGGTGGTA
Source organism: Rana temporaria (assembly GCF_905171775.1). Classification (NCBI taxonomy): domain Eukaryota; kingdom Metazoa; phylum Chordata; class Amphibia; order Anura; family Ranidae; genus Rana; species Rana temporaria. The sequence continues at coordinate 480,392,056 of NC_053491.1, read as the reverse complement.
CAGGGCATGTTGGGGTGATATAGGGTAGTTTGGGGTGGTATAGGGCAAGTTAGGGTTGCATAGGGCAGGTTGGGGTGGTATAGGGCAAGTTAGGGTGGTACAGGGCAGGCTGGGGTGGTATAGTGCAAGTTAGGGTGGCATAGGGCAAGTTGGGATGGCATGGGAAAGGTTGGGGTGGTACAGGGCAAGTTAGGGTGGCATTGGGCAGGTTGGGGTGGTATAGGGCAATTTATGGTGGCATAGGGCAGATTGGGGTGGTACAGGGCAAGTTAGGGTGGCACAGGGCAAGTTGGGGTGGCATGGGAAAGTTTGGGGTGGTATAGGGCAGGCTCTGGTGGCACATGGCAGGCTGGGGTGGTACAGGGCAGGCTGGGGTGGTACAGGGCTGTTTGGTGGGGGGGGTACAGGGCAGGCTGGGGTGGTATAGGGCTGTTTGGGGTAGTACAGTGCAGGCTGGGGGGTACAGGGCAGGCTGGGGTGGTATAGGGCTGTTTGGTTTGGTACAGGGCAGGCTGGGGTGATACAGGGCAGGCTGGGGTGGCACAGGGCAGGCTGGGATTGCACAGGGCAGGCTGGGCATGTTGGCTAAAAAAAAAAAAAAACAGGATGGTGTCACCCCTCTAGCGGGTGTCACCCGGTGCGGACCGCACCCCCCTAGCAACGCCTCTGCAGGCAAGTCAGTGTATGTATGTAGGTCAGTGTGTCAGGCAGGTGAGTTTAGTGGTCAGCATTGATGGGCACTGGTAAGCCCCACCCCCCCCAGCCCACATACACCACGCCCCCCTTACTCCCCGGCCTTGGACTTCAGGCCGAAGCCCCTGGCCTTTTTGCCACCTAGCAACGCCCCTGTTACTAAGGCAGTGAAACTGATCAAATTGCCTGTGCAAGATAATGGAGAGCCTGAAAACATGACCTGTTCAGGGCGCCTTGAGGACTGGAGATGAGAAACGCTGGTCTGGGTCGTTGGGAGAAAATATCCGTGGAAGGCGGAGCTTGTCTTTTCACTCACAGCTACTGAGATGGATGGATGTTACCTGCCCTCTAGTGGATTCCATGTAGAAGTCACCTAATCTAGTAGTAAGTACATACACCATATTACCAAAAGTATTGGGACGCCTGCCTTTACACACATGGGGCTAGATTCAGGTAGCCGGGCGCATTATTACGGCGGTGTATCGTATTTACGATACGCCGCCGTAAATCAGAGAGGCAAGTGCTGTATTCACAAAGCACTTGCCTCCTAAGTTACGGTGGCGTAGCGTAAATGGGGCCGGCTTAAGCGCGCCTAATTCAAATGAGGACGAGGGGGGCGTGTTTTATGTAAATGGGTGGTGACCCGACGTGATTGACGTTTTTATTACGAACGGCGCATGCGCCGTCCGTGTACATATCCCAGTGTGCATTGCTCCAAAGTACGCCGCAAGGACGTATTGGTTTCAACGTGAACGTAAATTACGTCCGGCCCTATTCGCGAACGACTTACGCAAAAAATTCTAAATTTGACGCGGGAACGACGTCCATACTTAACATTGCGTACGCCTCATAGAAGCAGGAGCAACGTTACGCCGGAAAAGCCTTTACGCAAACGACGTAACAAAAATTCAGCCGGGCGTACGTACGTTTGTGAATCGGCATATCTAGGTCATATGCATATTCTACGCCGAAAACTACGGAAGCGGCACCTAGGGGCCAGCGTAAATATGCACCCTAAGGTACGACGGCGTAAGAGACTTACTCCAGTCGGATCTTAGCCTAATTTCGGCGTATCTTGCTTTCTGAATACAGAAAGAAGATACGCCGCAACTGCATGCATTCGACATGGTGGAGGTAAGGTCCCAAGCACAGCACTGCTGCTGTGGCATGTATACCACCCCCTCCCCCTATGGCTGCCATATTGGGTTAAGGCGGGGTCAGAAAAACCACAGCTTAATTGGCTTATTTTTTAACATGCCCTCCCCTAATTCCTTCACGCAAAGCCACACCCCCTAATTAGGGGGGGAAAAGGGTGTGTTATTTCTGAAATGCAAAAACCACCCAATCGATAAAAACGTTCCGCGTTTTTTTTTTTATTCTCATAAAAAGGACAAAGAAATCCATCAGACGTTCATGACTTCTTCTCATTGGACCAGGAAACAAGAGATCCTTTGCCATCTCATAGTTGTGTACCGATCCAGTGTTGCCAACCCCCTCAAGTGAAATTTACTGGCACTTCAAAAAAGCACCTAAAATGTCTGTTTTCGGTGCTAAACTGTGCGATTTTTAGTATTTAACCACTTCCCGCCCGGCCAATAGACAATTGACGTCCAGGAAGTGGTTCTGAAATCCTGACTGGACGTCTATGGACGTCCTGCAGTCTGACACCTTGCATCTCCGATCTCGGTAAAAAGCCGTGGGCGGGGACTCTTTGCCACATGATCAGCCGTGTCCAATCACAGCTGATCACGATGTAAACAGGAAGAGACGTTGATGGCTCTTCCTCACTCGCATCTGACAGACACGAGTAGAGGAGAGACGATCGGCGGCTCTCCTGACAGGGGGGGTTCGCGCTGATTGTTTATCAACGCAGGCCCCCCCCCCCCCCCCCTCGGATGCCAACACTGGACCACCAGGGAAGCCCACCCTGGACCACCAGGGAAGGGCAGTAAAAAAAAAAAAAGAGAATAGCTTTTTTGGGGTAAATGAGTAAGTTTTCTACTTCGATTATGGGCACCGATGAAGTGGCACGATGGGGTGGCACTGATGGGCACCAGTGAGGCGGCACTGATGGGGAGAGACGATCGGCGGCTCTCCTGACAGGGGGGGTTCGCGCTGATTGTTTAACCCCCCCTCGGATGCCCACACTGGACCACCAGGAAAGCCCACACTGGACTACCAGGGAAGGGCAGTAAAAAAAAAAAGAGAATAGATGCCAATCAGTGCCCATGGGGCACTGACTGGCAAGATGGGACTGGCACTTGGATAAACAAGTGATGCCCAGCAATGCCATCAGTGCCACCCCTCAGTGTCCATCAGTGCCACCACTCAGTGCCCATCCATGCCCAGTGCCCACCTATCAGTGCCCATCTGTGCCACCCATAAGTACCCATCAGTGCCACCCATAAGTGCCGCCCATGAGTGCCCATCAGTGTCGCCTATAAGTGCCCATCAGTGCCGCCTATGAGTACCCATCAGTGCCGCCCATGAGTGCCCAGTGCCGCCTATGAGTGCCCATCAGTGCCGCATACCAGCGCCGCCTATCAGTGTCCGACAGTGCCGCCTCACCGGTGCCCGACAGTGCCACCTTATCGTGCCCATCAGTGCCACTTCATCGGTGCCCATAATCGAAGTAGAAAACGTACTTATTTACCCCAAAAAATTAACAGAAAAAAATAAAAAATATTTTTTTTCAAAAATTTTCGGTCTTTTTTTTTGTTGTTGCGCAAAAAATAAAAATCGCAGAGGTGATCCACCTAAAGAAAGCTCTATTTGTGGGAACAAAATGATAAAAATGTAATTTGGGTACAGTGTAGCACGACCGCGCAATTGTCATTCAAAGTGCGACAGCGCTGAAAGCTGAAAATTGGCTTGGGCGGGAAGGGGTGTAAGTGCCCCCCGGTATGGAAGTGGTTAAACTATAAACGTGTTGCTGGTGCTATTAGCAATGAACAAAGGAAAAAAAATAAAAAATTCTCTATTTACATGAAGGTCAGAATAACACAGAGTTCCCCATTACAGTGCGAGGGGAGAACTCTGCGAACCCTGATGTAAAGGACGATGCCACAGATCACGATCTAAGGGGGAACTCTGATGTAAGGGGGTGGGGCTCTGATGTAAGGGGGGGCTCTGATGTAAGGGGGGCTCTGATGTAAGGAGGGGCTCTGATGTAAGGAGGGGCTCTGATGTAAGGGGGGCTCTGATGTAAGGGGGGGCTCTGATGTAAGGGGGGGCTCTGATGTAAGGGGGGACTCTGATGTAAGGAGGGGCTCTGATGTAAGGGGGAACTCTGATGTAAGGGGGGGGGCTCTGATGTAAGGGGAAACTCTGATGTAAGGGGAAACTCTGATGTAAGGGGAAACTCTGATGTAAGGAGGGGCTCTGATGTAAGGGGGGGCTCTGATGTAAGGGGGGGCTCTGATGTAAGGGGGGGCTCTGATGTAAGGGGGGGGCTCTGATGTAAGGGGGACTCTGATGTAAGGAGGGGCTCTGATGTAAGGGGGAACTCTGATGTAAGGAGGGGCTCTGATGTAAGGGGGAACTCTGATGTAAGGGGAAACTCTGATGTAAGGGGAAACTCTGATGTAAGGAGGGGCTCTGATGTAACGGGGGGGCTCTGATGTAAGGGGAAACTCTGATGTAAGGAGGGGCTCTGATGTAAGGGGGGGGCTCTGATGTAAGGGGGGCTCTGATGTAAGGGGGTGGGCTCTGATGTAAGGGGGGAGGGGCTCTGTGCTCCCATTTACATCAGAGTTCCCACTTACATCAGAGTCCGCAGCGTTCTCCCCTTGCACTATAAGAGGAAATCCTGCAGACTCTGATGTAAAGGGGAACATTGGGAACTCTAATGAGGGGGGGGCTCTGGTGACCAGAGATGACCTTCCGCAGAGTGAATACACTAAGGTAAGGGGGGGGGGGGTTACTGATATATATAAGGGTTAACCTTTATTTCAGTGCCCCCTTACATTATTGTGTTCTCCCCTCCCCCCTTACATCATTAACCCTTTCCCAGACTGACCTCCTCTCAGGTGCACCGTGCAGGGCTCAGGCAACTCCAGCTTGGCGGCTCTGGTTTTATCAGATATTTTCTGCTACACAGTCCACACACATCCGACTTCTCTCTCTACTGGCTCCCCCTCAGAGACTGCAGACATGATACAGGAGATGGTCAGAGACTGCAGACATGATACAGGAGACGGTCAGAGACTGCAGACATGGTACAGGAGACGGTCAGAGACTGCAGACATGGTACAGGAGACGGTCAGACTGCAGACATGATACAGGAGATGGTGAGAGACTGCAGACATGATACAGGAGATGGTGAGAGACTGCAGACATGATACAGGAGACGGTCAGACTGCAGACATGGTACAGGAGACGGTCAGACTGCAGACATGGCACAGGAGACGGTCAGAGACTGCAGACATACTACAAGAGATGGTCAGAGACTGCAGACATGGCACAGGAGACGGTCAGAGACTGCAGACATGGTACAGGAGACGGTCAGAGACTGCAGACATGGTACAGGAGACGGTCAGAGACTGCAGACATGGTACAGGAGACGGTCAGAGACTGCAGACATGGTACAGGAGATGATCAGAGACTGCAGACATGGCACAGGAGACGGTCAGAGACTGCAGACATACTACAAGAGATGGTCAGAGACTGCAGACATGGCACAGGAGACGGTCAGAGACTGCAGACATGATACAGGAGATGGTCAGAGACTGCAGACATTGCACAGGAGACGGTCAGAGACTGCAGACATGATACAGGAGACGGTCAGAGACTGCAGACGTGGTTCAGGAGACGGTCAGAGACTGCAGACATTGTACAGGAGACGGTCAGAGACTGCAGACATAATACAGGAGATGGTCAGAGAATGATTTTGTACAATCTCACCACTGCCATTCTCTCTCCTTTATCCTTCTGTTAGATGATAGTGTTCAGCTCAGACCCCCAGGGGTACAACAAGTCATTACCTGACAAGCCTTTACTGTACTCCCCCTTCATGGACATGGGCAGAGGGGCTAACGGAAGTCCTCGAGTGCACTGCATGAGCCCCACCGGCACCGAATAGCGCCGACCGCCATAGTGTCCCGAGTGACTGCCGATCTATTAAAAAATGGCGCCGAGCGGCGCCATTACGTTGCTGCGCATGCGCCGCCCGGCCGAACGCATGCCAGCTTTCCCGAGCCCGGCCGGCTTCAGAACGGCGCATTCGCCGTTGGATGCTCGGCTCGCAGGCCATCTTTTTTTTACGGGCACCCCTTGCCCATAACGAACTTTTAACGGACAGCCCGATAAGGGGTTACATTTCCGGGGCTGTCCGTAAATATGCGTACGGTTGGCAACACTGTTTACATCCCAACGCGTTTCTTGGACCAAAGTCCACTTTGTCAATCGTATGCATGCAATGTAACTACTTCGGCCCCCGGGCCATTTGGCTGCCCAAAGACCAGAGCACTTTTTTTGCGGTTGGACACTGCGTCGCCAGTGTGGCTAACCTACCAGATTGAAATGTACTGGCGGGACACCTGAAATTTACTGGCGCAGCCAAGTTTCTACTGGCATTTCACAAAAGTTACTAAATTACATTTTTAGGTGAAAATTTCAGTATTTAGGCGACAAAGAAGACGCCGGGCAAATAGCAATGTGATTTAAGGGAGATATTAGGGTTATTCTGAATATAAAAAGGGCAAATTATTTAGTCACATCACCCCCTGCCTCCAACCCCCTCTGCCACCAACCCCCTCTGCCACCAACACCCCCTACCCTCTCCCCCCTCTGCCACCAGCACCCCCTGCCTCCATCCCCCTCTGCCACCAACACCCCCTGCCTTCACCCCCCTCTGCCACCAACACCCCCTGCCTCCACCCCCCTCTGCCACCAACACCCCCTGCCTCCATCCCCCTCTGCCACCAACACCCCCTGCCTCCAACCCCCTCTGCCACCAACACCCCCTGCCTCCAACCCCCTCTGCCACCAACACCCCCTGCCTCCATCCCCCTCTGCCACCAACACCCCCTGCCTCCATCCCCCTCTGCCACCAACACCCCCTGCCTCCATCCCCCTCTGCCACCAACACCCCCTGCCTCCACCCTCCTCTGCCACCAACACCCCCTGCCTCCAACCCCCTCTGCCACCAACACCCCCTGCCTCCATCCCCCTCTGCCACCAACACCCCCTGCCTCCATCCCCCTCTGCCACCAACACCCCCTGCCTCCACCCTCCTCTGCCACCAACACCCCCTGCCTCCAACCCCCTCTGCCACCAACACCCCCTGCCTCCATCCCCCTCTGCCACCAACACCCCCTGCCTCCATCCCCCTCTGCCACCAACACCCCCTGCCTCCATCCCCCTCTGCCACCAACACCCCCTGCCTCCACCCTCCTCTGCCACCAACACCCCCTGCCTTCACCCCCCTCTGCCACCAACACCCCCTGCCTCCAACCCCCTCTGCCACCAACACCCCCTGCCTCCAACCCCCTCTGCCACCAACACCCCCTGCCTCCAACCCCCTCTGCCACTAACACCCCCTGCCTCCAACCCCCTCTGCCACCAACACCCCCTGCCTCCATCCCCCTCTGCCACCAACACCCCCTGCCTTCACCCCCTCTGCCACCAACACCCCCTGCCTCCGTCCCCCTCTGCCTCCAACACCCCCTGCCTTCACCCCCCTCTGCCACCAACACCCCCTGCCTCCATCCCCCTCAGTCACCAACACCCCCTGCCTCCATCCCCCTCTGCCACCAACACCCCCTCTGCCACCAACACCCCCTGCCTTCACCCCCCTCTGCCACCAACACCCCCTGCCTCCATCCCCCTCTGCCACCAACACCCCCTGCCTCCATCCCCCTCTGCCACCAACACCCCCTGCCTCCAACCCCCTCTGCCACCAACACCCCCTGCCTTCACCCCCCTCTGCCAGCAACACCCCCTGCCTTCACCCCCCTCTGCCACCAACACCCCCTGCCTCCAACCCCCTCTGCCACCAACACCCTTTGCCTCCATTCCCCTCTGCCACCAACACCCCCTGCCTTCACCCCCCTCTGCGGTGTCTCCCCCTCTGCCTCCATCCCCCTCTGCCACCAACACCCCCTGCCTCCATCCCCCTCTCTGCCACCAACACCCCCTGCCTCCACCCCCCTCTGCCACCAACACCCCCTGCCTCCATCCCCCTCTGCCACCAACACCCCCTGCCTTCACCCCCCTCTGCGGTGTCTCCCCCTGCCTTCACCCCCCTCTACCTCCAATCTCCCTCTGCCTCCAATTTCCCCCTGCCTCCAATCAACCCCTCTGCCACCAACACCCCCTGCCTCCATCCCCCTCTGCCACCAACACCCCCTGCCTCCATCCCCCTCTGCCACCAACACCCCCTGCCTCCATCCCCCTCTCTGCCACCAACACCCCCTGCCTCCACCCCCCTCTGCCACCAACACCCCCTGCCTCCATCCCCCTCTGCCACCAACATCCCCTGCCTTCACCCCCCTCTGCGGTGTCTCCCCCTCTGCCTCCATCCCCCTCTGCCACCAACACCCCCTGCCTCCATCCCCCTCTGCCACCAACACCCCCTGCCTCCATCCCCCTCTCTGCCACCAACACCCCCTGCCTCCACCCCCCTCTGCCACCAACACCCCCTGCCTCCATCCCCCTCTGCCACCAACATCCCCTGCCTTCACCCCCCTCTGCGGTGTCTCCCCCTGCCTTCACCCCCCTCTACCTCCAATCTCCCTCTGCTTTCAATTTCCCCCTGCCTCCAATCAACCCCTCTGCCACCAACACCCCCTGCCTCCATTCCCCTCTGCCACCAACACCCCCTGCCTCCATCCCCCTCTCTGCCACCAACACTCGATCTCACGTCTAGGAGAAGATCCTCAGGAAAAAGGTGGGCCCCATCTGAAGGGTAAGGATGTCATGTGAGGGGTCATTGTAGAATGTTCAACCAATCTACATCAGTGTTCATTTGCGAAATGTTGAGCGATCAGAAGGTTTCCTGGTATGGAGGACCACATCTGTCCAGGAGAAGATCCTCAGAAAAGGGTAGACCCCATGAGAAGGGTTGGGGGGGGGGGGGGGGGTATAGTGGCGCTTGGGGAGAGATGGATGGGTGGGAAACAAAACTATAGGTAAAAGGGATTTTGATATTAAAATCCAGTGGTTGGGAGTAGCTTGGACCCTGGAAAGTCCAGTTCAGGCTTGAATGTTGAGTGATCAGAAAACATCAGATAGCTAGTAACACACGTCTGGCACAGGACCCCACGGAAAAAAAACAACACCCCCTGCCTCCATCCCCCTCTGCCTTCACCCCCCTCTGCGGTGTCTCCCCCTGCCTTCACCCCCCCTGCCTCCATCCCCCTCTGCCACCAACACCCTCTGCCTCCATCCCCCTCTGCCACCAACACCCCCTGCCTTCACCCCCCTCTGCGGTGGCTCCCCCTGCCTTCACCCCCCCTCTGCCTCCATCCCCTCTGCCACCAACACCCCCTGCCTCCAACCCCTCTGCCACCAACACCCCCTGCCTCCACCCCCTCTGCCACCAATACCCCCTTCCTCCAACCCCCTCTGCCACCAACACCCCCTGCCTCCACCCCCCTCTGACACCAACACCCCCTGCCTCCAACCCCCTCTGCCACCAACACCCCCTGCCTCCAACCCCCTCTGCCACCAACACCCCCTGCCTCCATCCCCCTCTGCCACCAACACCCCCTGCCTCCAACCCCCTCTGCCACCAACACCCCCTGCCTCCAACCCCCTCTGCCACCAACACCCTCTGCCTCCATCCCCCTCTGCCACCAACACCCCCTGCCTTCACCCCCCTCTGCGTTGGCTCCCCCTGCCTTCACCCCCCCTCTGCCTCCATCCCCTCTGCCACCAACACCCCCTGCCTCCAACCCCCCTGCCACCAACACCCCCTGCCTCCACCCCCTCTGCCACCAATACCCCCTTCCTCCAACCCCCTCTGCCACCAACACCCCCTGCCTCCACCCCCCTCTGACACCAACACCCCCTGCCTCCAACCCCCTCTGCCACCAACACCCCCTGCCTCCACCCCCTCTGCCACCAACACCCCCTGCCTCCATCCCCCTCTGCCACCAACACCCCCTGCCTCCATCCCCCTCTGCCACCAACACCCCCTGCCTCCAACCCCCTCTGCCACCAACACCCCCTGCCTCCAACCCCCTCTGCCACCAACACCCCCTGCCTCCATCCCCCTCTGCCACCAACACCCCCTGCGTCCATCCCCCTCTGCCACCAACACCCCCTGCCTCCATCCCCCTCTGCCACCAACACCCCCTGCCTTCACCCCCCTCTGCGGTGGCTCCCCCTGCCTTCACCCCCCCCTCTGCCACCAACACCCCCTGCCTCCAACCCCCTCTGCCACCAACACCCCCTGCCTCCACCCCCTCTGCCACCAACACCCCCTGCCTCCATCCCCCTCTGCCACCAACACCCCCTGCCTCCATCCCCCTCTGCCACCAACACCCCCTGCCTCCAACCCCCTCTGCCTCCAACACCCCCTGCCTCCAACCCCCTCTGCCACCAACACCCCCTGCGTCCATCCCCCTCTGCCACCAACACCCCCTGCCTCCATCCCCCTCTGCCACCAACACCCCCTGCCTTCACCCCCCTCTGCGGTGTCTCCCCCTGCCTTCACCCCCCTCTGCCTCCAAGCCTCACCAGCGCCCATCAAATGCAGCCTCACCAGCGCCCATCAGTGCAGCCTCACCAGTGCCCATCAAATGCAGCCTCACCAGTGTCCATCAAATGCAGCCTCACCAGTGTCCATCAAATGCAGCCTCACCAGCATCCATCAAATGCAGCCTCACCAGCGCCCATCAGTGCAGCCTCACCAGCGTCCATCAAATGCAGCCTCACCAGCGCCCATCAGTGCAGCCTCACCAGCGTCCATCAAATGCAGCCTCACCACCGTCCATCAAATGCAGCCTGCTGTTCACATTTTTGGGCGCCTACGGCTCTAATCAGGTGCTTCCAAAAAAAAAAAACCTGCCGCTGTAATTCAGGTGCCCTGCGCCCAAAAAAGGGGCTGGGCACCTGAATAGGGGGCGTCAGCGGCAATCATTGATAGATAGATTCATGCAATGCATGGTGATAGAGCGGTGCCAGGAGAGAGGGGGCGACGCCCATGCGCCCCCTTGTGGACGCACCGCACAGTGATCCATTACATGAGATCCTCTTGAATTTGGGACTTGCATGCGCATTCTTGACGCGGACTTTATGCCAAGGAACACGCGGGATGAAAATCAGGAAGGTGGTGAGTAATGGATCTACTGGAAAGAACGTCTGATGAACTTTTGTGTAATATTTTTCTATATGTCGCGGTTTTGACTCTTACAGATCGGAAATCCTTCCTTTTTCCCGAGTGTAGATCGTATGTAAGAAGAAAAAAAAACTCTCATGGCAACGATTTCCCAGGATCCTCCGTCCTCCCGATTCTATAATTGGCTCAATGACTCTCCTGTGAGTCTGCACCCAAGCTGGCCGTCAGATGCCAGGCGGCCTGTTAAATGGAAGGCGGCATCCCCACCAACGACCTTGGCGCTGATTTATCGGGGTGTTGGATGTCAGGGGAACGAAACCTAAGCCCGGTGATGTGCGTGTAATAATGGCAGACCCATCCATCAGACGCCTGTTTCGAAAGGTTTCGGCAGCTGCAGGGGAATAACTCATATCGCCGAAGGGTCTCCGGTTCGGTGCGGTGAAACACTCGCGACGTACGGGGCGGACGCGGAGAAGATATTGGCCCGGATTCAGGTAGAATTGCGCATTTTTTACGGAGGCGCAGGGCAATGTTTTTGCCCTGCGCCCCCGCAAATTTGCTCCGCTGCCCTTGATCCACGGAGCAGAAGCTCCGTAAATTGCGTGGGGCGCGCCGGCAAAATGCCCGGCGCAAGAGCGCGCAATTTAAATGATCCCGTAGGGGGCGACGTAGAGCGCATGCTCCGTCGGGAAACTTTCCCGACGTGCATTGCGGCAAATGACGTCGCAAGGACGTCATTTGCTTCAAAGTGAACGTGAATGGCGTCCAGCGCCATTCATGATTCACTTACGCAAACAACGTAAAATCGAAATTTTGCGACGCGGGAACGACGGGTATACGTAGCAGGGGCAGCCTTGCGCGAAAACCGACGTACGTAAACGACGTAAATTGCGTACGCAGGGCTCGTGCAACGTTGTCAATCGGCGTTAGTATCCAATTTGCATACTATACGGTGAGCACAACGGGAACGCCACCTAGCGGCCATCGCAAGAATGCAGCCTAAGATATGCGGGCATAAGAGCCTTTTTTGCCTTTTTTGCCCTGCGCCCCCGCAAATTTACTGCGCTGCCCTTGATTCACGGAGCAGTAGCTCCGTAAATTGCCGGCGTAAGCGCGCGCAATTTAAATGATCCCGTAGGCGGGAATCATTTAAATTAGGCGCGTTCCCGCGCCGAGCGTAGAGCGCATGCTCCGTCGGCAAACTTTCCCGACGTGCATTGCGGCAAATGACGTCGCAAGGACGTCATTTGCTTCAAAGTGAACGTGAATGGCGTCCAGCGCCATTCACGATTCACTTACGTAAAGTACGTAAATTTCAAATTTCGCGACGCGGGAACGACGGGTATACGTAACATTGGCTGCCCCTGCTAATAGCAGGGGCAGCCTTGCGCGAAAACCGCCGTACGGAAACAACGTAAATTGCGTACGCAGGGCTCGCGGAACGTTGTGAATCGGCGTTAGTATGCAATTTGCATACTATACGCTGAGCACAACGGGAACGCCACCTAGCGTCCACCGCAAGAATGCAGGCTAAGATATACGGGCATAAGAGCCTTATGCCGCGCATATCTTAGGCTGCAGTCGGCGTAACGAGGTTCCTGAATCAGGAGCATTCGGAAGGCCGGGGCAAGTAAGCAATTGCGCTGTGTAACTTATGGTTACACAGGCGCAATTGCTTCTTGAATCCGGGCCAGTGTCTTTTCTTTTTTTTCCCAACAGCATGGGAATCTAAGCACAGCGAGAGCTGAAGATTTATGCTATATAATAATATACGTACTTTATATATCCAGAACTATAATTATAGGTCACGGACGCCAGAAAAAATACGCTGCCGACAAACTGGCGTACGCAGGATCGAAAAAAAAAAACAGTCGTTCCAGGGAGAGAGAGAAGACAGGAGAAGAGACCCTGACTGGGGGGGGGGGAGGGTTATGGCCATTATATAAACTATAATATTCAGGCATGTACTGGCCATTGGGACTACAGGTCGACCGATATGGATTTTTCTCTGGCCGATGCCAATGTCTATATTTAGAAATCTGGGCGGCCAATGGCCGATATATGATGCAGATTTTTGCAGCCGATATTTTACGCCGATTTTTTTTTTTTTTTTGGTGGCACTGGCTCGTGGCACTGGAAGATGGCACTAGCAGAAGGCACTTATTGGCACTGGATGGCGCTGAAAGATGGTACTAGCAGATGGCACTGATTGGCAGATGGCACTGGCAGGTGGCACTAATTGACACTGGCAGGTGGCACTGATTGGCAGATGGCATTGGTTGGCACTGGCAGATGGCACTGACTGGCAGGTGGCACTAATTGGCACTGGCAGGTGGCACTAGTTAGCACTGGTTGGCATTGGCAGGTGGCACTGATGGCTTTAGTTGGCACTGGTAGGTGGCACTGGCAGGGGGTACTGGATGGAAGGTGGCACTAATTGGCACTGGATGGTGGCACTGGTATTGCCACTGGCAGATGGCACTGGATAGCAAGTGGCACTAATTGGCACTGGCACAAAAAAAATGGTGTCACCCCCATTTTTAAAGACCCCCTATCCCTCCAGTATAAACACCCCCCCCCCGCTACAGACACCAGAGAGCGGTGTGTGTCCCACGAGCGCGGGCCCCTCCTCCTCTGTGGGCGTAAACAGAGAGGAGGGCCGCCGTGCTGGGTGTAAGTAAGAACAACAATCTGTCTCTTCTCCCAGTCAGTCCCCATACAGTAACGCCTCATACACACGATCGGATTTTACGCAGACAAAGCATCAGACTTTTGTCCAAAGGGGCGTTGGCCAGGAACTTGTCTTGCATACAAACGTCAAAACGTCACTTCCGCCCATAGATCTTAACCGCTTAAGGACCGCCTCCTGCACATATACGTCGGCAGAATGGCACAAGCACGTACAGGTACGTCCTCTTTAAGTGCCCAGCCCTGGGTCGCAGGCGCGCATCTGCTACCCGGTCCGAAGCTCCGTGACCTGATCGCCACTGGAGTCCCGTGATCGGTCCCCAGAGCTGAAGAAAGGGAAGAGCTGTGTGTAAACACAGCTTCCTCATTCTTCACTGATCGATCGTGTGTTCCCTTTCATAGGGAAACACAATCAATGACATCACACCTACAGCCACACCCCCTACAGTTAGAAACACAGATGAGGTCACACATAACACCTTTAGCGCCCCCTGTGGTTAACTCCCAAACTGCAATTGTCATTTTCACAGTAAACAATGCATTTTTTGCTGTGAAAATGACAATGGTCCCAAAAATGTGTCAAAATTGTTCGAAGTGTCCGCCATATTATGTCGCAGTCACGAAAAAAATCGCTGATCGCCGCCATTAGTAATAAAAAAAAAAACAATTAATAAAAATGCAATAAAACTATCCCCTATTTTGTAAACGCTATCAATTTTGCGCAAACCAATCGATTAACGCTTATTGCGATTTTTTACCAAAAATAGGTAGAAGAATACGTATCGGCCTAAACTGAGGAAAAAAAATATGTTTTATATATTTTTGGGGGATATTTATTATAGCAAAAAGTAAAAAATATTGTTTTTTTTTTTAAATTGTCGCTCTATTTTTGTTTATAGCGCAAAAAATAAAAACCGCAGAGGTGATCAAATACCACCAAAAGAAAGCTCTATTTGTGGGGAAAAAAAGGACGCCAATTTTGTTTGGGAGCCACGTCGCACGACCGCGCAATTATCAGTTAAAGCGACGCAGTGCCGAATCGCAAAACCTGGCTGGGTCCTTTAGCTGCCTAAAGGTCCGGGGCTTAAGTGGTTAAAGAGACATTATTATTATTCAATTTTTTTTCAAACTACATTTTTTATTAAATTTTTTCAAACTACATTTTTGTTTTTTTTATTGCATTTTAGTGTAAATGTTAGATCTGAGGTATTTTTCACCCCCAAATCTCATATTTAAGAGGACCTGTCATGTTTTTTTTTTCTATTACAAGGGATGTTTACATTCCTTGTCATAGGAATAAAAGTGACGCCATTTGTTTTTTAAAAGAACAGTGTAAAAATAAAAAGGTAAAATAAATAAAATAAAAATAAATATTTTAAAAACGCGCTCGCGCGCGGAAGCGAACGCATACGTGAGTAGCGCCCGCATATGAAAACGGCGTTCAAACCACACATGTGAGGTATCGCCGCGATTGGTAGAGCGAGAGCAATAATTCTAGCCCTAGACCTCCCCTGTAACTCAATACATGCAACCTGTAGATTTTTTTTTTAAATGTCGCCTATGGAGAATTTTAAGGGTAAAAGTTTGTCGCCATTCCACGAGCGGGCGAAATTTTGAAGCGTCACATGTTGGGCATCAATAAACTCGGCGTAACATTATCTTTCACAATATATAGAAAAAATTGGGCTAACTTTACTGTTGTCTTAATTTTTGAATTCAAAAATTTATTTTTTTCCACAAAAAAAAAAGTGCGCTTGTAAGACCGCTGTGCAAATACGGTGTGACAAAAAGTATTGCAACGCCCGCCATTTTATTCTCTAGGGTGTTAGAAAAAAATATATATAATGTTTGGGGGTTCAAAGTAATTTTCTAGCAAAAAAAAAAAAACTCGTTAGGGTTTCCCCTTGAAGAATACGTTTGAAAAATAGGCCCAGTCCTTAACAAAATGTTGTTTATTGCACGCAAGCTAAATCGCCCAAAAATGGATTTCCTTGAATATTCCAACATATGAGGAATGCCCCTTACAGGTTAATGACACTGTAGTAAAAGAACGGCAGGTTTGTTGAAATGGGGGGGGGGGGGGGAATTCATAAAATATGTGGTTGGGCATGCCCGGGATGACTCCTTTTATAAGAGCAACAGACGGAACTCCAGGGGGTGGATGGTTCTTTCACTTCTCCTTCCCCACATTTTCTATTATTTGAGAATGAGGGTGGAATAAGGGCAAGTAAACAAAAGGGAGGAGGAGAGAAAAAAAAGGGAGAGGGAGAAGAAAAGGTAAAAAAACAAAAGAGAAAAAAAGGGAAGAAAAGGTGGAAAAAGAGAAAGGAAGAGTAGAGGGATAAGCTTAGGATATAAATGGGATTGTATAGATAGGCGTACCTATAGATATATATGACTGTTGGCCCTATTGTAGAGGGGGGGGGGGTTTCTTCCCGTGGATGGATATAGGAGGCGGTAGATAAAAAGGGGGGGGGGACGAGTTATTTACATAACTAATAGTGTTGATGTAATTAAGAGAAAGATAGGCGAATGCGTGTCGGCCTCTAGGCGGCGCATGCGTGTCGGCCTCTAGGCGGCGCATGTGTGTCGGCCTCTAGGCGGTGTATACTTCCTTTCTCTACCTTTTCTCTTTTTTTTTTACCTTTTTTTTTTCCCACCTCTCCCTTTTTCTCCTGTGTCGGCCTCTAGGCGGTGTATACTTCCTTTTCTCTTTTACCTTTCCTCCCTCCTCTTTTTTCCCACCTCTCTCTTTTTCCGTGTGTCGGCCTCTAGGCGGTGTATACTTCCTTTTCTCTTTTACCTTTCCTCCCTCCTCTTTTTTCCCACCTCTCTCTTTTTCCGTGTGTCGGCCTCTAGGCGGTGCATGCGTGTCGGCCTCTAGGCGGTGTATACTTCCTTTCTCTACCTTTTCTCTTTTTTTTTTACCTTTCCTCTTTTTTCCCACCTCTCTCTTTTTCTCCTGTGTGTCGGCCTCTAGGCAGTGCATGCATGTCGGCCTCTAGACGATGCATGCGTGTTGGCCTCTAGGCGATGCATGCATGTCGGCCTCTAGGCGATGCATGCATGTCGGCCTCTAGGCGATGCATGCATGTCGGCCTCTAGGCGATGCATGCATGTCGGCCTCTAGACAGTGTATACTTATTTTCTCTTTTTTTTCCTTTCCCTTTCTCCCTCTTTTTTCCCACCTCCCTTTTTCTCCTGTGTGTCGGACTCTAGGCGGTGTATACTTCCTTTCTCTACCTTTTCTCTTTAACCTTTCCTCCCTCCTCTTTTTTCGTGTGTCGGCCTCTAGGCGGCGCATGCGTGTCGGCCTCTAGGCGGTGTATATATAGTTACATAGTTACATAGTTAGTCAGGTTGAAAAAAGACACAAGTCCATCCAGTTCAACCACAAAAAATAAAAAAACAAAAATAAAAAACACAGTACAATCCTATACACCCAACTCCATACCCACAGTTGATCCAGAGGAAGGCAAAAAACCCCAGCAGAGCATGATCCAATTTGCTACAGCAGGGGAAAAAATTCCTTCCTGATCCCCCGAGAGGCAATCGGATTTACCCTGGATCAACTTTACCTACAAATCTTAGTACTCAGTTATATTCTGTACATTTAGGAAATAATCCAGACCTTTCTTAAAGCAATCTACTGAGCTGGCCAGAACCACCTCTGGAGGGAGTCTGTTCCACATTTTCACAGCTCTTACTGTGAAGAAACCTTTCCGTATTTGGAGGTGAAATCTCTTTTCCTCTAGACGTAAAGAGTGCCCCCTTGTCCTCAGTGTTGACCGTAAAGTGAATAACTCAACACCAAGTTCACTGTATGGACCTCTTATATATTTGTACATGTTGATCATATCCCCCCTTATTCTCCTCTTCTCAAGAGTGAATAGACTTAGTTCCTCTAATCTTTCCTCATAGCTGAGCTCCTCCATGCCTCTTATCAGTTTGGTTGCCCTTCTCTGCACTTTCTCCAGTTCTACTTCCTTTCCCTACCTTTTCAAAAAAATGTTATTTTTACCTTTCCTCTTTTTCCACCTCTCCCTTTTTCTCCTGTGTCGGCCTCTAGGCGATGCATGCGTGTCGGCCTCTAGACGGTGTATACTTCCTTTCTCTACCTTTTCTTTTCACCCTCCTCTCCCTTTTTCTGTGTGTCGGCCTCTAGACGGTGTATACCTCTTTTCTTTTTTACCTTTCTCTTTTTTTCCCCACCTCTCCCTTTTTCTCCTGTGTGTCGGCCTCCAGGCGGTGTTTACTTCGTTTCTCTACCTTTTCTCTTTACATATCCCTTTCTCCCTCTTTTTTCCCCACCTCTCCCTTTTTCTCCTGTGTGTCGGCCTCTAGGCGGCGCATGCGTGTCGGCCTCTTAATTTGTTTACTGTTTGTTTGTTTTAATTTTATCTTTTTTATTTCAGTATGTACTGTATTTAGTTGTTTTTGTTCTAAGTGTTGTAAAATTAAAAAGTAAAAAAAAAAAAAAAAAAAAAAAAAAGCAGGAAAACTCATCTCACATAACAAGTAACCTTTAATTCATTTCAAAAGGCTGCAGAGAACAATAAAAGTTGTCACTGGTGTGCAAGTCATATGGCATCTCCTTAAAGCTTTAATTTCCCAGCATCCTCTGCTCTCTGTATAATGTACACTCAGTCCATTCATCATAAATCGACCATCACATAAAATCTCACCCACTTTGTAAATAATAATTTTTTTCTTCTTTTATTGCACAACTGACCATCGGTGTATAAAAAAATATAATGCTGAATTAAAAAATATATTAAACATAACGATTCAACATGTGTAGTGCAAAAATAATCTTTAACAAACAAGTGCAAAACGTAACAGGAAATAAATACTGAACAGAAAACAGGGGGGTGGGGGAGGAGGTATAAAACAGTCCTGAGGAACGCTGCCCCCTACTGGTCACCACTAGAAGTGTAACTACCAGATAAATGCAGGAGGCCAGACACAGCCTCCAACTCAGAGAACGTGTATGGACCACTCCCGTGTATCACACTGTGAGTGGATCCTGACTCAGTGTGGCTCCTCCCACTCTCCAAACGGCCCGTTGACTCAGGGAGGCTCCTCCCACTCTCTGCAGAACACGCCGACTCCTGCAGGCTCCTCCCACTCTCTGCAGAACACGCCGATTCTTGGAGGCTCCCCCAACTCTCCGCAGGGCCCGTCGACTCAGGAAGGCTCCTCCCAATCTCTGCAGAACATGCTGACTCAGGGAGGCATCTCCTACTTCCCAAAGTGAACAATGGCTTGAGGAGACCCCTCACATTTCCTGAAGGAAACACTGGCTCAATGAGGCTTCTCCCATTTCCTGAAGGGAACACTGGCTCAATGAGGCTCCTCCTACTTCCTGAAGAGTAAACTGGCTCAAGGAGGCTCCTCCCATTTACTGAAGGATACACTGGTTGAATGAGGCCCCTCCTACTTCCTGAAGAGTAAACTGGCTCAAGAAGGCTCCTCCCATTTACTGAAGGGCACACTGGTTGAATGAGGCAACTCCTACTATCCGAAGTGGACGCAGGCTCAAGGAGGCTCCTCCCGCTTCTCGAAGGGCACACTGGTTTAAAGGCGCTTCCCTGAATCACAAAAGTGCCCTCTGGATTTTTAGGGAAATGGACAGCTTCACCAGATGAACTAGTAAACTTTTCTTGGCTTGAATCTACTGAAAAGTCCATGTCGGAGGACTTTAATGTCCCTTCTTGGTTGGCAACTGCTGCAGGATTTGGGTCTTCAGGATTTGCCGAGGTCTGCGATCCTTCATTGTTCGGCATGAATATTCCAGGAGACACAATGGGAGGAGGAGTGACCAGCCTGAAAAGCCCGAACATCTGAAAAAAAAATAATCACGAAAAGTCATTAAGAAAATGTCCTACCCGAGTCTGTCCTCAGAAGAGGCGCCAGAGTTCACATTCATTTACTGCAGCTCAAAATGTGGTAACAGGGAGATTCAATTTACCAACACATTTCGGGACCGGCAATCTCCCTTCATCAGGGCTCAAATGCTCATGCTTCTTATCGGATTCTTGTCTGAAGACTCCCGGGGATTGCTCTATAATGGTCGTAGACGTATGTCGAGGGAAGACTTTGCCCCCAGAATTCTCCCTTTAGCACAAGTCTATTATGACCATTACAGAATTTTCCCCAGCTGTCCTTAGAGGAGAGTCCTATAGGAGGCATGAGCATTTTCAGCTGAGCACTGATGAAGAGAACTTGCCCAGCCCTTAAAAGCATTGGATGTTTTCATTTTTAGCCCTGATGGAAAGGAATTGTCGATCCCCTTAGATGCATTAGCTACGTGCATTTAAGCCCTGACGAAGGGGGATTGTTGACCCATAAAATGCAATGGTAATTTTCACTTGAAACCCTGATAAAGGGGGATTGTCGCCCCTGAAACATTGTCCTGAAAACTTAAGACTATCTGAAATTAAAATTACCAATGCATTTTTGGGACAGTCCTTATGAAGTGGGGATTGCTGCCCCCTGAAACGTGTTTGTTATTTCCATTCGAATCCAAATCCGATAAAGAGGATTGATTGTTGACCCCCAAAACACGTTGGTAACTGTAACGGTCACCACCGTTTACGATTTCCATTCCATCAACCCAAGACAGCTTATCCGACAATCCAGCCGTCAGGACCCGATCCATTCCATTTCCCAGAATAACGAGACCGACAAGCTCTGTTACTGGTTTCAAAATGTATGAATGAATCTTTAAGGCTCCATTCACATCTATGCGACAAAACGCCCGACGCCGGACGCTTCTGCCGCTAGAGGGGAGAATTCCCATTGCTGTCTATGGAGATGGTTCACATCTCATAGACGCCGAACGCCTGTCGCCTGAAAAAAAGTCCCGGACCCTTTTTTTCAGTCGACATTGGCGTTCGCCCATTGACAGCAATGGGAAGAATCTTAAAAAAAAAAAAAGAAGATACACACTCGCGGCAAAATACGCCGCTGTCGCATAGATGTGAATGCAGCCTAATGGTACACTCTCAGCTTTTTATGCAGTTACAGGCATGTTACAGGGACAATGAAACTCTCCACCCCCAAAACATCACACAATCGGGCTTCATACACATTCTTTTAGATAATGACATTCAGAGGAGTTAATTATCCCCCAGACATTCGGACTCCGCCAATAAGTGATTCACCTGCATAATACACATTACTATGTCAGACGTTTTGGCACCGGGGGGGGGTGGCATAATTAACATGACCTAATTACTACAGTTGACAAGTACATTCCACACACAAAACAGTATTATCATCACACAATGGAATCTGACCTTTACAGACTTAATTAGCATCTCAACAGCCTAGTTAAACATTGAACATTGAACCTATTGACCTGTTGTGGACAGCATTAACCAAACTGTAATATTCCAAGATATCCTGCAAAACATGAATTATCGTTCCTCAGTCACCCTATGCCCAAAAGGGGCACAGGGTGACCCTAGACCCAAGAGTCATTAGTGATGTTGGCACAGGAGTACCCCACATCCTTCAAAAGGTCTCTGGGTGTCATGGGCCATTCCGTTACAGCAACCTTAATTTGAACTCTAATGAAGGGGGATTAGTGGCCCCCAAACCTCACTAATGATTTTAATTTGAGCCCTGATGAGGGGGTACGGTCGGCTCCTGAAACATGTTGGCGGTTTTCTTTTTCTACCGCCATGAAGAGGGATTGTCACCCCCGAAACACATTGGTTTTCATTTGAGCCCTGAAAAAGTGTGACCATCTGAAATCAAAATCACCAATGAATTTTTGGCCCCCAAACCTCACTAGTGATTTTAATTTGAGCCTTGATGAGGGGGTACGGTCGGCTCCTGAAACACATTGGCGGTTTTCTTTTTCTACCGCCATGAAGAGGGATTGTCACCCCCCTGAAACTTGTTGATAACTTTCACTTGAAGCCTGATAAGGGGGATTGCTGCCCCCTGAAAAATGTTTGTTATTTCCATTTGAACCCTGATAAAGAGGATTGTTAACCCCCAAAACACGTTGGTAACCTTCATTTTACCTCTAACGAAGGGGGATTATTGGCACCCAAACCTCACTGGTTTGAGCCCTAATGAGGGGGTACAGTCGGCTCCTGAAACACATTGGCTGTTTTCTTTTCTAGAGGGATTGTCACCCACCCTAAAACTTGTTTGATAACTTTCACTTGAACCCCTGATAAGGGGAATTATCACCCCCGAAACACATTGGTTTTCATTTGAGCCCTGAAAAAGTGTGACTATCTGAAATCAAAATCACCAATTAATTTTTGGGACAGGCCTTATGAAGTCCTTATGCTGAAACATGTTCGTTATTTACATTTTAGCCTTGATAAAGTGATTGTTGACCCCCCCAAAACACGTCGGTAACCTTCATTTGAGCTCTAATGGAGGTTCGGCTCCTTGAGGGAGGAGAAGAGAAGGGTGGAGTTGAGAAAGAGGGGGGATGGTAGCTCAGGAGGAGGAAGTGAAGGACAAGGAGGGAGTTCCCCTGGTAGAGTAGATGCGGGTCTGGTCTCTATGAGTAAAGTGATAAAAAGCTCTTCAAGGTAGCAGTAAAGCATTAAATCGAAGGTAGGAAATGGTCGACCCAGGGTTTCCAAAGGTGTTCAAACTTTTTGACCCGGTCTAGGAGAACTGCTTCTATTTTGGCGTGAATCACGGCTCTGGTAACTCCATTTCTTTTCTACCACCATGAAGAGGGATTGTCCCCCCCCCCCGGAAACTTGTTGATACCCTTCATTTGATTAAGGGACATGTAGCCCTGAAACACGTTGGTATTTTTTTCCTTTTTGTCCTGATGAAGGGATTGCTGCCCCCTGAAACTTGTTTGTTATATTCCATTTGAACTCTGATGAAGGAGGATTATTGGCCCTCAAACCTCATTGGTGATTTTAATTTGAGCCCTGATGAGGGGGTACGGTCGGCTCCTGAAACACATTGTCCGTTTTCTTTCCACCCCCCCGAAACTTGAAAACTTTCACTTGAACCCTGATAAGGGGGGGGGGGGGGACTGTCGCTCCTGAAACACATTGGTTTTCATTTGAGCCCTGAAAAAGTGTGACCATCTGAAATCAAAAATACCAATGCAATTTTTGGGACAGGCCTTATGAAGGGGGGATTGCTGAAACGTGTTTGTTGACCCCCCCAAAACACGTTGGTAACCTTCATTTGAGCTCTAATGAGGGTCGGCTCCTGAAACACATTGGCTCTGTGGAGGGAGGAGAGAAAGAGAGGAGAAGAGAAGGGTGGAGTTGAGAAAGAGGGGGAAGGTAGTTCAGGAGGAGGTGGTGAAGGAGGGAGTTCCCTGGGAGAGAAGATAGGGGGTGTGGTCTCTAGGGGTAAACAAAGTGATAAATAAAGCTATTTAAGGTAGCAGTAAAGCATTATCGAAGTTAAGAGGTAGGTGATGATGATCGACCCAGGGCTTCCAAAGGTGTTCAAACTTTTTGACCCCGTCTAGAACTGCTTCTATTTTGGCGTGAATCGTGGCTCTGGTAACTTTTTATTTTCTACCACCATGAAAAGGGATTGTCCCTCCCGAAACTTGTTGATAACCTTCATTTGATTAACCACTTCCTGACCGCCGCATGTAGATATACGTCGGCAGAATGGCACGGACAGGCACATTGGCGTACCTGTACGTCCCTGCCTAGACGTGGGTCGGGGGTCCGATCGGGACCCCCCCGCTACTCGCGGCGGTCAGATTCCCTCGGGGAGCGATCCGGGACGACGGCGCGGCTATTCGTTTATAGCCGCTCCGTCGCGATCGCTCCCCGGAACTGAAGAACGGGGAGATCCGTATGTAAACACGGCTTCCCCGTGCTTCACTGTGGCGGCTGCATCGATCGTGTCATCCCTTTTATAGGGAGACTCGATCGATGACGTCACTCCTATAGCCACACCCCCCTACAGTTGTAAACACACACTAGGTGAAACTAAACTCCTACAGCGCCCCCTGTGGTTAACTCCCAAACTGCAACTGTCATTTTCACAATAAACAATGCAATTTAAATGCATTTTTTGCTGTGAAAATGACAATGGTCCCAAAAATGTGTCAAAATTCTCCGAAGTGTCCGCCATAATGTCGCAGTCACGGAAAAAAAAAAAAAACGCTGATCGCCGCCATTAGTAATAAAATAAAAAATAAAAAATAGAACTATCCCCTATTTTGTAAACGCTATAAATTTTGCGCAAACTAATCGATAAACGCTTATTGCGATTTTTTTTACCAAAAATAGGTAGAAGAATACGTATCGGCCTAAACTGAGGACATTTTTTTTTTTATATATATGTTTTTGGGGGATATTTATTATAGCAAAAAGTAAAAAATATTGCATTTTTTTCAAAATTGTCGCTCTCTATTTTTGTTTATAGCGCAAAAAATAAAAACCGCAGAGGTGATCAAATACCACCAAAAGAAAGCTCTATTTGTGGGGAAAAAAGGACGCCAATTTTGTTTGGGAGCCACGTCGCACGACCGCGCAATTGTCTGTTAAAGCGACGCAGTGCCGAATTGTAAAAACCCCTTGGGTCATTTAGCAGCATATTGGTCCGGTCCTTAAGTGGTTAAGGGACATGTAGCCCTGAAACACGTTGGGATTTTTTTTTCTTTTCATCCTGATGAAGGGGGATCGTTGGCTTTGAAACATGTGTCATTTCCATTTTAGCCTTGATAAAGAGATTGTTGACCCCAAAACACGTTGGTAACCTTAATTTGAGCTCTAATGAGGGTCGGCTCCTGAAACACATTGGCTCTGTGGAGGGAGGAGAGGAAGAGAGGAGAAAAGAAGGGTGGAGTTGAGTAAGAGGGGGAAGGTAGTTCAGGAGGAGGTGGTGAAGGACAAGGAGGGAGTTCCCTGGGAGAGAAGATAGGGGGTGTGGTCTCTAGGGGTAAACAAAGTGATAAATAAAGCTATTCAAGGTAGCAGTAAAGCATTATCGAAGTTAAGAGGTAGGTGATGATGATCGACCCAGGGCTTCCAAAGGTGTTCAAACTTTTTGACCCTGTCTAGAACTGCTTATATTTTGGCGTGAATCGTGGCTCTGGTAACTAATTATTTTCTACCGCCATGAAAAGGGATTGTCCTCCCCCCCCCCCCCCCAGCCCCGAAACTTGTTGATAACCATTATTTGATTAAGGGACATGTAGCCCTGAAACCCGTTAGTATTTTTTTTCTTTTCGTCCTGATGAAGGGACGTTGGCTTTGAAAACATGTGTCATTTCCATTTTAGCCTTGATAAAGAGATTGTTGACCCCAAAACACGTTGGTAACCTTAAATTTGAGCTCTAATGAAAGTCTGCTCCTGAAACACATTGGCTCTGTGGAGGAAAGAAAAAGGAGAGGAAGAGAAGGGTGGAGTTGAGAAAGAGGGGGAAGGTAGCTCAGGAGGAGGTGGTGAAGGACAAGAAGAGAGTTCCCTGGTAGAGAAGATAGGGGGTGTGGTCTCCATGGGTAAACAAAGTGATAAATAAAGCTATTCAAGGTAGCAGTAAAGCATTATCGAAGTTAAGAGGTAGGTGATGATCGACCCAGGGCTTCCAAAGGTGTTCAAACTTTTTGACCCCGTCTAGAACTGCTTATATTTTGGCGTAAATCATGGCTCTGGTAACTTTTTATTTTCTACCGCCATGAAAAGGGATTGTCCCCCCCCGAAACTTGTTGATAACCTTCATTTGATTAAGAGACATGTAGCCCTGAAACACGTTGGTATTTTTTTTTTCTTCTTTTTGTTGGCTTTGAAAACATGTGTCATTTCCATTTTAGGTTTTGATAAAGAGATGGTTGACCCGAAAAAACGTGCATAACCCTAATTCGAGCTCTAATGAGGGTCGGCTGCTGAAACACATTGGCTGTGTGGAGGGAAGAGAGGAGAAGGGTGGAGTTGAGAAAGAGGGGGAAAGTAGCTCAGGAGTAGAAGGACAAGGAGGGAGTTCCCTGGGAGAGAAGATAAGGGTGTGGTCTCCATGGGTAAACAAAGTGATAAATAAAGCTCTTCAAGGTAGCAGTAAAGCGTTACGGAAGTAAGGAGGTAGGTAATGGGCTTCCAAAGACGGTCAAACTTTTTGACCCTGTCTAGGAGAACTGCTTCTATTTTGGCATGAATCGTGGCTCTGGTAACTATTTATTTTCTATCGCCATGAAAAGGGATTATCCCCCCCCCAAACTTGTTGATAACCTTCATTTGATTAAGAGACATGTAGCCCTGAAACACGTTGGTATTTTTTTTTTCTTTTCGTTGGCTTTGAAACATGTGTCATTTCCATTTTAGCCTTGATAAAGAGATGGTTGACCCCAAAACACATTGGTAACCTTCATTTGAGCTGCAATGAGGGTCGGCTCCTGAAACACATTGGCTCTGTGGAGGAAAGAGGGAGGAGAGGAAGAGAGGAGAAGAGAAGGGTGGAGTTGAGAAAGAGGGGGAAAGTAGTTCAGGAGTAGAAGGGAGTTCCCTGGGAGAGAAGATAGGGGTGTGGTCTCTATGGGTAAACAAAGTGATAAATAAAGCTCATCAAGTTTGCAGTAAAGCGTTAACGAAGTTAATCGGTAGGTGATGATCGACCCAGGGCTTCCAAAGGTGTTCAAACTTTTTGACCCTGTCTAGAACTGCTTATATTTTGGCGTGAATCGTGGCTCTGGTAACCATTTATTTTCTACCGCCATGAAAAGGGATTGTCCCCCCCCCCGAAACTTGACATGTAGCCCTGAAACACGTTGGTATTTTTTTTTCTTTTCATCCTGATGAAGGGGGGACCGTTGGCTTTGAAACATTTGTCATTTCCATTTTAGCCTTGATAAAGAGATGGTTGACCCCAAAACACGTTGGTAACCTTAATTTGAGCTCTAATGAAGGTCGGCTGCTGAAACACATTGGCTGTGTGGAGGAAAGAGGAGAAGGGTGGAGTTGAGAAAGAGGGGGAAAGTAGCTCAGGAGTAGAAGGACAAGGAGGGAGTTCCCTGGGAGAAAAGATAGGGGGTGTGGTCTCCATGGGTAAACAAAGTGATAAATAAAGCTCTTCAAGGTAGAAGTAAAGCGTTACAGAAGTAAGGAGGTAGGTAATGGTCCACCCAGGGCTTCCAAAGGCGTTCAAACGTTTTGACCACGTCTAGGAGAACTGCTTCTATTTTGGTGTGAATCGTGGCTCTGGTGACTATTTCTTTTCTACCGCCATGAAGATCGATTGTGTCTTCCCCTCTTCCCCCCCCCCCCGAAACTTGTTGATAACCTTCATTTGATTAAGGGACACTCAGCCCTGAAACACGTTGGTCATTTTTTTATTTTTTTTTCATCCTGATGAAGGGGGACCATTGGCTTGGAAATATGTTGCTCATTTTCATTTAGAGCCACGGCAAATGATTGTGAGCCCCTGGTTGCCTTTTTTACACATTTTGATTTGCAATAAATGGATAGGAACTTTTGAGATTGGCGCGCTCTCTCTCGGTTTCATTTTGATTTTTCAATCTGGCAAAAGCTGCCGAGGCCCCTTTGTCAAGCCCAACCAAACAGATCCAAGTGCAGCGCCTCACCCTCTACCGGTTCAGGTACTGCTCATGCAGGGGGGGGGGGGGGGACATACTTACATTGTAGGCTGCGGGAGAGAGGTAGTTGTACACTCGATGTCCGGGGGGCTGTAACGGGTCGGTGTAGAAATATTCTCCATTGTTTACAGGGAATCCTGGATTAGGAGGAAAAAAGGAGGAGGATCAGAACAACCCAGACAGATGGATTGAACCATGGTACAGACTGCTAGGCATGTTGGCAAAAAGGTAGGTATGTCTACTTATGTTCTACCTTACAGTAGATAACACAAACTACTGCAGGGAGATCTCCCCATTGTGGGAGGGGCAGAGACACAAACTACTGCTGTGGGAGGGGCAGAGACACAAACTACTGCAGGGAGATCTCACCATTGTGGGAGGGGCAGAGACACAAACTTCTGCAGGGAGATCTCACCATTGTGGGAGGGGCAGAGACACAAACTTCTGCAGGGAGATCTCACCATTGTGGGAGGGGCAGAGACACAAACTACTGCAGGGAAATCTCACTATTGTGGGAGGGGCAGAGACACAAACTACTGCAGGGAGATCTCAGCATTGTGGGAGGGGCAGAGACACAAACTACTGCAGGGAGATCTCATTGTGGGAGGGCAGAAACAAACTACTGCAGGGAGATCACTATTGTGGGAGGGGCAGAGACACAAACTACTGCAGGGAAATCTCACCAGCTGAATATTTTACCTTGCTCCCGCCGGATCTGCATTTGGAGGGTCTCCGTCTTTTGAAGTGCAGCCACAGCAGCGTAGTAGGACTCAAAGGTAGGGTGATACAGAATGCGGGGCTGATAGGACATGGGGTAACCCGCCCCCACAAAGTTCCCTGTACAGTGAAGGAGAAATGTTTTCAGACATTGGTCGTTGCTTTTGTCTTCATACAAATTCCTTCAGCAACACACAAGAGGAAAGACAGACGGACTCACCTACCTGGTACAGCACAGATAGGTCTGCCCCAGAGTCTCGGCGCTGCAGCATCTTCCACCGATCTCTCCGGCTCGTTTGAAGACCTGGGCAACAGAGCGTGGCCAAATCAGCACACAGGACGGGAGGGATGAGACAGGTGCTGCGTTTTCCCACCCGCACATTGCAAGCCTCACCTGATGCCCTCGCGGCTCTGTGACTCCTCCTCCTCGTCCTCTGAAGAGTTGCTGTCGGACTCGGGCTGCTCAGAGAACATCTTCCGCTCTCAAGGAGGCAACTTGCTGGTTGCCACCTGTGGCTGCAAACAAAACAGGTAAAAAAAAATACCACACTATGGCCAGTAGATGGAGCCGACAAATCAACGTATTATGCAAAATAATTGGGCTGGGCGAATGCTTGTGACATTGGACCAACATTTTTTTTTTTTTTTTAACAGGCCCTCAATCTATGCAACAGATTCCCAAAAAAACATAATTATGATAGGACAGGGCTCGACAAATCCCAGGCGCCAGGTCGCCATGGCGACTAGAAATAGGGTCCTGGCGACTTGGCTTGGAAGGGGGGCAAAAAAAAAAAATATATATATATATATATATTTTTTTTTTGTGAGCTGGCGCCATCTGGTGGTGAGCCGTTGGTATTACAAGTTATTACCACCAGATGTGTAAGCTGGCGCCATCTGGTGGTGAGCCGTTGGTATTACAAGTTATTACCACCAGATGTGTAAGCTGGCGCCATCTGGTGGTGAGCCGTTGGTATTACAAGTTATTACCACCAGATGTGTAAGCTGGCGCCATCTGGTGGTGAGCCGTTGGTATTACAAGTTATTACCACCGGATGTGTAAGCTGGAGCCATCTGGTGGTGAGCCGTTGGTATTACAAGTTATTACCACCGGATGTGTAAGCTGGCGCCATCTGGTGGTGGCCGTTGGTATTACAAGTTAAGCATTACAAGTTAAACAGCAATTCTAATGTAATTTTTCACTATTTTCACTGCCATCTTCTTCCCTCTAATTAGAACCCCCAAACATTATATATATATTTTTTCCTAACACCCTAGAGAATAAAATGGCGATCGTTGCAATACTTTGTCACGCCGTATTTGCGCAGCGGTCTTACAAGCGCACTTTTTTGGGATTTTTTTTTTTTTATTTAATTAAAAAATAAGACAACAGTAAAGTTATCCCCATTTTTTTTAATATTATGAAAGAGGATGTTATGTCGAGTGAATTCATACCCAACATGTCACGCTTCAAAATTGCGTCCGCTCGTGGAATGCCGACAAACTTTTACCCTTTAAAATCTTCATAGGTGACATTTAAAAAAATCTACAGGTTGCATGTTTTGAGTTACAGAGGAGGTCTAGGGCTAGAATTATTGCTCTCGCTCTACCAATCGCGGCGATACCTCACATGTGGGGTTTGAACACCGTTTACATATGCGGGCGCTGCTCACGTATGTGTTCGCTTCTGCGCGCAAGCTCGTCGGGACGGGGCGCGTTTTCTGGCTCCTAACTTTTTTAGCTGGCTCCTAGATTCCAAGCAAATTTGTCAAACCCTGTGATAGGATATCATTTTTCTTTTTAAAATTACAATGAAATCAAACTTTTTCAAAGTTCATGCAGGGACACCGGCATATAGTTGGGTTAGACTGCCACCTACAGGAGTACTGGACACTAGCAAACAGAAAAATCATAAGCCGGCTTCAAGCACAACTTTTCAACCCATCAGGCCTTAGTTTTGTGGAAAAGCAGTACTAAAGGGCATTGCGGCAAACCCTTGTCCTCAAACAAAACTTGGTCTGTCGTCAATGCTTCCATCTAAGACTCTCCAGCCCCCCCCCAGTCACCAGACAACACCTCTGTGTTGGGTAAAAAAAAACAGCAGACTCCTTTATTTTCACACACGTTACACAGATATCTCACTTTCCCCCCACCCTTGGAAAAAGGGCGGGTTAAAACTGTCCAATGACAATAGACGCACAGGTCAGGTGTGCTTAAACTTCTCATTAAACAGTTTTATCAGCAGGAGGGCTGCTGGAGGAATCCCCCCTCCCTCTTTCCGCACAGCAAATACACTTACACATCCCATAATAGTTGAGGAAGACAGCCACAATAGAATACAGTCACACCCCAAACCATTACAGCAAATGGTACAAAACAGCATGAGACAACACACAATATATACAGCATTGAGTCCGACTAGCACAGATCATAGTGGGGTTCTCATTCCCCCTGTGCCCCTATTAGAGACACGGGGTGATTTACATATAAGGGGGCCTGGGGAAGCTGGACAAGGAGCCTCCAGAGCTCTCCAAGGCAAGCCGAGTTGCACAAACCCCCCACCCAAAGTGACCCCTGTCACAGGCATGAACATAAAAAGGGGAGGGGTGTCCCCAATGAGCTCCAATAAATGGATTTTATGACAAATACCAAAAACCCAATTTCTGCCTCACTTATTGAGGGACACAGGAATTCAGATACCGATGGGACATCCAAAAGCGGTTTAACTGAGGGGTTTGGTACATATGACAAAAAAACACCTTGACCTGACCTTGCAGGGTGCTTCCAGTCTGCATAAAGAAAATCCTACGATAGTGGATATACCGGGAAGGTCTTTTTGGTGGTAGGCCATACAGATCCAAGACTAGGGATCCATCATGAGGTGTGACCTCAGGAGGTTGGGGTGCCTCAAACACGGCCTCATCAGACTAGCACTGCTGGAATTTCAACTCAAATGTGGTCACGGAACTAGAGGTCTGGCTTGACCAAGGACTTGTGGAGTATCAGAAATAAACTCTGTGGGCGATGGGTCTTGGTGAGACCCAAGATGGCCAACGTAAGCCACAAGTAGAGCATACATGGACAAAAAGTCCTGCGTTGACTTGGAGGTCTCCGAGGATCGGGTTGGGGATATAGCTTCACCCAACGGAGCTGAGGAGGACCTTATACCGACACATATACTGGGTTCTAAAATACAGGCAAGGGTTCCTTCAGGAGATATACTCCCTGGACCACTAGTAGAATATAGACTGGGGTCACCGAGAAGACAGGACCGTCCCGTGTGTCTCTGCACAGTAGCAATAGGCACTTAGGCCCAAAGTGCAAGGCCAGAACTTAATACTCACTCAGGGCCGGAGAGAGGGGACCAGGTCACTGTATGCAGGTTGTGGGAGTGGACTGGAGTCCAACAAGAGGCTTGAAAGTGTGCCGCTTCCTCTAGGCCAGAGGTCTCCAAACGTTCTAAACATGGGGCCAGTTTACCGTCCTTCGGACTTTAGGGGGGCCGGACTGTGGCCATTGGGAGTGGAAAAGTTCCAGTCACCAGTGGGGAAAACAAATAATGCCCCATCGTTTGTTTCAGTGGAAGTAATTGTGCCTCATCATTGGCGTCAGTGAAAGGCATAGTGTCCCATTGTTGGTGTCACTGGGAAAAATTGAGCCCCATCATTGGTGTCATTGAAAGAAATGGAGCCCCATCATTGCTGGTGCCATTGGAAGGAACAGGGCTCATCATTCATTGGGGTAATTGGGAGGAATAGAGTCCTATTACTGGGTGTTATAGGGCCCCATTCTTGGTGTCATTGGAAGGAACAGTGCCCTATTATTGGGTCCCATTGGAAAGAATAACGTCCCATCATTGCGTGTTATTGGGCCCCATTGCTGGTGTCATTTGGGAGGAATAGCCCCCCATCATTCATTGGGGTAATAGAGTCCTACCACTGGATGTTATAGGGCGCCATTGTTGCTGTTATTGGGAGAAATTGTGCCCCATCATTGGGCCCATTGGAAGGAATAGTGACCCATCGTTGGTCGTCATTGGGCCCCATTGTTGCTGTTATTGAGAGAAATTGTGCCCCATCATTGGGCCCATTGGAAGGAATAGTTCCCCCATCATTGGTCTCATTGGGAGGAATGACATCCAATCATTGTGTGTTATTGGGCCCTATTGCTGGGAGAAATAGTGCCCCATCATTGGTGTAATTGGGAGGAATAGAGTCCTATCACTGGGTGTTAGAGCCCCATTGTTGATGTCATTGGGAGGAATAGCGTCCCATCACTTGGTTTTATTTGCCCCATTGTTGGTCTCATTGGAAGGAATAGTGACCCATTGTTGGTGTCATTGGGAGGAATAGTGCCCCATCATTGGGCCCCATTGTTGCTGTTATTGGGAGAAATTGTGCCCCATCATTGGACCACATTGTTGGTGTCATTGGAAGGAACAGTGCCCCATTATTAGGTGTTATTGGGAAGAATAACGTCCCATCATTGCTTGTTATTGGGCCCCATTGCTGGTGTCATTAGGAGGAACAGCACCCCATCATTCATTGGGGTAATTGGGAGGGATAGAGTCCTATCACTGGGTGTTATAGGGCCCCATTGTTGCTGTCATTGGGAGGAATAGTGTCCCATCACTTGGTTTTATTTGCCCCATCGTTGGTGTCATTGGGAGGAATAGTGCCCCATCATTGGGCCCATTGGAAGGAATAGTGACCCATCATTGGGCCCCATTTTTAGTCTCATTGGGAGAAAACGTGCCCCTTCATTGGTATGAGTGGGAGAAATCCTGCTCCTTCATTGGTGACAGTGGGGGGGGGGGGGGGTTATGGTCCCAAGGGCCACATCTGGCCCCCAGGCCACAGTTTGGAGACCACTGGTTTAGGCAGAATGGTGAAAGAATGAGTGCGGAGCGTGCGCACAACACCCTACCCAAGATTTCAGCATTCAGCGCCTTAACATTAACCCTTACCATGACGGAGGGTGGGCTGAAAAAGCACCCAAAGATGAGGTGGCCTCTGGTGCTTCAGCCCAACTGGTCTCACCGAGTCCTCAGAGGCGGGGTCACCCCAGACGCTGTAATGGGGGCTCCGGATCTGGAGAGCTCCTCAGGTAACCAATGCAGAGGCCGGTGCCTAAAGGTCACATTACAAGCTCCTCCCACAATCGTCCGGGACAGAGGGGTCCGGCCTACAAATCTCCAACACTTCAGGCCGAGCCACCAACTCAAGAGGAACCTGAATGGAAGAGAGAGAAGGTGCCCATCCCCCCGGACACCAGGCAGAAAGGGTGAAGGGGGAGGGGTTATACTGGGGACTGGCTATGGGAGAATTCTTCTGCAGGGGGCAGTATAACCCGACGGTCTGAATTCCTGTGTCCATCAATCAACAAATAAGAAAAATGACTTGCTGAGGAAAGGAGGAGAGAAGGACGATACCAAACCTACCGAGACATCCGGGGGAGGGGCACAGAGGCGGGGAGGAGGACACCAAGAGAGCAATGCACAGTACAACCTCCCTACTCCCAGTACAACCTCCCTTCTCCCAGTACAATGCACAGTACAACCTCCCTACTCCCAGTACAACCTCCCTACTCCCAGTACAACCTCCCTTCTCCCAGTACAATGCACAGTACAACCTCCCTACTCCCAGTACAACCTCCCTACTCCCAGTACAACCTCCCTACTCCCAGTACAATGCACAGTACAACTTACCTACTCCCAGTACAACCTCCCTACTCCAGTACAATGCACAGTACAACCTCCCTACTCCCAGTACAACCTCCCTACTCCCAGTACAATGCACAGTACAACCTCCCTACTCCCAGTACAACCTCCCTACTCCCAGTACAATGCACAGTACAACCTCCCTACTCCCAGTACAACCTCCCTACTCCCAGTACAATGCACAGTACAACCTCCCTACTCCCAGTACAACCTCCCTACTCCAGTACAATGCACAGTACAACTTACCTACTCCCAGTACAACCTCCCTACTCCAGTACAATGCACAGTACAACCTCCCTACTCCCAGTACAACCTCCCTACTCCCAGTACAATGCACAGTACAACCTCCCTACTCCCAGTACAGTGCACAGTACAACCTCCCTACTCCCAGTACTGTGCACAGTACAACCTCCCTACTCCCAGTACTGTGCACAGTACAACCTCCCTACTCCCAGTACTGTGCACAGTACAACCTCCCTACTCCCAGTACTGTGCACAGTACAACCTCCCTACTCCCAGTACTGTGCACAGTACAACCTCCCTACTCCCAGTACAACCTCCCTACTCCCAGTACAGTGCACAGTACAACCTCCCTACTCCCAGTACAGTGCACAGTACAACCTCCCTACTCCCAGTACAGTGCACAGTACAACCTTCCTACTCCCAGTACAACCTCCCTACTCCCAGTACTGTGCACAGTACAACCTCCCTACTCCCAGTACAACCTCCCTACTCCCAGTACAGTGCACAGTACAACCTCCCTACTCCCAGTACAGTGCACAGTACAACCTCCCTACTCCCCAGCATTGTAGTAAAATGCACAGCAATGTGGTGCAATGCACAGTACAACCTCCCTATGTCCAGTACCATAGTGCAATGCACAGTACAACCTCCCTACTCCCAGTACTGAAGTGTAATGCACAGTACAACCTCCCTACACCCAGTACAACCTCCCTCCTCCCAGTACTGAAGTGTAATGCACAGTACAACCTCCCTACTCCCAGAACTGAAGTACAATGCACAGTACAACTTCCTTACTCACAGCATTGTAGTAAAATGCACAGTACAACCTCCCTACACCCACCACTGTGCAACCTCCCTATGCCAAGCACAGTAGTATAATGCACAGTACAACCTCCCTACTCCCAGAACTGAAGTACAATGCACAGTAAAACCTCCCTATGTCCAGCACTGTTGTACAATGCACAGTACAACCTCCCCACCCTTAGCACTGCACAGTACAATCTCCCTACACCCAGCACCATAGTGCAATGCACAGTACACCCAGAGGCGATTCAGTTCGCATGTGCCGCGCTATATAAATTTTTTCATTCATTTTTTTTCATTCATTCATTTTTCATTCAACCTCCCTACTCCTAGCACTGTATTGCAATGCACAGTACAACCTCCCTACTCCCAATACTGAAGTACAATGCACAGTACAACCTCCCCACACTTAGCACTGCACAGTACAACCTCCCTACTCCTAGAACCATAGTGCAATGCACAGTACAACCTCCCTACTCCTAGAACCATAGTGTAATGCACAGTACAACCTCCCTACTCCTAGAACCATAGTGTAATGCACAGTACAACCTCCCTACTCCTAGAACCATAGTGTAATGCACAGTACAACCTCCCTACTCCTAGAACCATAGTGTAATGCACAGTACAACCTCCCTACTCTTGGCACTGCACAGTACAACTTCCCAGCACTGTAATACAAACTCCCTATGCCCAGCCCTGTAGTGCAATGCACAGTACAACTTCCCTATTCCCAGCAATGTGGTGCAATGCACAGTACAACCTCCCTACTCCCAGTACTGAAGTACAATGCACAGTACAACCTCCCTACACCCAGCACCATAGTGCAATGCACAGTACAACCTCCCTACACCCAGCACCATAGTGCAATGCACAGTACAACCTCCCTACACCCAGCACCATAGTGCAATGCACAGTACAACCTCCCTACTCCCAGCACCATAGTGCAATGCACAGTACAACTTCCCTACTCCCAGCACCATAGTGCAATGCACAGTACAACCTCCCTACACCCAGCACCATAGTGCAATGCACAGTACAACCTCCCTACACCCAGCACCATAGTGCAATGCACAGTACAAACTCCCTATGCCCCCAGCTCTGTAGTGCAATGCACAGTACAACTTCCCTACTCCCAGCAATGTGGTGCAATGCGCAGTACAACCTCCATTAACCTAGCACTCTAGTAGCATGCACAGTACAACCTCCCCCTCCCCCCCTCCTGTAGCTCCATGCACAGTATATAATCTCGGCACATACCAGGAATGACTTTTTTTTCAGGCGCCGAGAGGAAGTCACGTGTCCCTCCCGCACTAAAGTTACACTTTACCTTCTCCATGCTCCTGGATTGACTCCCCCTGCAGTGTCACCCCTCGGCCACTGGAGGCCACTAAGCGCCCTCCCTCCTCTGTACAAGTACAGCGCCACCCGCCTACAGAGGGGACACGCTGCCATCTTGTGTCCGTTTACCGGTATTACAACCGAATGTTTCTTTCTGTGGATTTTGCTCAACTCTGGATGCAAAATATCACGAGATCAGAGGGCCCCAAACATTACACGGGCCCCCCAAATTTACTGTGCCAGAGTCACGTGTTAAACTGTACAGATATGTGTAGCCAAGAACAATATATATATATATATATATATATATATATATATATATATATATATATATATGTGTTTAATAAATAAACAAAGCAAATCAGTGAAAAGACATTCCAATAACATTGAACCCATCTGAAGTTTCCCCTAATATGGGTGCCCCCATTACATCAGAGTCCCCCCATCAAAGTCCCCCTTTACATCAGAGTCTCTTTACATGAGAGCCCCCCTCACTCCTTGCATCGGGGTCCCCATCTGAGATCCTTCCTACATCAAATCCCCCTTTCGCTTTAGGGTCCCCATCAGATCTTACATCGGGGTCCTCATCAAAGTTCCCCTTACATCAGAGTCCCGGTAAGTGTTGTCCCTTATACGAGAGTCCCCTCTTACATGAGAGCCCCCATCATTCCCCTGAGTCTCTATCAGAGTTCCTTCCTACATCTGGGTCCCCCTTCACATTACATGAGATTCCCCATCAAAATCCCCCTCACATCAGAGCCCCCCTTTTACAAGAGTCCACATCAAATTTCCCCTCACATCAGAGTCCGCATAAGTGTTGTTCCTTACATGAAAGTCCTCTCTGACATGAGAGCCCCCTTTACCACTCCTTGTATCAGAGTTCCCATTACATGAGAGTCCCCATCAAAATTCCCCTTTCATCAGAGTCCCCATCATCCCCCCTCTCGCAGTCCTTGCATCAGAGTCCCCATCATCCCCCCTCTCGCAGTCCTTGAATCAGAGTCCCCATCATCCCCCCTCTCGCAGTCCTTGCATCAGAGTCCCCATCATCCCCCCTCTCGCAGTCCTTTCATCAGAGTCCCCATCATCCCCCCCCCTCTCGCGGTCCTTGCATCAGAGTCCCCATCATCCCCCCTCTCCCAGTCCTTGCATCAGAGTCCCCATCATCCCCCCTCTCGCAGTCCTTGCATCAGAGTCCCCATCATCCCCCCTCTCGCGGTCCTTGCATTAGAGTCCCCATCATCCCCCCTCTCCCAGTCCTTGCATCAGAGTCCCCATCATCCCCCCTCTCCCAGTCCTTGCATCAGAGTCCCCATCATCCCCCCCTCTCCCAGTCCTTGCATCAGAGTCCCCATCATCCCCCCTCTCCCAGTCCTTGCATCAGAGTCCCCATCACCCCCCCTCTCCCAGTCCTTGCATCAGAGTCCCCATCATCCCCCCTCTCGCAGTCCTTGCATCAGAGTCCCCATCACCCCCCCTCTCCCAGTCCTTGCATCAGAGTCCCCATCATCCCCCCTCTCCCAGTCCTTGCATCAGAGTCCCCATCATCCCCCCTCTCCCAGTCCTTGCATTAGAGTCCCCATCATCCCCCCTCTCGCAGTCCTTGCGTCAGAGTCCCCATCATCCCCCCTCTCGCAGTCCTTGCATCAGAGTCCCCATCAGAGTTCCCCCTCACATGAGGGTCTCTATCAGATTCTCCTTTTACATCAGTGGGTCAGATTTGGTCTGCAGGCTGAAGTTGGAGACCTCTGATTTGGGGGAATGTAGTAGTATTGTGTATACTTTGTAGTGAAGTTGGTCTAGTAGGGTGTACAATTTTTTTCACATGTATAAGAATGTTCCTATTATCCATATTTGAAGATCTGGAAGGTCTCATGTTTCGGACATTATTGGTTGGGAACGGGGGGGGGGGGGGGGGGCACAAAGTTTGGGCTTCACTTCTCATATTTGGTCATTAGTGGTCAGAAGATCTCCTGTCTGTGGGAAATGTATTGAGGGAAGGGGGCGCCACCGCTCCGCATCGTCCCAACTGGTGAGAAGAGTCAGGATGGTCCCCAGAGGTGTGAACCCCAAATAAAACATGGAGGGGAATCTATCGGCCGTCCCGGAGGATCCTTATCACCAGATCTGGCTGACCATGGATGGACCATGAAGATCTTCAGGTCTACAAAACTCACAAATTTTCCTCATTGGATCCCGGAACTCCCATCGTTTTGTATGAAGCGGCTTGTGGCAAATTTTCTGCCCGTTGGTCCTCCTCTATGGTCAGAGATGAGCAGCTCTGTCTGGGTGGGGGGTCACAGTTATCACAGTTCCCCACTGACCACCAGTGTAAGGGGCCCTTTTCTCCAATCGACACCTTTTGTAAAAGGGCCCTTTTCTCAATGACCAGCAGTGTATGGGGGCCCTTCTCTCATTGACAACAGTGTATGGGGGCCCTTCTCCTGTTGACCGACCATTGGTGTAAGAAGGCCCTTCCCCGCTGACCACCAGTGTGAGGGGGCCTTTCTTTCATTGACTCCTTGTGTAAAGGGGCCCTTCTCCAATTGACCATTAGTGTAAGAAGTTCCCTTCCCCACTGACCACCAGTGTAAGGGGGCCCTTCTCCCATTGACTACTTGTGTAACAAAGCCCTTCTCTTAATGACCACCAGTGTAAAAGGACCCTTCTCTCATTGACAAGCAGTGTATGGGGGCCCTTCTCCTGTTGACCGTTGGTGTAAGAATGCCCTTCCCTACTGACCACCAGTATATAGGGGCCCCCTTCCATTGATTCTTTGTGTAAAGGGGCTCTTCTCTCATTGACAACCAGTGTAAGGAGGCCCTTCTCCAATTGACCATTAGTGTAAGATGTCCCTTCTCCACTGACCACCAGTGTTAGGGACCCTTCTCCAGCTGACTACTTGTGTAATGGGGCCCTTCTCTTAATGACCACCAGTGTAAGGGACCCTTCCTACATTGACTTCTTGTGTACTGGGGCCCTTCTCCAATTGATGCCTTGTGTAAAAGGACCCTTCTCTCATTGACTAGCAGTGTATGGGGCCCTTCTCCTGTTGACCATTGGTGTAAGAAGGCCCTTCCCCATTGACCACCAGTATATAGGGGCCCTCTTCCATTGACTCCTTGTGTAAAGGGGCTCTTTTCTCATTGACAACCAAAGTAAGGCCGCTTTTCCAGTTGGCCATTAGTGTAAGAAGTCCCTTCTCCACTGACCACCAGTGTGAGGAGTCCTTCTCCAGTTGACTACTTGTGTAATGGGGCCCTTCTCTTTATGATCACCAGTGTAAAGGGCCCTTCTCCCATTGACTCCTTGTGCAACAGGGCCCTTCTCCAATTGACACCTTGTGTAAAAGAGCCCTTCTCTCATTGAGCAGTAGTGTATGGGGGCCCTTCTGTTGACCACTGGTGTAAGAAGGCCCTTCCCCACTGACCACCACCAGTGTAAGGGCGCCTTTCTTGCATTGACTCCTTGTGTAAAGGGGCCCTTCTCCAATTGACCATTATTGTAAGAAGTCCCTTCTTCACTGACCACCCTTCTCCCATTCACTACCTGTTTAATGGGGCCCTTCTCTTAATGACCACCAGTGTAAGGGGCCCTTCTCCCATTGACTCCTTGTGTAAGAGGGCACTTCTCTCATTGACCAGCAGTTTATGAGGGCCCTTCTTCTGTTGACCACTGGTGTAAGAAGGTTCTTCCTCACTGACCACAAGTGTAAGGGGCCTTTCTTCCATTGACTCCTTGTGTAAGGAGGCCCTTCTCCAATTGACTGTCAGTGTAAGGACACTTCACCAGTGTAAGAGGGTCCTTCTCCGTTAACTCTTTGTGTAACATGGCCCTTCTCTTATTGACCAGCAGTGTATGGGGGCCCTTCTCCTGTTGACCACTGGTGTAAGAAGGCCCTTCCCCACTGACCACCAGTGTAAGGGGGCCTTTCTTCCATTGACTCCTTGTGTAAAGGGGCCCTTCTCTAATTGACCATTAGTGTAAGAAGTTCCCTTCCCTTTAACACCAGTGTAAGGGGGCCCTTCTCCAATCGACTACTTGTGTAACAATGCCCTTCTCTTAATGACCACCAGGGTAAGGGACCCTTCTCTTATTGACTCCTTGTGTAAACGGACCCTTCTCTCATTGACTCCTTGTGTAAAGGGGCCCTTCTCTAATTGACCATTAGTGTAAGAAGTTCCCTTCCCTTTCCCTTTAACACCAGTGCAAGGGGGCTCTTCTCCAATTGACTACTTGTGTAACAATGCCCTTCTCTTAATGACCACCAGAGTAAGGGACCCTTCATTGACTCCTTGTGTAAAGGGACCCTTCTCTTATTGACTCGTTGTGTAAAGGGACCCTTCTCTTATTGACTCCTTGTGTAAAGGGACCCTTCTCTCATTGACCACCAGTGTAAGGAGGCCCTTCTCCAATTGACTATTAGTGTAAGGACACTTCACCAGTGTAAGAGCCTTCCCCCATGTAAAGGGGCCCTTCTCTTATTGAACAGCAGTGTATGGGGGCACTTCTATAGATCACTAATGTAAGAAGCCCGTTCTCCTATTGACTCTTTGTGTAAAAGGTCCATTCTCTCATTGACCACCAGTGTATGGGGGCCCTTCTCCTATTGGCGACTAGTGTAAGAAGGCCCTTCCCAACGGACCACCAATGTAAGAGGGCCCTTCTCCCTTTGCCTCCTTGTGTAAAGGGGCCCTTGAGTGGCCTGCGCAGAGCCTTGACCTCAACCCTACTGAAGGCCTTTGAGAAGATCTGGTAGGCCTCTTCCGAAAATAATGGAGCCAGCTTGGTAAAGACACGTTGTGACCAATCTTGTGTGTGGAGGAACCTGAGTGTCCTGTACAGACCTTGGACCTCAACGCTACTGAAGGCCTTTGAGAAGATCTGGTAAGCCTTTTCCGAAAAGAATGGAGCCAGCTTGGTAAAGACACGTTGTGACCAATCTTGTGTGTGGAGAAACTTGAGTGTCCTGTACAGACCTTGGACCTCAACCCTACTGAAGGCCTTTGAGAAGATCTGGTAAGCTTTTTCCGAAAAGAATGGAGCCAGCTTGGTAAAGACACGTTGTGACCAATCTTGTGTGTGGAGGAACTTGAGAGTCCTGTACAGACCTTGGACCTCAACGCTACTGAAGGCCTTTGAGGGGAACTGAAAAGCCAATTGCCCAACCAAGTTTTCTCATCCAACATCAGTACCTGACATCACAAGATTCTTTGAAGGCAATCGGGACCCTTTCAGCAATTATTTATTTATGCTTTGATAGACATTGACCCAGTGATCTCTGACACACAACACACAAAGGAGGCTTCGACTTTATATTAAGATGAGTTTATTTACAGATATCCGTACAGCAGTACGGTGGGAGATGATCCTATCGGATGGACGGTCACTGCGCAGAAAATATTCCAGAATCAAACATATTATTGACATGCTTGTTGTCCATTATGCAGCGGTACACTCCCAACATGTTTCGCCCAAGGTGGCTTCCTCAGGGGGGGGAATAACCACTGGTAATTTAGAACCCGTAGTTTATCATTTATCCATTAATAAAGCCTCAAAATGGTGTCTGCAGCTCTACAATAATTTAGTAACCTTGGCTTTCTGGACCCCCAGCAATAAATACATATCAGTTGCTCCATGCTTTCCATGACTCTCTAGGTGGTTATGAAACAAAAAATGTGGAACTCCAGCCAAAGGTTTATGACCTTTTACATTATTTTATATATATATATATATATATATGTGTCCCTGCAGGGAAAATTCATCCTCATTTCCTGTCTTGGTGACAAACTTATTCCCCTCATTATTTTGACTGATGTCATCAAGACAGGAAGTGAGAAGAATCCTACTCATTGAAGACACAGGCAGCAAAACCAGACCGTCATTCTAACCTCTGATGAAGTCTTCTTAGTCGAAATGCGTCAGAGTATAGCCTGTACCCTCATAACCAAAAAAATACTTTTATTCAAGACCATCAGAGTTGCCAGCCCTTTTGATTCAAGTCATTCTAACCACTGCATCTGAAATTAAAAAAGGTCTGGAGATCCGCCTTATCAGCAGTGACAGCATTGCGTTAGGCAAGACGGAGTCCATATTACAAGAGGTACACCTGAGTAGGGAAAATATTCCATATTAAAATCAAGCATTATATTGACATGCTCTTGTTGTCCTCATTTTATGTAGCGGTACACTCCTAACATGTTTCGCCCAAGGTTGCTTCCTCAGGGGGAATAACCGCTGGTACTTTAGAACCCGTAGTTTATCATTTATCTATTAATAAAGCCTCAAAATGTTGTAAAAATCAATTCTTTTGCGCCCACGGGAGGTAAGAAACCAATAATTCTAGGAGGGGGGAATCTGGGGGGGGGGGGGGTAAGTGTGCTAAGAGTGGTGATTTAGGGGGATTTGGGTTGGGAGGAGGGAAGAAAATGTGTGCTACAAGGGGCGAAATTTGTGCTGGGAGCGGGGGGAGATGTGTACTAGAAGGAGAAATTTTAGGGGTAGAGGATTTGTACTAGGAGGGGTGATTTTTTAGGGGGGGGGGCATGTGTGCTGGGGATTTAGGGGCAAAGCTTTGTACTGGGAAGAGATTTATGCTTTAGGGGGTAAGTATTGTTTTAGGAGGAATCTGGGGGGTAAGTGTGCTAAGAGTGGTGATTTAGGGGGACTTGGGTTGGGAGGAGGGAAGAAAATTTGTGCTACCAGGGGTGAAATTTGTGCTGGGAGCGGAGGGGATTTGGAGTGGGGGGGGGGGGAGATGTGTAGTTGAAGGAGACATTTTAGGAGGTAGAGGATTTGTGCTATGAGGGGTGAATTGGGGGGAAATTTGTGCTGGGAGCGGAGGGGATTTGGAGTGGGGGAGATGTGTACTTGAAGGAGAGATTTTAGGGGTAGAAGATTTTTGCTAGGAGGGGTGATTTTTTTGGGGGGCAAGAGTGGCGATTTAGGGGGATTTTGGTTGGGAGGAGGGAATAAAATTTGTGCTACGAGGGGGGGGGGGGGATGTTTACTTGAAGGTGAAATTTTAGGGGTAGAAGATTTTTGCTAGGAGGGGTGATTTTTTGGGGGGCATGTGTGCTGTTGGGATTTAGGGGCTAAGATTTGTACTGGGAAGAGGGGGAATTTATGCTTAGGGGTTGGGATTGTTTTAGGAGGGGGAATCTGGGGGGTAAGTGTGTTAGGAGTGTTGATTTAGGGGGATTTGGGTTGGGAGGAGGGAAAAAAAATCTGTGCTACGAGGGTGGGGGGGGGGGGGGGGGTTGGGGGGGGGGGTGTTTACTTGAAGGAGACATTTTAGGGGTAGAAGATTTTTGCTAGGAGGGGTGATTTTTGGGGGGGCATTTGTGCTATTGGGATTTAGGGGCAAAGATTTGTACTGGGAGAGGGGGGATTTGGAGTGGGGGGAGATGTTTACTTGAAGGAGAAATTTTAGAGGTAGAGGATTTGTGCTATGAGGGGTGAATTTTTGGGGGGCATTTGTGCTGGGGGGATTTAGGGGCAAAGATTTGTACTGGGAAGAGGGGGAATTTATGCTTAGGGGGTAAAAATGCAGATTAGTGCTTTTTTTTGTTGGGGGGGGGGGGGCAGTTTGTAATACTCAGTCATCTTGGGGGGGGGCAGTTTGTAATGCTCAGTCATCTTGGGGGGGGGGGAGTTTGTAATGCTCAGTCATCTTGGGGGGGGGGGCAGTTTGGCATGTTTGCACTGGGCTCTAGATGACCTTGTCCTGGCACTGGTTGTACCGTGTAGATGGCTAACGGGTAATAAGTTGGACCTGTTTTCAGAGACGTTCAAAGAAAATGGGAGTGGCCTAAGGGTTTTGACAGATGACCCGCCCCGTGTAAATTCTATTTGC
This sequence comes from Rana temporaria, assembly GCF_905171775.1. NCBI lineage: Eukaryota > Metazoa > Chordata > Amphibia > Anura > Ranidae > Rana > Rana temporaria. Next base: position 480,348,164 of record NC_053491.1, on the reverse strand, counting down.
CTGGCTGTCATGGGGATGGGCTCACCTGGACTGGATCCTGACTTTTCTATCACTTGATTTCGGGTCAGTACCCGGCCGTTTGCACCCATTAAAGTGCACCCATCGTTTTCAGCCAAGGAATCCGCCATCTTTGTCTCTGTTTAATCTACAACTGCCATGATCCTGCACATGTGATCAGTTTAGACACCAGCCATTGGATGGTTTGACAGTTTGGTTGAGAGCGCAACCAATGGGAGTGTGTTACATTTCCGGCACGTGCTGGAAATGAAATGGTTTTATGGATGGGTTTACTTCCGCTTTAAGCAGTTAGTTGCCTTTTCTAAAAAGTGATCCACCAATACATTCCACCTAAATCGTAAGAGGACTTTGGACATTGAAGGACCTCAAGTGATCTTTGATGCCACCATTGCTGGTCTGCTGGTTGCCCGTCCCTCTGGCTTCAATAATTTATGAGTCACTGACCTGGCCTGGACGGAATGGTGGGCAAGTATCTGTATAGGACTTCAGCCCTGACAATCGTCTTACTGATCGATCTCGGAGATTGGTTCAGGCCTTGCTCAGCCTTGGGTTCACCAAATCAAGATCATGGAAAATTTTCATCAGATACTTACCGTAATTTTCCTTTTCTGGCGTATCTTCGTGTTAGCATTTTACGGGGGGTTCATTTTTCCTCCTCTGATCCCCATAGGACCACCCATAATGAGAAGGTGGATCCCACTGGCGTTCCGTCACTAGAACTCGCTACAGAACACCGAAGGGGCGGACCCATATACCAACACAGAGATAGGCCAGTGAAGAAAAATTAAGGCAAGTACAGTGGAACCTCGGATTGCGAACAACGCGGTTACGAACGTTTCGCAATACGAGCGCTGTATTTTTAAAAACTCCTGACTGATTTGATCTGAGATGGGGGACGCCGGAGCCAAGAGGAGCCTATCAGAAATACTACGGGCCAGATTCACATAGAAGAGCGGCGGCGTAACGTATCGTAGATACGTTACACCGCCGCAATTTTTTATCGCAAGTGCCTGATTCACCAAGCACTTGGGATGAAAACCTACGCCGGCGGCCTCCGGCGCAAGGCGGGCCAATTTAAATGGGCGTGTGCCATTTAAATTAGGCGCGTTCCCGCGCCGGACCTAGCGCGCATGCTCCGTTTCCGAACTCCCGTGCATTGCGCGCCGTGACGTAATTTCTTCGAACGGCGACGCGCGTATCGTAATTCCGTATTCCCGAACGGGAACGACGGCCATACTTTAGACAGCAATACGCTTGCTGACTAAATTTAGGGCACCTAAAACGACGACTAACTTTGCGACGGGAAACTAGACTAGCGGCGACATAGCGAACGCGAAAATCCGTTGTGAATCACTGTAACTCCTAATTTGCATACCCGACGCTGGTTTACGACGCAAACTCCCACCAGCGGCAGCCGCGGTATTGCATCCTAAGATCCGACAGTGTAAAACAATTACACCTGTCGGATCTTTTGGCTATCTATGCGTAACTGATTCTATGAATCAGTCGCATAGATAGAAACAGGGATACGACGGCGTATCAGGAGATACGCCGTCGTATCTCCACTGTGAATCTGGCCCTACATTCCCGAGTTCAGCCGAGCTGTCCTCGGGCCTTCCTGGGTGTTTTCCGAGGCTCTCCGGCGCCCCCCCCCGCACCTCTGGCCACATGCGGTATTGCATGCCATTGAAGTTATGGTGGAACAAATTATTTTCGTTTCCATGGACTTCTATGGGGAAACTCGCTTTGATATGTGAGTGCTTTGGATTACAAGCATTCTCCTGGAACGGATTATCCTCGTAATCCAAGGTTCCTCTGTACCTAATAGCCACATTCCATATTAATGGCTGCTTCATGTCAGCATGCTACAGGACGTAGCAAGAAATAAATCTAAGGATAGTCAAGACACCACAATGCTGCTCAAAAATTCATTAGACCTGGAGCAAGGACAAAAGAACACAGGAGGGGGGTCTACCTTCTGAAATGTATTAGCTAGTGGTGGTATGCTGGGGGTCCAAGGAGGTGCAGGCTTGTAGTATGCCGACATGAAATGGCCAAGAAAATAACCCGAATCTCTGCCGTAATTGTAAAAAAGTTTAACCTCTACTGGTGACCTCCCTTAAAACAAAAATAGTTTTCCCATAATTTTACATTCCTGGCCAATCCCCATGTGAACATACTATGGATCAGCTCCACCCTCTGACCCAATAAGACCACCTCTACCCTCTGACCTAATAGGACCACCTCCACCCCCTGACCCAATAGGAACACCTCTACCCTCTGACCCAATAGGACCACCTCCACCCTCTGACCCAATAGGACCACCTCCTCCCTCTGACCCAATAGGACCACCTCTACCCTCTGACCCAATAGCACCACCTCTACCCTCTAACCCAATAGGAACACCTCCACCCTCTGACCCAATAGGACCACCTCCACCCTCTGACCCAATAGGACCACCTCCACCCTCTGACCCAATAGGACCACCTCTACCCTCTGACCCAATAGCACCACCTCTACCCTCTAACCTAATAGGAACACCTCCACCCTCTGACCCAATAGGACCACCTCCACCCTCTGACCCAATAAGACCACCTCCACCCTCTGACCCAATAGGAACACCTCCACCCTTTGACCCAATAGGACCACCTCCACCCTCTGACCCAATAGAAACACCTCCACCCTCTGACCCAATAGGACCACCGCTACCCTCTGACCCAATAGGACCACCTCCACCCCCTGACCCAATAGGAACACCTCTACCCTCTGACCCAATAGGACCACATCCACCCTCTGACCCAATAGGAACACCTCTACCCTCTGACCCAATAGGAACACCTCTACCCTCTGACCCAATAGGAACACCTCCACCCTCTGACCCAATAGGACCACCTCCACCCTTTGACCCAATAGGACCACCTCCACCCTCTGACCCAATAGGACCACCTCCACCCTCTGAACCAATAGGACCACCTCCACCCCACCCTCTGAACCAATAGGACCACCTCCACCCTCTGACCCAATAGGACCACCTCCACCCCCTGACCCAATAGGAACACCTCTACCCTCTGACCCAATAGGACCACCTCCACCCTCTGACCCAATAGGACCACCTCCACCCTCTGACCCAATAGGAACACCTCCACCCTCTGACCCAATTGGACCACCTTCACCCTCTGACCCAATAGGAACACCTCCACCCTCTGACCCAATAGGAACACCTCCACCCTCTGACCCAATTGGACCACCTTCACCCTCTGACCCAATAGGACCACCTTCACCCTCTGACCCAATAGGAACACCTCCACCCTCTGACCCAATAAGACCACCTCCACCCTCTGACCCAATAGGAACACCTCCACCCTCTGACCCAATAGGAACACCTCCACCCTCTGACCCAACAGGGCCACCTCCACCCTCTGACCCAATAGGACCACCTTCACCCTCTGACCCAATAGGACCACCTCCATCCTCTGAACCAATAGGACCACCTCCACCCTCTGACCCAATAGGACCACCTCCACCCTCTGACCCAATAGGAACACCTCCACCCTCTGACCCAATAGGAACACCTCCACCCTCTGACCCAACAGGGCCACCTCCACCCTCTGACCCAATAGGACCACCTCCACCCTCTGACCCAATAGAACCACCTCTACCCTCTGACCCAATAGGACCACCTCTATAGTCCATAAATTTGAGCTTGGTCCTACACAACATTCCATAGCTGGATTCATGAAAGGAAAATTGGGAGGGAACTCTATGTTGGCTTTACGAATGGCCAGGAAAGGAAAATTACTCTAAGTATAAAGGTCCATACACACGATCGGACTTTCCGACAACAACGGTCCGACGGACGTGCTTTATTGGACAATCCGACCGTCTGTATGTTCCATCGGACAATTGTTGTCGGAATTTCCACGGACAAATGTTCGCTGTGCATGCTCTCAAACTTTCCGACAACAAATGTGTTTCGTCCGATTATACGATCGTGTGTACGCATGCTTCGAAACAATGCTAACCATCAAACAATAGCAGAGGTTGCCCAAAGGGTGGTGGTAAAGAGCTGAAAAACCATGTGATTTAGTGAATGTTGGCTGAAAATGTTCTGCCGTGTGTATGCAGAACAAGTTCACGGCCAGGGCCGGTGCTACCACTAGGCTGCCGCCTAGAGCGCCCAGCCACTGGGGTTTCTACTCTCTTCTCTCTGCAGCAAGCAACTAAGTCTCGGCATCAGGCAGCTGCCGGTCCATTCGCACATAGTGTCAGAGGCACAGCGGAGGACTGTGAATGTGTCCTTACTCCTGAATAAATGGAAGCAAACATTCATTGATGGGCACTGGTAGGCTGCATTGATGGGTGCTGGTGAGGCTGAATTTGATGGGCACTGGTAAGGCTGCATTGGTGGGTGCTGGTGAGGCTGCATTTGATGGGTGCTGGTGAGGCTGCATTTGATGGGTGCTGGTGAGGCTGCATTGGTGGGCGCTGGTGAGGCTGCATTTGATAGGCGCTGGTGAGGCTGCATTTGATGGGCACTGGTGAGGTTGCATTTGATGGGTGCTGGTGAGGCTGCATTTGATGGGCACTGGTGAGGCTGCATTTGATGGGCACTGGTGAGATTGCATTTGATGGGAACTGGTGAGGCTGCATTTGATGGGCACTGGTGAGGCTGCTCTGGTGGGCGCTGGTGAGGCTGCATTTGATGGGCGCTGGTGTGGCTGCATTTGATGGGCACTGATGAGGTTGCATTTGATGGGCACTGGTGAGATTGCATTTGATGGGCACTGGTGAGGCTGCATTGGTGGGTGCTGGTGAGGCTGCATTTGATGGGTGCTGGTGAGGATGCATTGGTGGGCGCTGGTGAGGCTGCATTTGATGGGCACTGGTGAGGCTGCATTTGATGGGCGCTGGTGAGTCTGCATTTGATGGGCGCTGGTGAGGCTGCATTTGATGGGCGCTGGTGAGTCTGCATTTGATGGGCGCTGGTGAGTCTGCATTTGATGGGCGCTGGTGAGGCTGCATTTGATGGGCGCTGGTGAGGCTGCATTTGATGGGCACTGGTGAGGTTGCATTTGATGGGCACTGGTGAGATTGCATTTGATGGGAACTGGTGAGGCTGCATTTGATGGGCGCTGGTGAGATTACATTTGATGGGCACTGGTGAGGCTGCATTTGATGGGCACTGATGAGGTTGCATTTGATGGGCACTGGTGAGATTGCATTTGATGGGCACTTCATTAAATAGGAGGAGTTTAGATGGGCAGGGAAAGTGGGGTGGAGTCAGGGTGGAGCCAAGGGGGGGGGGCGGCAAAATGAGGTTACACCTAGGGTGTCAAAAATCCTTGCACCAGCCCTGTTCACGGCCAACGCCCTTTGGACAAAAATCCACAGAAAAGTTTGATCGTGTGTAAAGCCTCGTACACACGGTCGGACATCCGACAAACTTTCCCTTGGATTTTTGTCCGAAGTGATTTGTCCGGTCACACCCATAGCATACACACGCTCTTTTTTTTCTGAAAACGTTTCTAAAACTTTCCCATCATCACGTGGTTTTTCTGCCCTTTATCGCCACCCTTTGGTTAACTCCTGCTATTGTTGGTTGATTTTAACATTGGTTCTGGGCATGCGTGTTTGTACTTCAGACTAAAGTCCGATGGCTCGCTGTACACACGGTCGAACTAGGCACCATCTGAATTTTTGTCGTAAAGTTTGCAGACCGAACTTTTTGTCCGATGAAACCCGAAAAAGTTGGTCCGGTGGAGCGTACCCACGGTCGGAAAAATATAACATAACAACCAGGAGCGTGGTTGTGTGGGGGGCCTAGACTCAAATTTATAAACTATAAAGGTGGTCCTATTGGGGGTCAGGGGGTGTAGCTGACCACATGTATGCTAGGAAAGTAGGCCAGGAATGTGCATTTATAGCCAAAACTTGGGTTTCGACCCTTGGCTACAAGATCCAAAACCAAAACCTTCTGGCCAGGTCGTAAACTTTATTTCACCATACGGTCCAGGAACGCTACGTGTTGAGTTTTTCCAAAGCCTGGTCATTCCAGGCTTCACCTCCCATCAGTGACCACACCCAGAGATGACATCAGATAATATGGCCATACAAGACCCCAATTTTCTGTTCTTGCTCCGGTCGAGATGTTACAGTCCAATGGTTTAGAAGACGACCCCATTCATAGGTGCCGGATTGTCCATTCTAGAGAGGAGGGGGGGTCACGGCTTGGGGGACATGGTTCTCCGCAGCAGGAGTGACTGTACGGTATTGTGTAGACGGCCCAATCCATCACAGTCCAGGATGTCGTGAGGAGAGCAGAGGTCTTCCTGTGGGAAGGGAAGACCAAGCAGTATGGAGGGACGGAGACAAAGACGAAGGCAGAGGACACGAGGACAGGGGTGGCGTCCAGGTAGGTGACACAAGAGGACGGGGTGAAAAAGTGCAATAAACAGATGGAAATTATACGAGAGAAGAGACAGTAAAAGAGAGAATATGAGTGATGGAACGGTCAGTAGCTTTACAATTCTTCATAAATACATTATTGACATGTCACAATATACAGGAACAGTAGAAATGATCGGAAAAGCTCCACATTGCATTGAAAAATACGTTCCTTGAGCTTCAGTCCAGTGACTTTGCCTAGGCCTGTGAACCTCGGCACCTCAGATGTTTTGGAACTACATTTCCCATGATGCTCAGCTACACTGCAGAGTGCATGAGCATCATGGGAAATGTAGTTCCAAAACATCTGGGGTGCCAAGGCTCTCCATCACTGGTCTAGGCTGAGATGGACCAGCCCAATGCGTTGAATACCGGGTTCCCCCCCCCTCTTGTAGGCAGTGGTTGCTTCTACTAGCCCATAAGAGGCGGCGGGAAAAAACTCAACATACTGAATGGGCTGCCAGAAGGGTAAGTGTATTGCATCTTCTAATACAGGTATGCTTTAACACAGGGGTCTACAAACATGGGCACCCACAGAACTTTTTTCAGGGGGGCATCATTTTACGGTCACCCATGCTCCTCCTCCTTTCAACAATGCCATGAAGGGGAGGGGCTTAGCCAAGACTCGCAAGTATTTATTTTTAAAGGGGAAACTTTTGACTTTATTCTTGGCATGTGCTATGTACAGGGTGCAGATTCCAGGTGTGTGCTATGTACAGGGTGCAGATTCCAGGCGTGTTCTATGTACAGGGTGCAGATTCCAGGCGTGTTCTATGTACAGGGTGCAGAATCCAGGCGTGTTCTATGTACAGGGTGCAGAATCCAGGCGTGTGCAATGTACAGGGTGCAGAATCCAGGCGTGTGCTATGTACAGGGTGCAGATTCCAGGCGTGTGCTATGTACAGGGTGCAGATTCCAGGCGTGTGCTATGTACAGGGTGCAGAATGGGGATAGGGACCCAGATGTAAGGGGGGACTCGGGTGATGACCCAGATGTAAGGGGGAACTGGGATGGGGACCCAGGTGTAAGGAAAGTCTCTGATGGGGACCCAGATGTAAGGGGGGACTTGGATGGGGACCCAGAACTAAGAGAGGACTGAGGACCCAGATGTAAGGGAGGTCTCTGATGGGGACCCGGATTTAAGAAAGGTCTCTGCTCTGATGGGGACCCAAATGTAAGGGGGGACCCAAATGCAAGGGAGATCTCTGATGGGGACCCAGATGTAAGGGGGAACTGGGATGGGGACCCAGGTGTAAGGAAAGTCTCTGATGGGGACTCAGATGTAAGGGGGGACTCGGATGGGGACCCAGAACTAAGAGAGGACTGAGGACCCAGATGTAAGGGAGGTCTCTGATGGGGACCCAGGTGTAAGGAAGGTCTCTGATGGGGACCCGGATTTAAGGGATATCTCTGATGGGGACCCAGATGTAAGGGGGAACTGGGATGGGGACCCAGATGTAAGGAAAGTCTCTGATGGGGACCCAGGTATAAGGAAAGTCTCTGATAGGGACCCAGATGTAAAGGGGGACTCAGATCTAAGAGAGGACTGAGAAACCAGATGTAAGGGAGGTCTCTGATGGGGACCCAGGTGTAAGGAAGGTCTCTGATGGGGACCCAGATGTAAGGGGGGGGCCCAAATGTAAGGGAGATCTCTGATGGGGACCCAGCTGTAAGGGGGGACTTGGGTAGGGACCAAAATGTAAGGGGGGACTGGGATGGGGACCCAGATGTAAGGGGGGACTGGGATGGGGACCCAGATGTACGGGAGGTATCTGATGGGGACCCAGATGTAAGAAAGATCTCTAATGGGGACCCAGATGTAAGAAAGATCTCTAATGGGGACCTAGATGCAAGGGAGGACTCTGATGGGGACCCAGATATAAGGGGGGGGGGACTTGCTGGGGACCCTGATATAAGGAGGGGACTTTGATGTAAGGGTGAACCCTGATGTAAGGGGGGACTCTGATAAGGACCTAGATGCAAACTCTGATACAATGAAGGCTCATGGGAATCATTCCACAAATATTTATAAAATATATGATGTGGCACTTGTACTGAAAAGCTTTGACAACCCTGCTTTATCATACAAAGAAGCTCCTAAGGGTTTCACCTCTGCTGTACTTTTGCCAAAATTCCCTTTAATTCGCCTCATTTTTTTTAAAAAAAAAATTCTTTAAAAAACAGAAAACAAAACAAAGCAAAAGCACATAAACATTACTAAATACACAATTTTTTCCCACCGACCAAATTTTGTCTAAGGAAATCAATGAATAAAACTGAGATTCCCCCCTTTTTTTTTTTGTTTGCCAAAATTTGTAATTGCGAGGGAAATCTCACATTGCCTTAGGGTGGAACTTTTATAAGGATGGAAGGTCTGCTTTACCGACAGCCACCCCCGCTTCCCTGGGAAGAATGTGCTCCAGTTCATTGAAGGAACCCAGTCTAATGGGATTTCGAGGGCCCAGCTTTCCTGGGAGACACCGCCAGTAAGACGTGGTGACGTCACAATAATCAGGCCAGAATAAATTTTTGTTAAAAAAAGCTCCAAGTTTTAGGCTATTTGTATTGGGCGCTGTAGGTAAAGCATACCTTCCATTTTCCAGGCCAACTTTAATTTTTTTTTTACGGCAACTTTTTACTTTCCTTGATGGTCAATGAAAGACAAAGTAAATGTGATACAGTAATCACATGAAATTAAAAATAGTATATCAAACATTCCAAGAACCCAATAGGAGCTCAATGGCAATATCGTAGCTTCCCTTTAAAGAGACCCTGTCACCAACTTAAAAAAAATTACCGGTAAAAGCGCAGAAAAATCAAGTATGGTAAACACTTACTTGCAGCATTTTTCTTCTCTATAAACTATTTTTTATTCATGTGCCTTTGGTTCCGATAGGAAATGTGACTATTCCAGGAAGAGTCAATCTTCTAGCCCAGTGATGGCGAAACCTTGGCACCCCAGATGTTTTGGAACTACATTTCCCATGATGCTCATGCAGTCTAGCGGAGCATCATGGGAAATGTAGTCCCGAAACATCTGCTGTGCCAAGTAGGGGTGCAACGGATCAAAAAACTCACGGTTCAGATCGTTCCTCGGAACAGAGTCACGGATCGGATCATTTTTCGGATCACCACCATATATAGTCCCCACTGTAATATCCACGTCATCTCCCCACTGTAATGTCCACATCTCCCCCACGGTAATATCCACATCATCTCCCCCACTGTAATATCCACATCTCCCCCATGGTAATATCCACGTCATCTCCTCCACTGTAATGTCCACATCTCCCCCATGGTAATATCCACGTGATCTCCTCCACTGTAATGTCCACATCTTCCCCACCCCCACTGTAATATCCACATCTGCCCCACGGTAATATCCACGTCATCTCCTCCACTGTAATGTCCACATCTTCCCCACCCCCACTGTAATATCCACATCTCCCCCACGGTAATATCCACGTCATCTCCCCACTGTAATGTCCACATCTCCCCCATGGTAATATCCACGGCATCTACTCCACTGTAATGTCCACATCTTCCCCACCCCCACTGTAATATCCACATCTCCCCCACGGTAATATCCACGTCATCTCCTCCACTGTAATGTCCACATCTCCCCCATGGTAATATCCACGGCATCTACTCCACTGTAATGTCCACATCTTCCCCACCCCCACTGTAATATCCACATCTCCCCCACGGTAATATCCACGTCATCTCCTCCACTGTATATCCACATCTCCCCCACGGTAATATCCACGTCATCTCCTCATCTCCCCCACCCCTACTGTAATATACACATCTCCCCCACGGTAATATCCACGTCATCTCCCCCACTGTATATCCACATCTCCCCCACGGTAATATCCACGTCATCTCCTCCACTGTAATGTCCACATCTCCCCCACCCCTACTGTAATATACACATCTCCCCCACGGTAATATCCACGTCATCTCCCCCGCTGTAATGTCCACATCTCCCCCACTGTATATCCACCTCATCTCCTCCACATCTTCCCCACTCCCACTGTAATATCCACATCTCCCCCACTGTATATCCACATCTCCCCCACGGTAATATCCACATCATCACCTCCACTGTAATGTCCACATCTTCCCCACCCCCACTGTAATATCCACGTCATCTCCTCCACTGTAATGTCCACATCTTTCCCACCCCCACTGTAATATCCACATCTCCCCCACGGTAATATCCACGTCATCTCCTCCACTGTAATGTCCACATCTTCCCCACCCCCACTGTAATATCCACATCTCCCCCGTCAGCGCACCGATCTGAGGAGCTCACCTAGGCCGCTGGGTGTACCAAGATGGCCACTGCATCCGGAGCTAGGCCGAAGCCGCGGCCTTTCCTATGGCGGCAATCCGCGGATCGCATGGTGTGCCCATCCGAACACGGCGACCTGTTCGGACCAATGACGATCCGTTGCACCCCTAGTGTCAAGGTTCGCCATTACTGTTCTAGCCCCAGGCTCCCTCCCTCACCACAGCCCCCTCCTCTCCTCTTGTGTGCCTGTGCTGGCTCAGCTTCTCTACTTCTCAAATCCCTACATGACATTTTATGAGGGGGGGGGGCAGGAAAGGAACACTAGAAACACTTGAGCCTGCCGACATCACTTCCAAGATGGCGGCACTCAGCAGCAGACTTAGGACTTTTGCATGTCTACAGAAGTGGGGCCTTTACCGGTAACATATGATGAATGCACAAATAATCTTATAGAATTTTTGTTGAAAAAGCCTGGCAACAGGGTCTCTTTAAGAGGAAAGCACTGCAATTTACAGCCAAAGCTGAACTAAGCAGGAGGTATTATGGTGGGTCTCATGAGGTATGTAGTGCGCCAATATCAGCAAAGCTGACCCCCCCCCCCCAATCAGTCACCAGACAAGACAATGAACTGCTGTCAGTCTTTAATAACCATAAATAACCATTTACAGATTCTCCTGGTCACTGTACAGTGCAGCATGTATGATATCAGTGTTGGTTGTGTATATACAGTGTGTACATCGCGATCGATGGGTGCAGCTATAATTCAGGCAATAGAGGCTTCTCAGTGTTTTCTTTATTACAAACTAAATTTCCTAGAAAATATATTAAACCTAGTCATTCTATATATAAAAGGCAGATCCATATACAGCATATATTACTATATAGAGGTGTTATAGGCAGTGTCGGGGGAAGGGAGCGGAAGAGCGTGGCTAAGGAGCACAGGGCATAGTTGGCATTTGTCAATGTGGCCCTCGGGGTTGGGAGGCTTGGTAATAATCTGCTAGAGCTGCCCAAAGGCAATTGTTCACTTTTTGGGTGGATGCCAGTGTTCATTATCTGCTTATGATTCTCCGGGATTCCAGGCTGGAATTTCAATCTACGCGTTTCATGAAGTCTCACTTCTGTTGCAGGAGGTCTCTCAAGTCTTTTGCTGCATGAGAAGAGGCATAACTAGAACTTTCAGGGTCCTAGTGCAAGTACCATGAAGGTTGGAGAAATGTGAACCTACCCCATGTTCTTTAGCAACCCCCTCCCTACCATCTTGGTGTCCACCGCCCACCATGGCAGAAAGCCAGGGCCTACTCCATAATGGCGCTCCTAGTTCCCATTAGCGGTTGAGAAGATGTTGCGCTCTCACAACTGAATCTTCTCACATAATGAAGGAATGGAAACCTCCTCTCTTGCTTCAACTTCTTCCATTGCTTTGGTAATAAAGTTTTAAAACCTCCTCACCCAAGTTCTCGGCTCTTCCATGGCCATTACAAAAAGGTCCCACTTTCTTAGTTAAAGATTTACATTTATTTCCTCTCATACACAGTGGCAGAACTACCAAGTGCGACTCTAATAGTTCCCCCACTGTGTATGAGGGAAAGTACATTTTTACTTGAGAACGTGGTACCTTTTTGTAATGGCCATGGTAGAGCCAAGAACTTGGGTGAGGAGATTTTAAAACGTGATCACCAATGTTCTCCTGAATCCTACTTAGTGCCTACCAGCAGAACTGAGTTTGGTCACTTTGACTTTGGTTGCCAACCTTTTTTTCTCCTCTCTTTTCTGTGTTCTTAAAGTGGTTGTAAACGCATTACAACCACTTTAACCTTCAGGTAAGTCTAGATTAAGGCTTACCTGTAGGTGCAAGAAATATCTCCCAAACATAAAAGGTTTAGGAGATATTTGCAGACAATACCGGCACCGATGTCAACGGCGCAGGCGCACTGAGCGTGCCGTTTCCAATGGCGATCGTGCCGTTACAGTGACATCACCGCGGTTTCGGCCAGTCACAGCGACAGAGCTGCGATACCTGGAAGTCACTCCGGGAAAGATAGCGGCGACAGAGGGGAACGAGGACCGATGCAGGGGCTTCGATCTCAGGTAAGTAATTCATATCATTATGCCTTTGTCTTGCAGGGTGTTTTTTCTTTTTTAGAGAGGGTTTACTTCCTCTTTAAGCCTGGGTATGCCCAATAGGATTTGTTTTGTTTACCATAATTTTTAAATTCAATAAAAATAATTTACAAAAAAAAAAAACTTGATCACCAAAGTAATAAAAGAAGCTGAAGCAAGTGAGGTTTCACTCCTCCTCCATATTGGAAAACTCAGTTTTGCAAGTGCAAAATCCTCTAAGTGGCTAATGGGAATTAGGAGCTCCCGCATGGACCATTAAGAATTGAGGGGGATGGGGATTGATCTCAATAGTGGAATACCTGGGGGCGAGCAATCATAATGTAGAGGGTGAGGAGGGTATGGACAGGAACACTTTCTCAATGGACTAAACAGACCTCAAGGTTGTATGACCCAAAGCAGAAGAAAGCAAGGATGACAAACTATGTGGCTGTCAAGTACAAATCCTGGCCTTCCCTCGTGTTCACATCCTTCCCACCTCTAGAATGTTTCAAAGAGACCCGTCTGATGTCAAAGGTCCGCCAGAGGTTCAGGTACCGGCTTTCTTCCCGGTGCCAGCTTAGGCCCACCTGTGGCTGTTGTTAAATAAAGAGGTGTGCATGCCTGCTGGCCCACTCTCCTCCACCTCCTTGTGGTACCATCAGATTTAGCTGGTAATAATGTAAAACCCTTGTGTTTCTGATGGTGAAGGATTTGTACCTGATCTTAGGTGTGAAGGTGCAGGAGTTGAGGCTTTTCTAAGGTCTGAGGGTGCAGGAATTGGGGTGATTTGAAGGTGCAAGAATTGGGGCTTATTTCATATCGGAAGGTGCAGAAATTGGGGTAAACATGAGGTCTGAAGGTGATGGATCTGGGCTTGATCTGAGGGTACAGGAATGCTGATCTGAGGCCTGAAGGCATAGGAATTGGGGCCAATCTGAGATTTTAAAAAGCAGGAATTGTGATTGATTTGGAGGTGCAAAGGTGCATGAATTTGGGATTGTTCTGAGGTGCGAAGGTGGCAAAATTGGGGCTGATCTGAGGTGCGAAGGTGGTGGAAATCGAGGCTGATCTGAGGTCTGAAGGTGCAGAAAATTGGGTTTGATCTGATTTCTGAAGGTGAAGGAACTGCGACTGATCCCAGGGTACAGAAAACATTTTCCAATGCATGCAACTTGACATTCCCTTTATTCCGAAAGAAGACATAGCAGTCGTGGTGGGTACAATTATCAACTCCAGACTCGACTATGCAAATGCCCTCTATCTCGGACTCCCAAATCACTCGTCTGCAAGTCGTTGTTCAAAATACGGACGCTCGACTTGTGACTGGGAAAAAACCATGGGAATCAATCTCACCTTCACTGAGATCCCATCATTGGTTGCCAGTAAAATACAGAATCACTTTTAAGGCACTCTGTCTGACACATAAGTGTGTTCAAGGAATATCTATGCGAAAAATTAAAATGTCACAACCCCAATCGCGTTCTGCAATCCACCAACCAAAATCTATTCCAGATACCCAAAGCCAGATACAAGTCCAAAGGAGAACGAAGATTTGGAATCCAAGGACCTAGACTATGGAACGCTCTACCAATCAGCATCCGGTTGGAGGTGAATCACCTGGCCTTCAGAAAAAAACTCAAAACCCATCTTTTCTGAGGGCAAAAGTACAGTAGGGAAAGGATACTAAGCGCCCAGAGGCGATTCAGTTTGCATGTGTTGCGCTATATAAGTTTCTCACTCACTCACATAATGTAGAAAAGGTGGCTGACCCCCTGTTCTATGCTGGGTCAGAGGCAATAAAAAGAAACCATCCAACCAGGCCAATCAAAAAAAAAAATTGAACCTCTGCTTAGAGTACAATTATGTCTGTGTTTAAAATTCCACATTTGGAAATGTATAAAGTGAACAGTGGCCCAAATATTGGGAGAGGAACAATTGTATGACCTTATTTAGGAGGTTCTATATACAGGATGAGCATAAGGCTTTGGAATAAGAAGGGTCAGCACCGGCTTCTAGGGCAGAATAGGGTTTTTAGTGGTACAGGTGTAGCGTCTCGGGCTGTATAAGGCACGTAGCTCAAAGTCATGCATATAAAATAAAAAAAAGGAACTAGATATTTTGTACATCTGGAAAGGGTTGTGCTATGGCTTTCAAAGCTCTAATGAAAGATGGCTTACACGGACTGGCCTGCATTTAATAAACACAAATATTCCACATGGATGCGAATAGCTTGAAACTCTGCGCTAATTTGCAATATTTTTTGGATAGAGTTAATTATCCAATGACCTCTAACCATAATTGTAGAGTCCGATGTCTTGCTCATTGTCCAAATCAGCAAAAGTCATCAGCACATCAAAAGAGCCCTTTATTTCATCATCGTGCATTTCAACATGGTGGACACAAAGCCAACTCCATAAAGACATGGTTTGATCAGTTTGGTGTGGAGGCACTCTAGTGGTCCTGGCCTTGACCCTACTGAACACATTTTCGATGGGTCAGATAGCAAGCCAGGTCTTCTCATCCCCTGTGCAAATGATTTTCTGGTTGAATGGACTTAAATCCCCACAGACACACTCCAAAAGCTGGGGCTGATATAACCAAAAAGGGATGGGGTCTCCATTATAATACCCATGGTTTTGCAATGGAATGCCAAACAAGCTCTTACAGGTGTGACGGCCCACCAACTTTTGATCATATAGAGTAAAATGTTGAATTGCTTGATGTTGAAATAAACATTTTTACAAGAGACTCCGTTGATGTCCTAGCCATTTTCGGTGAGAATGACATCTTTACTATAAAACTGTATCTGAGGTTTTGATGCCAGCACCTGCCAGGGCCATGGATTAAAAAGGGGTCCTGCTTTTGCATTGGGTTAAGTTCTTCATGACCACACTTGCCATGGCCATTGATTAGGAAGGGTCTGGCTCTTAGGATTGGCTTATTTCTTGGTGCCAAGGCCCTGGGATTTCAAAAGGGGTTTGGCTCCTATTATTGAATTTTATTCTTGGTGGCAGCGTCCACCAAAGCCATGGATTAAGTAGGAGGTCTGGCTCCTATGATTGCTGGCACAAAGAACTAAACCAATCATAAGAGCCAGACCTCTTCTTAATCCATGGCCACGGCAAGCGCTGGCATGAAGAACTAAACCAAACATAAAAGCCAGACCACTTCTCAATTTATGGCTTTTGCGAAGTGCTGACACCAAGAACGAAATCACCTTCCAAAGCCATGGATTAAGAAGGGGTCTGGCTTTACGACTGGCTTAATTCTTGGTCATAAGACCTTGCCAAGGACATGGATTAAGAAGGGGTCTAGCTCTACGATTGGCTTAATTTTTGATGCCATGCCAGGCCAAGATGGTGGCTTAAGAAGCGGTCTGGCTCCTATGATTGGTTTAGTTCTTGGTGCTGTTTTGATATAAAGGGGATGAGGAGTGATAATTATAATAATAATTATCACTCATCCCTACTATTTCACAACAGGTGGCAGCGCCTGCTGAAGCCATGGATTAAGAAGGGGTCTGGCTCTAATGTTTGGTTTAGATCTCAGTGACACCACCTGCCAAGGCCATGAATTATTAAGTAGTCTGTCTCTTATGATTGATTTCTTGGTGCCAAAGCCTTGGATTAAGAAGGGCTAATTTAGGTCTTAGTGCCAGCACTTGCTGTGGCCATGGATTAAAAGGTCTGGCTCTTTCTTATGATCGGTTTAATTATTGGTGCCCAAACCCTGCTAAGGCCATGGACTACAAAGGGGTTTAGCTCTTATTATGATTGGTTTAATTGCTGGTGCCAGCACCTGCCAAGACCATAGATAAAGGAGGAGTCTGGCTCTCATGATTGGTTTAATCCTTGGAGACAACACATGCCAAGGCCATGGATTAAGAAGGGGGTCTACCAAACAGAGAATACAGCAAATGGAGCAAGACATCCAGGGAATGTCTTACTAACAGGCACGGCCATTACCCCAAAGGGGAGATCTCACCCCTGTAGGGTTAGGGTTTTCCCTTGAAGAATAAGGCTTGGACTCAGGAATTGGAACAGGGACTTCCTCCATGGGTCAACGGTCAGAAGGCAGGCTCCCAGCGGTCAAAGATCACGAGGCGTGGCTGACCCACCCCCACCAAAGTCCACCGCCAACCCCAACTAAGTCAGAGAGTGAACAAGTTAGGGAATGAACAAGTCGGGGAAAGCATTTGGCTTTCCCCATAACCCTGAAGTCCTCACAGATACAAGATAAAGAGGATACCGCGAGACATACAGTTTTATGCATTTTAACTGGTATTTCATGCGATGAAGAACATCCTA
Organism: Rana temporaria; assembly: GCF_905171775.1. NCBI lineage: Eukaryota > Metazoa > Chordata > Amphibia > Anura > Ranidae > Rana > Rana temporaria. The sequence continues at coordinate 480,330,998 of NC_053491.1, read as the reverse complement.
TAGCTGAAAATTGGAAACCTAAATGAAAATATGTATAATTCAATTCTCACGTAACCCTTGATCTAGGCACATGACCTCCGTAATGCATTCACACCGTTGCCAAGACCAACGCCAACTCCACCCAAATTCACCAATTTGAGTTCCCCCCACAACACCATGACGAAAACGTCCCTTTCCCCCAGCTGGCTCCTCAAATATCAGTTTATTTTATAATTTGAGGAGTCCTTAAGGGCCGGCTGAAACAGTCCTTTAGCCCAGGTTTGACAACCTTGGCACTCTAGCTGTGGTATAAATCCAACCATGCCTCCGAGTCACACCTGTAGCTGTCAAGAGCCTTGCCATGCCTAATGGTACGTGTAATTTCACAACAGATGAGCGCCAAGGTTGCCTACCCTTGCTTTAGCCTTTAAGCGGCTGAAGAAGTTGGGTGGATATGGGAATCTTGGGTGGGGAGCACATAGTTAGAGATACAAACACATGCTTTACCTTTCTAGCAAACTTGAAAATCTAAAGCCGTGTACACACAATCGGAAATTCCCACAAGAAAAAGTCAGATGTGAGCTTTTGGTCGGAAATTCTGACCGTGTGTATGCTCCATCTGACTTTTTCTGTCGGAATTTCCGCCAACAAAAGATTGAGAGCAGGTTTTCTATTTTCCGACGGAAAAAGTTTCTATGGGAAAATCCGCTCGTCTGTATGCAATGACGCGCAAAAGAACACGCATGCTCAGAATCAAGCAGAAGAGCCGAACTGCCTATTGAACTTCATTGATGTCGGCTCATTGTACGTGTTATACATCACCGCATTCTTGACCGTCGGAATTTCTAACAAGATTTGGGCGACCGTGTGTATGCAACATATGTTTGAGCCAACATTCCGTCAGAAAAAAATCCACGGTTTTCTTGTCGGAATTTTCGATCGTGTACGTGGCATTAGCGATACGCTGTCACTTGGCACACTCTGGCCATTGGGTGGCCCACTTCCCCAGGCAGATATAATTACCCAGCCATGTTTGCCTGCCACCTTCCTACTTGGCAAGTCCTATTTAATATAGAAAGGCTTCAAGATATGTGACAGTGCTCAGGCAAAAGTATCCAAAAAAAGAGAGTACATGGTATGATTGAAAATGTTCAAAATTGATAAAAAATCATGTAAAATGATACAAATTGTACAGTGAGCTCTTGTGCATCAACGCGTTTCACCATTGGGCTTCTTCAGGATCCAGTCAACGTTCAAAGAAGTAACAAAAAGAAAGAGAACGAGTCTCACTGTCTTTGATGGGGTATCAAATAGCCCAGCTGTAAACAATATTCAGAAAGGAAAAATATCAGTGATATGGCGTGCGGGTATGCCCCTGGGAGACAGTCTAACACTGTTTATTGATTGATTTTTTTATAAATTTTGAACTTTCGATTATACAATGTACTTTTTTTTTCAATAATGTTCAAAATTGATTTTTTATTTTTTTTAATCAATCAATAAACAGTGTTAGACTGTCTCCCAGGGGCATACCCACACGCCATATCACTATTTTTCCTTTCTTCAAACTGTATACAGCTGGGCTATTTGATTAACCCACCAAAGACAGTGAGACTCGTTCTCTGTTACTTCTTTGAACCTTGACCGTATCCTGAAGAAGCCCAACGGTGAAACGCGTTGATGCACAAGGGCTCACTGTACAAATTGTACCATTTTATAAGATTTTTATACATTTTCGATTATGCCATGTACTTTTTTTCAATAAATTTTTATTTTTTCTAAACTTCCACATTGCTTTCTATGCCTCTAAAGTCCCAATGGTGACTCTGAGGATTGTTTTTCTTGTTTCCCTTCAAAATTTACGGATTTGGCAATGCAAGTGCTTTCCTTTTGTATTTTTTTAACACTCCACCTGTAAACTCAACGCATTTCAGTAGACAGAACTTCAGGAGTACATGTGAACGATTTTGGGAACGTGACTGCTCGCCGAAACTTTGGATGTGAAAAGGAAGGATAGCCTGGAAATGGGTCCCTAACCATTTGGTTTCTGCTCATTTTTTGGCTGCCCATCCCCCCAGACATGTAGAAGGGTTATACAAATAAAAATATTCGCCAGCACACCATGGTTCGTAAATAACGTCCAAAAACTAATACAAAGAAGGCATTACAAAAAGTGCAACGTTTCGAGGTCACGCAGGACCTCTTCGTCAGGCAAGTAATCAATTGTATTATATCATTGATTACTTGCCTGACGAAGAGGTCCTGTGTGGCCTCGAAACGTTGCACTTTTTGTAATGCCTTCTTTGTATTAAAATTGTTGGACGTTATTTACGATCCATGGTGTGCTGGCGAATATTTTTATTTGTTTGATGGTTCCAGTGCCCAGCTAGTGATCGTTTCAGCACCCACCTTTTTTCCACGAGCCATTTTCAAAGTCCAGGTACATGTGCAAAATGTAGAAGCTGAAAGGATGGACAGCCGCACCTCCAAAAAAAAAAAACCTTAGGTTGTCTTTATTTTTAAAAAACAGTGGGTGGAAAATGCACTACAAATAACAGCAAAGGGTGGGAGACAGCCTACGCGTTTCGCACTGCGATCAGTGCTTAGTCCAGGTACATGTGCGATTGGAATATTGACTAGAATATAGAAGGGTTGGACTATAGGATCTGGACAAGCCCAGAAAACTCTTTGCTCTGCTTGAAACATGGATGATAATGTGCTTTTTTTTTTTATGTGTCCATTTAATTGGATTATTGAGGACCACTGAGGGCTTCCTGTACCTTTTATAGATAACAGAGAGCCTCCTGGCTGTTTTCTCCCCCCCATGTAGGAAAGATGACACACATTTTAGAATTCCAGTGAATACTTGGGATTTATCATAATGAGAATTATGGGTTCCAACATGCTGATCCTTCACATGTACTCCTGAAGAAGCTCTATCGAAATGCGTTGTCTACAAATTTTTTAGTGCTTGGTTTTTATTGAATGTTCTAATAAAATTGATATATAGTTTTTTTTTTCAAATCTATATGTTCCTCAAAAACTCCCTGGCCACCATTATTGTTGTCTGTATATGCTTAACCACTTCAATACCGTAGGATGTCCTTCAGTTGAAGTGGTTATACCGGGATGATGGCATCATCCCGGTATAAACATTTTTCAGACGGCGATTTGAGTGGCTGAACAGGCACTTGATCACGGCTACTGGTGGTGGAATGGGGTGTCCCCTCTTCCCCTTATCAATGCCGTCTTTCCTAGGCTCTGCCGTCCAGCCGACCACTGGTAGCAACAGCATCACTACATACAAAGAGGAATTGACATTGCTCCTCCCTCCCCAGAAACTGGAAAGCGGCAAGGATTTCACTTCCGGTTCTTTGTTTACCTGGCCGTTGGTGGCCAGGAAATAAGCCGATCAGACCCATCTGAGTCTGATCGGCTGCACTGGAGGCCAAAGAAGAGATCTGGGGTCTGATAGACCCCAGGGGGCAGATCCACATAGATCTGCACCCGCGCAGCGTATCTGAGATACGCTACGCCGCCGTAACTTACCCGGCTTTGGTTTGAATCCAGAAAGAATTTGCGCCGTAAGTTACGGCGGCGTAGTGCATCTCTCAAGGCGTAACGGCGCGGAATTCAAATGCGGCGAGTAGGGGGCACGTTTCATTTAAATGAAGCGCGTCCCCGCGCCGAACGAACTGCGCCGCCCCTAAATTTCCCGCCGTGCATTGCACTAAATGACGTTGCAAGGACGTCATTGGTTTTGACGTGGATGTAAATTACGTCCAGCCCCATTCACGGACGACTTACGCAAACAAAATAAAAAAAATTCAAATTCGACGCGGAAACGACGGCCATACTTAACATTGCGTACGCCACCGAATAGCAGGTTTAACTATACGCCGAAAAAAGCCGAACTGAAATGACGTAAAAGAATGCGACGGTCGTACGTTCGTGGATCGTCGTAAATAGATAATTTGCATACTCGACGCGGATTACGACGGGAACGCCACCCAGCGGACGCCGAAGAATTGCATCTACGATCCGAAGACGTACGCCTGTCGGATCTAACCCAGAGGCCGTCGTATCTTGTTTTGAGGATTCAAAACAAAGATAGTACGCGGGAAATTTGAAATTACGCCGGCATATCAGTAGATACGCCAGCGTACTTTCTTTGTGGATCTTCCCCCAGATCTCTCCATAAAGAGGACCTGTCATGGCCAATGCGGTCACAAGGGATGTTGTTCGTCCCATGAGATAGGAATAAAGTTATGCACACACACACACAAAAAAAAAAAAAAAAAAGTACAAAAAAGATTTGGATGAAATAAATAGAAAAAATAAATTTAAAGCACCTTCGCGCTTACAGGCAAATGCGAACGCATACGCAAGTTCCACACGTATACGTAAAAGGTGATCGCACCACACATGTGAGGAATCGTCGCAAACGTCAGAGCGAGAGCGATAATTCTAGCACTAGACCTCCTGTGTATCCCTAAACTGCTAACCTGTAAAGGCGTTTAAAATGTCACACATGGAGAATTTTAAAGTACCGTAGTTTGGCGCCATTCCACAGGCGAATGCAATTTTAAAGCATAATTTACTCAGTGTAACATCTTTTAGATTTTTACTAAACAAATGGGTATTATATTAGTGTTTTGTGTGCAATAAAATTCATTAAGTGTATTATTTCCCCCCCCCCATCAAGATACCTCTCAACTCGGCATATAGCCCACGGAATATTGGAGAACTCTTTCCTGTCTATGTCTGGCCTCTCCTCCGTACCAATTCACAAAACACAGTCCCGGGATTCATTTTGTGAATGGCCTGCAGAAGATGGAGGCGGCGAAACAAGCGTGCGGTCCTGGGGGTCTACAAGACTTGCAGCACTTACATCCCAGAGGCACAACAGGAATGTAAACTAGATGATCTGCAGGGGACAGAGGAAGACCTGCATGATGAGGGGCTACTACATAGATGAGGGGTTGCTTGCATGAGGAGGGGCTACTACAGGGTGGGCCATTTATATGGATACACCTTAATAACATGGGAATGGTTGGTGATATTAACTTCCTGTTTGTGGCACATTAGTATATGTAAGGGGGGAAACTTTTCAAGATGGGTGGTGACCATGGCGGCCATTTTGAAGTCAGCCATTTTGAATCCAACTTTTGTTTTTGGTGTATCCATATAAATGGCCCACCCTGTACATTGATGAGGGGTTGCTTGCATGAGGGGCTACTACACTGATGAGGGGTTGCTTGCATGAGGAGGGGCTACTAAATTGATGAGGGATTGCTTGCATGAGGGGCTACTACACATTGATGAGGGGTTGCTTGCATGAGGAGGGGCTACTACAGGGTGGGCCATTTATATGGATCCACCCGGGTGGGCCATTTATATGAATACACCTTAATAAAATGGGAATGGTTGGTGATATTAACTTCCTGTTTGTGGCACATTAGTATATGTAAGGGGGGAAAACTTTTCAAGATGGGTGGTGACCATGGCGGCCATTTTGAAGTCGGCCATTTTGAATCCAACTTTTGTTTTTGGTGTATCCATATAAATGGCCCACCCTGTACATTGATAAGGGGTTGCTTGCATGAGGAGGGGCTACTACACATTGATGAGGGGTTGCTTGCATGAGGAGGGGCTACTACATTGATGAGGGGTTGCTTGCATGAGGAGGGGCTACTACATTGATGAGGGGTTGCTTGTATGAGGAGGGGCTACTACATTGATGAGGGGTTGCTGGCATGAGGGGGGGGCTACTACATTGATAAGGGGTTGCTTGCATGAGGAGGGGCTACTAAATTGATGAGGGATTGCTTGCATGAGGAGGGGCTGCTACAGGGTGGGCCATTTATATGGATACACCTTAATAAAATGGGAATGGTTGGTGATATTAACTTCCTGTTTGTGGCACATTAGTATATGTGAGGGGGGAAACTTTTCAAGATGGGTGGTGACCATGGCGGCCATTTTGAAGTCAGCCATTTTGAATCCAACTTTTGTTTTTGGTGTATCCATATAAATGGCCCACCCTGTACATTGATGAGGGGATGCTTGCACGAGGAGGGGCTACTACACATTGATGAGGGGTTGCTTGTATGAGGAGGGGCTACAACATTGATGAGGGGTTGCTTGCATGAGGAGGGGCTACTACATTGATGAGGGGGGGTTGCTTTTGAGAAAAAAAAAAAAACACATTGACCAATCTTCATCAGAGTCTTCTATTAAAGCATAGTCTTACATTCCCAGGGGTAGCCAATTTAATGGAGACAACCCGTATTTTGCACTCTGAAATCAAGTTCAATGTAGGTTGTGGAGTGTTAAGGATCCATTCGGACAGAAAAAAAAAAAATCATTGCTTTCCAAAGAATTTAATACATCAGTGGTCCCTGAACCCTCAATCAAGGAGTGAGTAGTGGTTCCTCCTTTTCCATTGGCTGGCTGGCTGAAGCCAGGCCTCTCAAAAAAGGCAGCTATTGGTGATCCCCCCACGACATCATGTAGACTGAAAAAAGGCACAGAAGGCATCCAAAAACGCCAAAGTCAACCTTGACATAGCGCCAATGAAACATGGCACCAAGATGGCAGATTTGGCCACCACCCATTGGCAAACCACAGTGGGTACTTCTGGAAAAAAAGGCCACTTTGGGAAAGGCTGTAGTGTCCAGTCCGACTTTAGTGTTTAAATAAAAAAGTATAACCTGAAAAATTCATTGAAACCTAAACCTAGTGAACAGCTCTTGTGAGGAAATCCAACCTCCGCTATGGAGACGAAGTCCCAATTTTTCTTGGAGAACAGACACACAGTGTCACGTCTTTTTTTTTGTTATCGCCAAAAGGGAAGCCATATGGACTGGCTCCTACAGGACAGACAGTTTGCTGAAGGCCACGCAGAGGGCCAGCATTAGCAGAGCGTAGAAGAGCAGGAAGCCGTGGTGTTGATAGAGCAGCTGCAGGAGAGTAGAACGCGTCGCTGTCTCCTCGGAGAGGGCGGAGCTCGGGTTGCTCGTGGGAGTGTCACTGGAGGCAAGGAGCAGCAGCAAAGAGGAGACCAACCTTTGAACGATGTCCAGGCTCCTTTCTCCCAGGATGTCAGAGGCCAAGCAGAGATCTCGCTGCATAGAGACAGGAGGGTGGAGGAGACATAGGCAGGGTAGGTTTTTGCGGAAGGGGGGGGGGGGGTGGAGGTTCAGTTCATGCAATGCAGGAGGAGGAAGGATCAAACAGGAGTCACAAATAAAGGAGTTCGACAGCCAAAAGGTGAAAGAGGTGGTGAAGAGGGGGGGGGGGGGGGGGGGGGGGGGGGGGGGGGTAACATGCAAAGGAAAAAAAGAGAGAGAAAAAAAAAAAAGGAAAAGACCATAAAAGGAAGTAAAAAGGGAAAAAAGGAAGGAAGAGAAGCAAAAAAAAAAAAAAAAACATTAAAAAAGGGAGAAAACAAAAAAAAAAAATAGAAAAATACAAGAAAAAAGGAAAAATAAGAAAGGGAAAAGAAAAAAGGGAAAAGGAGAAAAAAAAGGAAAAGAAAAAGAAAGGGAAAAGGAGAAAAAAAAAAGGAAAAGAAAGGGAAAAGAAAAAGAAAGGGAAAAGGGAAAAGGAGAAAAAAAAGGAAAAAGCATAAAACAGGAAGGAAAAAAAAAACAGAAAAAGAAAAAGGAAAAAGGGAAAAAGAAAAAGGAAATGAAAAAGAAAAAGAAAAGGGAAAAAAAGAAAAAAAAAAAAAGAATAAAAAGGAAAAAAAGGAAAAAAAAAAAGAAAAAAAAAAAAAGGGAAAAGAAAAGGAAATGGAAAAAAAGAAAAAAGGAAAGAAAAAAACATAGAAAAAGAAAAGAAAAAGGGAAAAAGAAAGGGAAAAGAAAAGGAAAAGAAAGGGAAAAGAAAAGAAAAAGGAAAAGAAAAAATGAAAAAGCATAAAAAAGGATGGAAAAAAAAACATAAAAAAAAAAAAAAGAAAAGAAAAAAAGGGAAAAAGAAAAAAGGAAAAGAAAGGGAAAGCAAAAGAAAAAGAGAAAGAGAAAATAAAAAAGAAAGGGAAAAGAGAAAAGAAAAAAATAAGAGGAAAAAGGAAGGAAAAGAAAAAGGGGGTCACCAAAGGATCCAGAGAGAACAACGATAGGAAAAGTATTCACATGCATCGCAATAAGGAAAAGCCGTCAACAAAAAGGGGTCACCAATTAGAGCCACCACAAGCAAGAGAGGTTAGGATTGAGGTGGGGCATTCACCAGTAGAGGGCGGCAAAGACGTCACATGCAAATTACACAGTGCATGTCACCGGACAGAGAGGTGAAGGTGTCACGGGTAAAATATGCCAGAAATGAAGAGGAAGAAAAAATAAAAAAATAAATAAATAAAAAAACACATATGTTAATACAAACGAGGCATAAGCAGCACGTACACAAGCAAACAGACCAAAAAACACACAACAAATACACTTTATGAACACCTACTTGACCAACGCACCTACCTACGTGGTCTATGACCCACCAAATGATAGAATTCCGGTGGTTTCCACCAATTTAATGTTCTTACCCAGTACTATGTACATCAAACAAGTTATATATTTCATAGCCTTTCATAGTTGAAGACTACTGAATAAAAGGTGGGAAAACATAGGTAGAATTTTGGAACCGATTAAAGCAACTTGGTAGCCAACAGGTACTTTAGAGGCACATAAGAATCTATATATATATAAAATTATTAAACACAAAAATATATCAAACGATGCAACATCTGGGTGAAAACAGGCAACAAATCTTTGTAGTCATATGACAAAAATCATGACATTTATAACCATTGTTTGTACTGAGCAACGTGTTTCAACTCAGTCTTCATCAGGGGGACAAATAACATGTTGAATTCTAGGATACAAACGCTGATATACATTTATGTCACTAATTTTAAAAGGTTTAATATATTTTTATTAACCAGTTTTCAAATAAAACAGTTGGGGGTACAGAATAAAAGAAAAACAGGTGGGGTGGGTGGAAATGGTAAAAGCCACCACCACCCTAATAGTACATAAAATTAGGTCAAGGAAATTCAGATGTCACAGTGTAGTGGTTGCAGTCTATATCCTTTACATACAATGCATCCAAACAGTTGGGTAGGCAAAATTGTACATAAACCTGGGGTAGGGGAGGCGGTAAAGTAAGAGAGAAATGGGGGGGCGAGTGGGGGTATAGATATACATTTAGTTTGACTGTTCCTCTGTTTAACACTGTGGATGAGCATGGGTGGTTGGAAAGTCGTTCACCGGGGACGTGGTCATCAAGTCAAGTCATCTAGACCAGGGGTCATCAACCCTGTCCTCAGGGCCCACTAACAGGCCAGGTTTACGAGATAACTGAAATACATGACAGGTGATATCATTTTCTGCTCAGTGATTGCAGTATTCTACTCTGCATCTCCGCAAGGTAATACATAAAACCTGGCCTGTTAGTGGACCCTGAGAACAGGGTTGGTGGCCACTGATCTAGACCACTTATTCCAGTGATGTACCAGCTGTAAATTCTTAAGAAGAATCTGAGCTCATCCTCTAGCGATTCTGTTCAGTAGTCTTTACGAGGTTTATATCACTTATTTTAGTATACGCTGTGGGGACGGTTCACCATTTCTATGATACCATACAGATTATTAAATGTTTCATAATAACCTGTGTGTACTTTATTATTTTCGATCCTATGTTTGTAGCCTAGAATTCAACATGTTTTTTGTCCCCCTGATGAAAACGAGTTGAAACGAGTTTGGACCTTCATGCTCAATACAAACAACGGTTGTAAAGGTCATGATTTCACGAGACTAGAGAAGTCACTACATTAGAGATTTGGTGCCATTCTTTCCAAGCCTAATGCTGGCCAAACATGGGTCGAATTCTGAACTTCTGTTTCTTTCGAAAAATCGTAAATTAAGAATTTTTGTTAGAATTTCGCATCATTAGTGGGCCACAGCAATGTCAGATTTCCGTGCGGCCACCAAATTGTTTTTTAAATAAAACCAATTTCCAATTGATGGGAGAATCATGCGAGGACTAATCAAAAAAGAAAGGAGCATGACCTACAGTAGCCCCTTTTGCCCACAGGATACCTCCCCCTTGGGGGTCTCCCAAATGGTACTTTTTCTTTAGCATGACCTGTGACCTGGAAAGGAAAGAATATTCCTGACCATGAAACGTCTCTTCTATAGCAACCTGAGGTGAAATTGAAGGCTTGGTTGATTGAATTTCGAAATAATGGTGGCGCCATCGGATTACAAAACGCACCAAATTTCTAAAGAAAATGGGTCTGGAATTCGACCCACGAAAGGCCCGCATAACATGAGCCTTTTTGTACTATATCAGAATAAGGCTCAGTAAAGTGTTGGTGGCAGCCATAATTTGCTCATAAAGCATTAGCTACCGATTCCAAGAACCTATGTTGACCTGGCACTTGGAACCTGGGTGGCCCTGGCTCTGGGGACCTGTCCATCCCTATATCACAGCACAATTATAAAATCATGGTGGGCTTACCTCAGGGACGCCCAGCCTCTGGCATGCCTCCAGGAAGCTGTCCACGTTCTTGCGACATTTCACAGGGTTAAGTTTAGGCTGAAAAGAGAAAAAAGTGGAGCGTAAATGGAAGGTGGAAAGAGCTCCTCCATGGGCAGCCAGTCAATGCAGAGTCATCGTACCACAGCAGGTGAAGGCACGTGGAAAAACGGGATGGAGCGCGGCCGCAGGTGGTTCAGCAGCTGGCACAGAATGACGCCGTTGGCAAGAGACTCACAGAGCGGATCCTGAAGGGTGACGTTGAGGTGGGACTCAATATCCTGCAGGGGGACACAGAAATAATAAAATTACTGGCAGAAGAAGCAAAACAGATAAACGCCACGACTGCAAGGTGGCTGAAAAAAAGTATGTCTGGTTTTGGTTATTAAAAATTAACTTTATTTGTTCTACAATGTTAAAGATGATTTATTCAAGTAGCTTCCAAAGTTCTAATGATCAGGAACATACCCAGTATTTATATCCATACGGGTAACAAAGTCACCTTTATCCACTCACCATGACATCATTTGATGTGTCTAAAACATGTACTTGGACAATAGACATCCTCCTAGACCAAGGTTCCTCAACTAGGGTTCAATGGAATCCTAGGGTTCCTCCGGAGGTTGCTGGGGGCTCCATGGAATCCTAGGGTTCCTCCTGAGGTTACATGGAATCCTAGGGTTCCTCCAGAGGTTACATGGAATCCTAGGGTTCCTCCAGAGGTTACATGGAATCCTAGGGTTCCTCCAGAGGTTACATGGAATCCTAGGGTTCCTCCAGACGTTACATGGAATCCTAGGGTTCCTCCAGACGTTACATGGAATCCTAGGGTTCCTCCAGAGGTTACATGGAATCCTAGGGTTCCTCCAGAGGTTACATGGAATCCTAGGTGTGAAGGACTTTTTACCTATATGCTTCAGTTTAATCCTCCCTGCTTGTTTAAGGCTGTTAATGGTATTTACCCTTCTGCAGCCAGTCCTGTTTCAAATGTTAATTGCTCTAGCCCTGTGTTTACTGTGATTAGATAAGTGGCTCATGTTAATTAGGCTGATTGCTTCATTGTGGTAATTATCTCTCTATATGCGGAGCCGAACCGGCTAGATACTGATTAGTTCAAAGAAATATCTTTATTTCAAAGGATCTGTATTGAAGACCCCCCACTGTGTAAGGGGGGGCAGAGATTTGTCATTGTAACAGTTGTAACCACATATAAGCTCTGTTTTTTTACCATTAAAAGTCTGTGTTGTTCCAGCATTAAGCCTTGGTTCATGTATGGATGCTTCTGTGATTTATTTTATGGGAAGAAGGGACTGTTTGACGGGGATATCATACCAATACCGTCACACTAGGGTTCCTCCAGAGGTTACATGGAATCCTAGGGTTCCTCCAGAGGTTACATGGAATCCTAGGGTTCCTCCAGAGGTTACATGGAATCCTAGGGTTCCTCCAGAGGTTACATGTTTTTTTTGATGAAATGCTAGGGTTCCTCCGGAGGTTGCTGGGGGTTCCTTGAGCAATTAGCAATCTCTACCTCTCAGATAAGTTCCCTCTGATACAACTGATCCGTTTGGATATTTGCAAGGGGGTTATTCTTCCCAATGACCACAACTGTAAGGAACATTCTTCCTCAACCAGGGTTCAGTGAAACCCTTATTCCAAAAGGTTCCCAGGGGTTTCCTGAGCAATAAGCAATTTCTGCCTCTCGGAGGCCATCTGTAGGGGGGTTACTGACCACAAGTTACATTCTTCCTCAACCAGGGCTCGATGCAACCCTTGGGTTCCTCCAGAGGTTCCTTGAGCAATAAACAAACTCTACCTCTCAGATAAGTTCTCACTGACACCACTGATCTTATTAGCCATCTGTAAGGGGGCAATTCTTCCCAATGACCACAAGTGTAAGGAACATTCTTCCTCAACCAGGGTTCCATGGAACAGTTTGGTTCCTCCAGAGGTTACTAGGGGTTCTTTGAGTAATGAGCAATCTCTACTTCTCAGATAAGTTCCCTAATCTCTCATCGATCTTTTTAGCCAGGGAGATTTTAAAAATGGATTATAGGCATTTATGTAGCACCAACAATTTGCACAGAGTTCCATCTGCTCTTTGTGCGTTCCGTGTGACACAGAAAGGTTGTAGGAGAAAAACTGTCGAGAGGACATACCGCCTTCTATAGCCAAGTGTCTGAGATGCAAGCTGTCCACCACACATCCACAAAGGTGGACCAGTGAAACCAACCACCCCCCTCTGGAAAGAGTATGTACCTTCCTGTACAGGAAGGCTTGTTTGTGAAGTTGGCCATGACTTGCAAGGGAGTTGGGGGGGGGGGGGTGTAACGACAATCTTGTTTTTTTTTTACATGGACATCAAGGGAGTGAGTTATTATTATTATTGGACTGCGAATCTTCGTTCTCCTTTTGATTTGTAGCGGGTCTTGGGGTGAAGTGCTTTATTTTCTCGCATAGGTATTGCGGAGCGCTTCCTTGTGTACATTTGTGAGTGAGGCAGAGGGTCTTGAATCTAATCCGATCCTTCATGGCTAGCCAATGGAGAGTCCTCAGGGACGGGGTGATGGATTCCCAGGGTTTTTTTCCCCGTTACCAGTCTGGCTGCTGTGTTCTGGATGACTTGTAGATGTGAAATTTGGTATTTGGGAAGTCCAAGGTAGAGAGAGTTTTGGGAGTCGGGAATTGATGATTGTTCCAACTACTACTACTGCTGTCTCCTTCCGGGATGAATCTACGCAACTGGCGAAGAAGGTAGTGAGATCCGCCGACTACTGATACCATTTGTGTGTCCATAGTCATGTCTGAGTCAAAGATGACTTCAAGGCTTTTGATTGTGGTGCTTGTGGTGATGGTTTGTCCCAGGATGGTGGGTGGTGTGCATGTTGTGCTAGGGTTTTTCTTTTGGTTTGCGTGGAGAAAGAAGTTCTGTTTTGGATCCATTAAGTTTGAGGAAGCTCTCCGTCATCCAATCGTCAATGATAGGCAGTTTTCTAGTGCGTGGAAAAACAAAGGGTCATCTTGGAACAGATAGAGCAAGAAGATGCTGAAGTCTGTTCCTTATGTTTTTTCCACTGAGGTAAATGGGTACTCTTGCCACTAGTAGCATTCTTGATGAGGTTGTCAAGAGGTGGTCTGAAGAGACTTTAGACGAACAAGTGCATGAAATGGGATCAAATGCTTCCCACAAACCTTTACAGCAGAAATTAAAATGCTGAAGTCTTTTGCTCCAGGCGTTCTTTAAGCGCGCCTTTAATGTGGGAGTAATAGTTATAGACTGCCACTCATCAATTAAGGACTGGAGAATCTGCGGCAGATGGAATGGCTCGGAAACAAATTCCTGCTAATCAGATATAGAATCTGCAGGAGAGGGATAAAAAGTCTTCCATTGCTGTAGTAAAAAGAATAATAATAATCAGCTGAGAGGGGGAGATTCAAGCCACTCAACAAAGCCAAAGAGGACATGGAGGATGGAGGAGACCCTAAAAGCAGAAGATATGATTTTATGCTGCAGACATCGGCACAGTCAGTAGGTGCACTGCAAGCAGCCCCTGAGCCATTAGTAGAATATGAGTTCGGGGGAACCTGGTACAGCTAGACTGCCCCCCCCCCCCCTCCAACCCAGGTGGAAAAACATAAAAGGCCATTGGGTAAATATCCGCTTGGTTGGGGAGTCCAATGTACCTTGCGTAGTTGTGCTGTCTTCTCATCAGATGGAGCTCGGGAAGTGCGCATCCGGACAGGACTGGATCCCTCTCCTAAGCTCTGGTCCGAACCTGAAAGAGGCAGAGATGAAAGAGCGTGAAAAAGAAAGGAGAGAGCGAGAGAGCGCGCGCGCGCGAGAGAAAGCGAGCGTGAGAGCGAGCGCGCAAGAGAGATGATGGGGGTTGACGGAAAGGGAAAGTAAGACAGAAAAGGAAGAGAAAGGCAGCATAAGAAAGGAAGGAGAAGGACAGCAAAAGAAAGAAGAAAGAAAATTAAGATTAATAGAAAAAAAAAAAAAAGAAAAATTAAAAGGGTAAAAAATGAAGGCCGGAAAAGAAAGGGGAGGGGGGTGTTGGGTGAGAAAGAAGAAAAGGAAAGAAAGAAAGAAAGAAAGAGCAAGAAAGAAAGAAAAGAGCAAGAAAGAAAGAGCAAGAAAGAAAGAGCAAGAAAGAAAGAAAGAAAAGAGCAAGAAAGAAAGAAAAGAGCAAGAAAGAAAGAGCAAGAAAGAAAGAAAGAAAGAGCAAGAAAGAAAGAGCAAGAAAGAAAGAGCAAGAAAGAAAGAGCAAGAAAGAAAGAGCAAGAAAGAAAGAGCAAGAAAGAAAGAGCAAGAAAGAAAGAGCAAGAAAGAAAGAGCAAGAAAGAGCAAGAAAGAAAGAGCAAGAAAGAGCAAGAAAGAAAGAGCAAGAAAGAAAGAGCAAGAAAGAAAGAGCAAGAAAGAAAGAGCAAGAAAGAAAGAGCAAGAAAGAAAGAAAGAAAGAGCAAGAAAGAAAGAGCAAGAAAGAGCAAGAAAGAAAGAAAGAGCAAGAAAGAAAGAGCAAGAAAGAAAGAGCAAGAAAGAAAGAAAGAGCAAGAAAGAAAGAAAGAAAGAGCAAGAAAGAAAGAGCAAGAAAGAGCAAGAAAGAAAGAGCAAGAAAGAGCAAGAAAGAAAGAGCAAGAAAGAGCAAGAAAGAAAGAGCAAGAAAGAAAGAGCAAGAAAGAGCAAGAAAGAAAGAGCAAGAAAGAGCAAGAAAGAAAGAGCAAGAAAGAGCAAGAAAGAAAGAGCAAGAAAGAGCAAGAAAGAAAGAGCAAGAAAGAAAGAGCAAGAAAGAGCAAGAAAGAAAGAGCAAGAAAGAGCAAGAAAGAAAGAGCAAGAAAGAGCAAGAAAGAAAGAGCAAGAAAGAGCAAGAAAGAAAGAGCAAGAAAGAGCAAGAAAGAAAGAGCAAGAAAGAGCAAGAAAGAAAGAGCAAGAAAGAGCAAGAAAGAAAGAGCAAGAAAGAGCAAGAAAGAAAGAGAAAGAAAGAGCAAGAAAGAAAGAGAAAGAAAGAGCAAGAAAGAAAGAGCAAGAAAGAAAGAGCAAGAAAGAAAGAAAGAAAGAGCAAGAAAGAAAGAAAGAGCAAGAAAGAAAGAGCAAGAAAGAGCAAGAAAGAAAGAGCGAGCAAGAAAGAAAGAGCGAGCAAGAAAGAAAGAGCGAGCAAGAAAGAAAGAGCGAGCAAGAAAGAAAGAGCGAGCAAGAAAGAAAGAGCGAGCAAGAAAGAAAGAGCGAGAAAGAAAGAGCGAGAAAGAAAGAGCGAGAAAGAAAGAGCGAGCAAGAAAGAAAGAGCGAGAAAGAAAGAAAGAGCAAGAAAGAAAGAAAGAGCAAGAAAGAAAGAGCGAGCGAGCAAGAAAGAAAGAAAGAGCAAGAAAGAAAGAAAGAGCGAGCAAGAAAGAAAGAAAGAAAGAAAGAGCAAGAAAGAAAGAGCAAGAAAGAAAGAAAGAGCAAGAAAGAAAGAGCAAGAAAGAAAGAGCAAGAAAGAAAGAGCGAGCGAGCGAAAGAGCGAGCGAGCGAAAGAAAGAAAGAGCGAGCAAGAAAGAAAGAGCGAGCAAGAAAGAAAGAGCGAGCAAGAAAGAAAGAGCGAGCAAGAAAGAAAGAGCGAGCAAGAAAGAAAGAGCGAGCAAGAAAGAAAGAGCGAGCAAGAAAGAAAGAGCAAGAAAGAAAGAGCAAGAAAGAAAGAAAGAGCGAGCAAGAAAGAAAGAGCAAGAAAGAAAGAAAGAAAGAAAGAGCGAGAAAGAAAAAGAAAAAAAAAAGTCAGAAAGGGAAAGAAAAAGACAGAAAACGAATGAAGGAAAAAAAGAGAGGGAAGGAAAAAAGGAATATCTATCAATGTATATTGCAGCACAGAAGGACAGAGTGCCAAGCCTCTAGGACTGTGTCCCTTCATTAGCAATCATTGGATGAGGATCAGTAAGAATGATTTGTGTCTAGGAAAGGATGGCAGTGTTACGGAACGATCGCTCACCTGACTGACTGAGTGCGGCTCCGCGGGAAGACGATCGGAAGAGGAAACTCCTGGGCTTCTGGGTCACAGAGGAGTCTGGAAGAGACACACATACGGGTCAGTGACACAGAAGCTCGGTTACACGGCAGTGTAGGGTAAACAGCGAGAAGCTTCATCAATCCATAGACAGTGAGGAGTATACAGGAACACAATTCATATAACACCCCCAGCAATCCCTCCTATTAGCCAACAATGGGGAAGTCTTCAATGTTCCTGAGACATACCTGAGGGCCCAGAGGGAGGAGAGATGGGGGAAAAGACGTTGTTTTGACTTCCCTGCATGGAACACAAACAGGAAATGATCAGAAAAACACATTGCGATAGTTCAGTCACAGATTATTCTACAGACACTGGTTAGCAGTGCGGTCATTCACAGCCAGGCTGGTTCTCTCAGAGAATAGGTGCAGGAACACAACCCCCCCATAGGGGGAGAGCTTGCAGCACCAATGAGTGGGTGTGGCCAAACTGAACAGTGGGAGGGCTTTAAAAGGCATTGATGAATACAGGAGCTACGTACAAGGCGCAGGCCTCAGGAGTGCGCTATATACATGAAGGGTGCAAGGATCAGGAGTGCCCCATATATTCAGGGCGCAGGGCTCAGCAGTGCCCTATATATTCCGGGTGCAGGGCTCAGGAGTGCCCTATATATTCCGGGCACAGGAGTGCCCTATATATTTAGGGTGCAGGGCTCAGGAGTGCCCTATATATTCCGGGCACAGGAGTGCCCTACATATTAAGGGTGCAGGGCTCAGGAGTGCCCTACATATTCAGGGTGCAGGGCTCAGGAGTGCCCTACATATTCAGGGTGCAGGGCTCAGGAGTGCCCTACATATTCAGGGTGGCAGGGCTCAGGAGTGCCCTATATATTCAGAGTGCCAGGGCTCAGGAGTGCCCTATATATTCAGAGTGCCAGGGCTCAGGAGTGCCCTATATATTCAGGGTGCAGGGCTCAGGAGTGCCCTATATATTCAGGGTGCCAGGGCTCAGGAGTGCCCTATATATTCAGGGTGCAAGGCTCAGGAGTGCCCTATATATTCAGGGAGCAGAGGGCTCAGGAGTGCCCTATATATTCAAGGAGCGGAGGGCTCAGGAGTGCCCTATATATTTCAAGGAGCGGAGGGCTCAGGAGTGTCCTATATATTCAGAGTGCAGGGCTCAGGAGTGCCCTATATATTCAGGGTGCAGGGCTCAGGATTTTGAAGTGACACACAAGCCTGTTGGCCCTAATCCTGCCGCTAAACAAGTATGGCGCACACAAGGGTAGGCTCAATCACTTTGCTTCCTGAAAGATTTTTCGACACGTAAAATCTTGGCGTGCAATTGTAACATTCAGCAAAGTTCTTCACCACCCCATAGAATAGGCCGCAATAGGTGACTGGCTGCCAATAGTGATGATCCAATCAGGCATGGATGGGCGGGGTTTCTATTTTTCTGCAGTGAAAGGTGAAGAATTAGTAGATTACCTGACTCCGTAGTCTGGCACAGTTCTCAGAGGAGCCACTAGAGGGAGGAGAGAAGAGGGAAGGATAATAAATGTGTGCTTTGAAAGCAACAGTAAAACTATAAAATAATCCATACACATCCACTATATAATGGCCCCATTTTTCAGGACGTTTCTTACGGTGTTTTCGGTCTCCTTGCAACTTCCTCTGAACTCCTGAACCTATTCTTTTTCATCTAATTTCGAACGAGCGGTCTATTGGGTAAATTCAGGTACGGGCGCGCAATTTTAAGACGGCGTAGCCTAGCATGTTTACACTACGCCGCCTTAAGTAAGAGAGGCAAGTACATGATTCTCAAGGCACTTACCTCCTTACTTAGGGCAGCGTAGTGTAAACGCGGCGGGCGTAAGGGCACCTAATTCAAATGGGTTGGAGGGGGGCGTGTTTAATGGTAATGAGGCTTGACCTTAAGTTTTTGACGTTTTTTGGCTACTGCGCCGGGCGCCTACATTTCCCAGTGCGCATTGCGTCTAAGTACGCCGTACGGGCCTATTGATTACGACGTGGACGTAAACGACGTAAATCCCGATTCGCGGACTACTTACGCAAACGACGTAAAAATTTCGAATTTTGCGGCGGGAACGGCGGCCATACTTGACATTACTATTCCACTAGAGCCTAGCTCTAACTTTACGCGGCCTATCTCTTACGTAAACGGCGTAAAAGTACTGCGTCGGCCTGGCGTACGTTCGTGAATCGGCGTATCCCCTCATTTACATATTCTACGCCGACCGCAATGGAAGCGCCAACTAGCGGCCATCCAAAATATTGCAATCTAAGATAGGACGGAGCAAGCCGTCATATCTTAGATAGGTTTAAGCGTATCTCTGTTTGAGCATACACTTAAACTTAGGTCGGCGTAGATTCTGAGTTAGGTCGGCTTATCTACTGATAAGCCGGCCTAACTCTTTGTGAATCTACCTACAGGTTAGTTGTAGTGATGTGCACTGCTCTATGTGCACACTGCGCATCTCATAGTCCATCTCGGGAGCGAGCAAGGGAGGGTGCCTTGGTGTCTGACCTGTGGCCCTTTCAAACTGCGTGGCTCTCAGGGCCCCTGTGGACAGTAGAGGCTTTCCCTAGAGGCTTACTTCTATTCTTTAGACTGGTAGTTAATGGTTTGGTCTATTTCTTTCATCCTGTCCCTCCTTACATTCGTCTCCTCCGGTTCCTTTAGAAAGGATCTTGCTGGTCCACAACCAGACCATCTCCTACAACTTCTATAGGCTCCTCCCCAATAGGGTCACCAGGGTCCCTCTATATCTGAATACTGTGGAGAGGAACAAATCCCAAAAAGGCATGGACCCAGTAGGCATGGACCTATGGTCAGCAGATGGTCTGCAAGACCTCCTGGAGCGCTAATAGCTTTGTGAATGTTCAACTCCTACAGTATGTTTGCAGTCTATGAGATCTCTTCTATCTTGTCCGCAGTCTCTGACCTTTTCTAGCATGCCTGTGGTCTCTGGCAATCTCCTGTAGCATGCCTGTGGTCTCTGGCAATCTCCTGTAGCATGCCCGTGGTCTCTGGCAACCTCCTGAAGCATGCCCGTGGTCTCTGGCAACCTCCTGAAGCATGCCCGTGGTCTCTGGCAACCTCCTGAAGCATGCCCGTGGTCTCTGGCAACCTCCTGAAGCATGCCCGTGGTCTCTGGCAACCTCCTGAAGCATGCCCGTGGTCTCTGGCAACCTCCTGAAGCATGCCCGTGGTCTCTGGCAACCTCCTGAAGCATGCCCGTGGTCTCTGGCAACCTCCTGAAGCATGCCCGTGGTCTCTGGCAACCTCCTGAAGCATGCCCGTGGTCTCTGGCAACCTCCTGAAGCATGCCCGTGGTCTCTGGCAACCTCCTGAAGCATGCCCGTGGTCTCTGGCAACCTCCTGAAGCATGCCCGTGGTCTCTGGCAACCTCCTGAAGCATGCCCGTGGTCTCTGGCAACCTCCTGAAGCATGCCCGTGGTCTCTGGCAACCTCCTGAAGCATGCCCGTGGTCTCTGGCAACCTCCTGAAGCATGCCCGTGGTCTCTGGCAACCTCCTGATGCATGCCCGTGGTCTCTGGCAACCTCCTGATGCATGCCCGTGGTCTCTGGCAACCTCCTGATGCATGCCCGTGGTCTCTGGCAACCTCCTGATGCATGCCCGTGGTCTCTGGCAACCTCCTGAAGCATGCCCGTGGTCTCTGGCAACCTCCTGAAGCATGCCCGTGGTCTCTGGCAACCTCCTGAAGCATGCCCGTGGTCTCTGGCAACCTCCTGAAGCATGCCCGTGGTCTCTGGCAACCTCCTGAAGCATGCCCGTGGTCCCTGACCATCTCTTGTAGCATGCCTATAGTCTCTGCAGACATGATACAAGAGAAGGTCAGACACTACAGGCATGCCTGTAGTCTATGACCAGCTCTTGCGGCATGCCTGTAGTCTAGGACCAGCTCTTGCGGCATGCCTGTAGTCTAGGACCAGCTCTTGCGGCATGCCTGTAGTCTATGACCAGCTCTTGCGGCATGCCTGTAGTCTATGACCAGCTCTTGCGGCATGCCTGTAGTCTATGACCAGCTCTTGCGGCATGCCTGTAGTCTATGACCAGCTCTTGCGGCATGCCTGTAGTCTATGACCAGCTCTTGCGGCATGCCTGTAGTCTATGACCAGCTCTTGCGGCATGCCTGTAGTCTCTGACCATCTCTTGCGGCATGCCTGTAGTCTCTGACCAGCTCTTGCGGCATGCCTGTAGTCTCTGACCAGCTCTTGTGGCATGCACGTAGTCTCTAGCAATCTCTTGTAGCATGCCTTCGGTCTCTGACTATCTCTTGAAGCATGCCTGTAGTCTGACCATCTCTTGTAGCATGCCTATAGTCTCTGTAGACATGATACAAGAGAAGGTCAGAGACTACAGGCATGCTACAAGAGATTTCCAGTCTCTGATCTTCTTTTCTATAATGCCAATTGTCTCTGACTTGACCATCTCTTGTAGCAGCATGCCTGTAGTCTCCGACCATCTCCTGTAGCATGCCTGTAGTCTCCGACCATCTCTTGTAGCATGCCTGTAGTCTCCGACCATCTCTTGTAGCATGCCTGTAGTCTCCGACCATCTCTTGTAGCATGCCTGTAGTCTCCGACCATCTCTTGTACCAGGTCAGCAGTCTCTGACCATCTCTTGTACCAGGTCAGCAGTCTCTGACCACCTTTTGTAGCATGCCTTTGGTCTCTGGCAATCTCTTGTAGCATGCCTTTGGTCTCTGGCAATCTCTTGTAGCATGCCTTTGGTCTCTGGCAATCTCTTGTAGCATGCCTTTGGTCTCTGGCAATCTCTTGTAGCATGCCTTTGGTCTCTGGCAATCTCTTGTAGCATGCCTTTGGTCTCTGGCAATCTCTTGTAGCATGCCTTTGGTCTCTGGCAATCTCTTGTAGCATGCCTTTGGTCTCTGGCAATCTCTTGTAGCATGCCTTTGGTCTCTGGCAATCTCTTGTAGCATGCCTTTGGTCTCTGGCAATCTCTTGTAGCATGCCTTTGGTCTCTGGCAATCTCTTGTAGCATGCCTTTGGTCTCTGGCAATCTCTTGTAGCATGCCTTTGGTCTCTGGCAATCTCTTGTAGCATGCCTTTGGTCTCTGGCAATCTCTTGTAGCATGCCTTTGGTCTCTGGCAATCTCTTGTAGCATGCCTTTGGTCTCTGGCAATCTCTTGCAGCATATCCAGTCTCTGACATTCACTGGTCCACTGTCTCTGATCATCTCTTGTACCATGTCTATAGCCCTCAACCACCTCCTGTTGCCGGCCTCCAGACATCTTACATTCCCTGGATGATATGAGGGACCCTTTTGTGATGTGACACTTTCGCCCCCCCTCTATCATGAACGCAAACCACCACTGGGTTAAAGACTCTTCTACCACTGGGGGAACCCTGTCTGGACAGGAAGTGATGGGAAATCTCTCCAATGAGGAAGGGTTACATCCTCCGACAAAGTACTTTATTGCTGTCTGTGCAGGAACAGGAAGTGAGAAATCCTCCAATGGGAGCTCAGACAGAAATAAAAACCTCTACTGGCTTATCCAGTAGAGGGAGGTGGAGCAAAGACAGTAGAGATTGTTCTAGACCACAGGTGTCAAACACAAGGCCCGCGGGCCAAATCTGGTCACCAGGCAATTTCATGTGGCCCTCGCACCTCCAGCCCTCCACTGGTCCGCCTCCAGACCCTTACTTTCTCCTTTTAAGAAATGCATCCAGCTTCTTCCCTGCAGCAGCATAAGGAAAGGGGGGTGCACTGTTATGTAAGGGAGAGTGGGGGGACTCAACTTCTGATGGTGGGGTGGCTCTTGACATCTAATGTAAGGGGAGGCGTTGGACATCTAATCTTACAGATACAACCGGCCCTTTTGAGGACAATCATAATGCGGATACGGCCCACAATGAAATTGAGCTTGACACCCCCTGCTCTAGACCATGGGTGCTCAACCTGTGGCCCTCCAGTTGTTGCAAAACTACAAGTCCCATCATGCCTCTGCCTTGGGGAATCATGTTTAGAACTGTCAGTAGCTTGCAATGCCACAGGTTGAGTACCCATATGTTCTAGACGATCACACACAGTCCTACTCACTTCACGACTTCACTCTGACTCTGAGCTGGAGGAGTGCTGGTGGGCACGGCCTTGTGTAAGCTGCAAAACACAACAAAGCTGCAATCAGAAAGGAATCCACATCACCGGGGGGGGAGGGAGAATAGGTGTGTGCCCCCCCCCCCCCATAACTAACACAGACTTTCCGGGGCCCCCACCTCTCTCTCTGCTCCACAGACGGCCTCCGCAGACCCTCCTGCTTCTGCTGAAGCTGCTGCCTCTCCCGTTCCCTCCAGAGGAGCAACGTCTCCGGCCTCCGCCTCTCCTCTACGGCCCGATCCTGGCGGGAGATGCTGGGAGACGGCGGAGACGGTGCCGGCCTGTAATACAAGGGGGGGGGGGGGGAATCAGAGTCACCAGGAGTACAGCAATAATCATCCAACATTCTTATATCACAACCACCCCCACTATTTAACCACTTCTCCACCGAGGACGTCACGTGACGTCCTCGACTTTGTGCGGCGATATGTGAATGATGGGGGCAGCTACAGGCATCATTCAGATATTGTTTTCTGCCGTAGATTCTGTGCACCATAAAAATGATCATAGCGGCAGTTCCGCCGCTTAATCGTTCTTATAGGCGGCGGGGGAGGGCGTATAAAAATGGGTCACTTTTATTCCTATTACAAGGAATGTAAACATCCCTTGTAAAATAAATGATGACAGGTCCTCTTTATGGAGAAATCTGGGGACCCCAAATCTCTCCTCTAGCTTTAAAAGCAAACATTTTTTTTTTTATTTTTTTTAGAAGGTTTACATCCGCTCTAGACCGGAAATGATGTCAGTCCTCCAAGACCATAGAGGTGATCAGAGACGACCACCTGGTCTCTAGTAACCTCTATGGCCAGCCGCTCAAACTGTCATTTTTCGAATGTGCAGTAAAAACAGTAAACCGGGGAAACACTGCTGAGCGGCGGGATGGGTTTAGGGGAGAAGACCCCTCCTGCTGCTTCTGAAAAACTGATCCAGAGGCTAATTAGCCACTTGGACCGCTTTCATGAGAAAAAACAAAAATACGAGGGTTATAGCTGATAGCTTCAGCCATAATCCCGGTAAACCCCAATGTATAAATACGTCTTTTAGTTGGCAAGTGGTTATTGTAGGCCCAGTAATGTCATCAGTGGGTTCTCTATGCAATGCAGGCAGATCATAGCTGGTGGGAGGGGCCGGCAGGGTGCTGAAGTACTCCTCTCAAGAGCCCTCAGCCCTGAAGCAAAGCAGTGGGCTGGATCTTGGGAGGAGTTCAAATTCTTTGATTGGTGGATATTAGTCTGGAGGAGTGGGTGTTCCTAAGCAGGCTGGATTTGCATGCAGACCACCCCCCCCCCCGGGTAACGCCCACATGTGATGAAGAACCTCTATGGATTGAAAGAAGTGAAATCCCGGATGATATGGAGGGAGCGCCCAATCAGAGGGCCGGTCTATGACACCTCCGGGGTGATTGAAGCTCGGCACCATTCAAAATCAGAACAGCGAGGACATCTTGTGGTGATAAAGGATTACTGCGGGGGACAGTATTACAGCCTGAGACTTTTTTTCCCCCCTCTATATTATAGCCAAATTGAACCTTCACTTTAAATCAGCTGAACCCCTCATAATGGGCACAGCGGGTGTACAGACCCGGAAACTCAGCCCAGGGATGGTGGGAACCCCTCATAATGGGCACAGCAGGTGTACAGACCCAGGAACTCAGCACAGGGATGGTGGGAACCCCTCATAATGGGCACAGCGGGGGTACAGACCCGGAAACTCAGCCCAGGGATGGTGGGAACCCCTCATAATGGGTACAGCAGGTGTACAGACCTGGAAACTCAGCACAGGGATGGTGGAAACCCCTCATAATGGGCACAGCAGGTGTACAGACCCGGGAATTCAGCACAGGGATGGTGGGAACCCCTCATAATGGGCACAGCGGGGGTACAGACCCGGAAACTCAGCCCAGGGATGGTGGGAACCCCTCATAATGGGTACAGCAGGTGTACAGACCCGGAAACTCAGCACAGGGATGGTGGGAACCCCTCATAATGGGCACAGCAGGTGTACAGACCCGGAAACTCAGCACAGGGATGGTGGGAACCCCTCATAATGGGCACAGCAGGTGTACAGACCCGGAAACTCAGCACAGGGATGGTGGGAACCCCTCATAATGGGCACAGCAGGTGTACAGACCCGGAAACTCAGCACAGGGATGGTGGGAACCCCTCATAATGGGCACAGCAGGTGTACAGACCCGGGAACTCAGCACAGGGATGGTGGGAACCCCTCATAATGGGCACAGCAGGTGTACAGACCTGGAAACTCAGCACAGGGATGGTGGAAACCCCTCATAATGGGCACAGCAGGTGTACAGACCCGGGAATTCAGCACAGGGATGGTGGGAACCCCTCATAATGGGCACAGCAGGTGTACAAAACCAGGAACTCAGCACAAGGATGGTGGGAACCCCTCATGATGGGCAAAGGGGTACAGACTTGGGAACCCAGCACAGGGATGGTGGGAACCTCTCATAATGGGCACAGTAGGGGCACAGACCCAGGAACTCAGCACAGGGATTGTGAGAACCCCTCATAATGGGCACAGCAGGTGTACAGACCCGGGAACTCAGCACAGGGATGGTGGGAACCCCCCTCATAATGGCCACAGTAGGGGCACAGACCCAAGGCCTGACACTTACCCACAAACCAGGGTCCGCTCTTCTGCCCTTGGTGTAGAGTGCAAGTCCGGCTTCCGCTTGTCCTTTAAACAAACCACAATGAGATTTACCCCGAGATATATAAACATATACCGCAGTGCTGTACAGAGAACACTGAGCCAGTCACATCAGTCTCTGTACAGAGGAGCTTACACTCTAATGCCCCCCCCCCACAATTTTATCACCATCTACACATCACAGTATGGGGGGGGGGGGATAAGGAGTTCTCACCTGAGGGGTGACAGTCATATGCAGCCCAGTGTCAGACTTGGCATCCTCCTCTTCCTCGTTTGTACTGCTGTCTATGAAGTCGGGGGGCTCGTTATCTGTGTCTGGGGGGAGGGAGAAGAAATCCGATATTGTCAGAAATCCCGAGAGTTTTATTTCATTACAAGACGGGGTAACAAAGTACAAACAAGAAAGTCAAACTCTACTTTGTTCACCGTTATTTACTGCACCCCCCCCCCATGCATCTGATCTCGGACAGCAGGGGCAGTGAAGGGTGACTGGTCTCTGGGGGGCCTCCCCTGCAAGGTGATTGGTCTCTGGGGGGCCTCCTCTGCAGGGTGACTGGGCAAAGTCTGACAATGTCTTGTAAGTCCCAAACCAGATCACAGGTGAATAGCGCACACACATACCGGAGAGGTGGCTGGGACAATTCTAGGACTGTGGAGATCTGACTGGAGGTTTCCAAGGGATATAAATAAAAATAAAAAATAGAATAGATGGAATCTCCGGCCCACTTACCCGTCCCATTCACCTTCTCTCTGAGCAGTTTGGTGTCTCGGCCCAAACCAGCGACTCTGAAGGAAAGATCCGACATCTCATCTGCAGACTGAGAGAAACATCCATGTAAATCCCCCCAATACAATGTACTCATACCCCCCCCCCACCCAATACAATGTACTCCCCCCCCCCCCAATACATTGTACTCCCCCCCCCCCCCAATACAATGTACCCCTCCCCCTCCAATACATTGTACTCCCCCCCCCCCCCCCAATACATTGTACTCATACTCCACCCCCCCAATACAATGTACCCCCCCCCCAATACAATGTACTCCCCCCCCAATACATTGTACTCCCCCCCCCCCCAATACAATGTACTCATACTCCACCCCCCCAATACAATGTACTCCCCCCCCCCCCAATACAATGTACTCCCCCCCCCCTCCCAATACAATGTACTCATACTCCACCCCCCCAATACAATGTACTCCCCCCCCCCCAATACAATGTACCCCCCCCCCCAATACAATGTACTCCCCCCCCCTCCCAATACAATGTACTCATACTCCACCCCCCAATACAATGTACTCCCCCCCCCCCCAATACAATGTACCCCCCCCCCCCAATACAATGTACCCCCCCCCCCCAATACATTGTACTCCCCCCCCCCCAATACAACGTACTCATACTCCACCCCCCCAATACAATGTACTCCCCCCCCCCAATACAATGTACCCCCCCCCCAATACAATGTACTCCCCCCCCCCCAATACATTGTACTCCCCCCCCCCCAATACAACGTACTCATACTCCCCCCCCCCAATACAATGTACTCCCCCCCCCCAATACAATGTACCCCCCCCAATACAATGTACCCCCCCCCCCCCAATACAATGTACTCCCCCCCCCCCAATACAATGTACTCCCCCCCCCCCAATACAATGTACTCCCCCCCCCCAATACATTGTACTCCCCCCCCCCCCCAATACATTGTACTCCCCCCCCCAATACAATGTACTCATACTCCACCCCCCCAATACAATGTACCCCCCCCCCAATACAATGTACTCATACTCCACCCCCCCCCAATACAATGTACCCCCCCCCCAATACAATGTACTCCCCCCCCCCCCAATACATTGTACTCCCCCCCCCCCAATACAATGTACTCATACTCCACCCCCCCAATACAATGTACTCCCCCCCCCCAATACAATGTACTCCCCCCCCCTCCCAATACAATGTACTCATACTCCACCCCCCCAATACAATGTACTCCCCCCCCCCCAATACAATGTACCCCCCCCCCAATACAATGTACTCCCCCCCCCCAATACATTGTACTCCCCCCCCCCCCAATACATTGTACTCATACTCCACCCCCCCAATACAATGTACTCCCCCCCCCGAATACATTGTACTCCCCCCCCCAATACAATGTACTCCCCCCCCCCAATACAATGTACTCCCCCCCCCCCAATACAATGTACTCCCCCCCCCCCAATACATTGTACTCCCCCCCCCCAATACATTGTACTCCCCCCCCAATACAATGTACTCATACTCCACCCCCCCAATACAATGTACTCCCCCCCCCAATACAATGTACTCCCCCCCCCCAATACAATGTACTCCCCCCCCCTCCCAATACAATGTACCCCCCCCCAATACAATGTACCCCCCCCCAATACAATGTACTCCCCCCCCTCCCAATACAATGTACTCCCCCCCCTCCCAATACAATGTACTCATACTCCCCCAATACAATGTACTCCCCCCCCTCCCAATACAATGTACCCCCCCCCCAATACAATGTACTCCCCCCCTCCCAATACAATGTACTCATACTCCCCCAATACAATGTACTCCCCCCCCCCCCAATACAATGTACCCCCCCCCTCCCAATACAATGTACTCCCCCCCCTCCCAATACAATGTACTCCCCCCCCTCCCAATACAATGTACTCCCCCCCCTCCCAATACAATGTACTCCCCCCCCCCCCCAATACAATGTACTCCCCCCCTCCCAATACAATGTACCCCCCCCTCCCAATACAATGTACCCCCCCCCCCTCCCAATACAATGTACTCATACCCCCCCCCCCAATACAATGTACTCATACTCCACCCCCCCAATACATGGTACTCATTTACCCCCCCAATACATGGTACTCATACTCCACCCCCCCCTCAATACAATGTACTCATACCCCCCCCAATACATGGTACTCATACTCCACCCCCAAATCAATGTACTCATAAAACCCCCCCCCCCCCCAATACATGGTCCTCATACTCCACACCACCCCCAATACAATGTACTCAAATCACAGATCAACTAAAGGGTACCTGTTACTGGGAGCCTTCATAGCTATTCCACCCCACCAGTTATGTCCCACCCGCAATGACGTCCCCACCTACTCCACCCCACCAATGATGTCCCACCCGCAATGCCGTCCCCACCTACTTTGTCCCACCCGCAATGACGTCCCCACCTACTCCACCCCACCAATGACGTCCCACCCGCAATGACGTCCCCACCTACTTTGTCCCACCCGCAATGACGTCCCCACCTACTCCACCCCAGCAATGATGTCCCGCCCGCAATGACGTCCCGCCCGCAATGACGTCCCCCCCGCAATGACGTCCCCACCTACTCCACCCCAGCAATGATGTCCCGCCCGCAATGACGTCCCGCCCGCAATGACGTCCCAGCCGCAATGACGTCCCCACCTACTCCACCCCACCAATGACGTCCCACCCGCAATGACGTCCCCACCTACTTTGTCCCACCCGCAGTGACGTCCCACCCGCAATGACGTCCCCACCTACTCCACCCCAGCAATGATGTCCCGCCCGCAATGACGTCCCGCCCGCAAGGACGTCCCGCCTGCAAGGACGTCCCCACCTACTTTGTCCCACCCGCAGTGACGTCCCACCCGCAATGACGTCCCCACCTACTCCACCCCAGCAATGATGTCCCGCCCGCAATGACGTCCCGCCCGCAAGGACGTCCCGCCCGCAAGGACGTCCCCACCTACTCCACCCCAGCAATGATGTCCCGCCCGCAATGACGTCCAAACCAACGATGTCCCACCCGCAATGATATCCCCACCTACTCCGTCCCACCCGCAATGATGTCCCCACCCGCAATGACGTCCCCACCTACTCCACCCCAGCAATGACATCCCGCCCGCAATGACGTCCTGTCTACCCCAACCGTAATGATACTCACCATCTTAGAGCTGCCACATTGCCCGGTCTATTTCATGACTCTAAACCCTGTGTAAGCTCAAACACAGAGCTTACACAGACCCGCTCTCCCCACTCACATCACGGTATTTGGATTTGAGGGATTGGACGCTCAGTCTTGAGCGCTGCATCGTGGAAGAAAAGGAAGAGGGTCACTTTGCCCTTCCCTACCAATAATGGACATGTCTGAAGGCCCAGACAGACAAATGGAGCGTGGTGGGGTGCAGACTATCAGGGGGTGAAGAGTAAAATGACCTGCATGGGTAAAAAATGAGATTCTCTTTAACCCCGTCCCATTAGTTGCAAGGTCATAAGTGGCAGCATGAAGGTGGGGAAAATCCCATACTACCCCATACATGCATCCAGGGTTTGACAAATTTGCTTGAAATCTAGGAGCCAGCTAAAAAAGTTAGGAGCCAGAAAACGCGCCCCGTCCCGATGAGCTCGCGCGCAGAAGCGAACACATACGTGAGCAGCGCCCGCATATGTAAACGGTGTTCAAACCACACATGTGAGGTATCGCCGCGATTGGTTAAGCGAGAGCAATAATTCTAGCCCTAGACCTCCTCTGTAACTCAAAACATGCAACCTGTAGATTTTTTTTAAACGTCGCCTATGAAGATTTTAAAGGGTAAAAGTTTGTCGGCATTCCACGAGCGGACGCAATTTTGAAGCGTGACATCTTGGGTATGAATTTACTCGGCGTAACATTATCTTTCATAATATTAAAAAAAAAATGGGGATAACTTTACTGTTGTCTTATTTTTTTAATTAAAAAAAAGTGCAATTTTTTCCCAAAAAAGTGCGCTTGTAAGACAGCTGCGCAAATACGGCGTGACAGAAAGTATTGCAACGATCGCCATTTTATTCTCTAGGGTGTAAGGATAAAAAATGTATATAATGTTTGGGGGGTTCTAATTAGAGGGAAGAAGATGGCAGTGAAAATAGTGAAAAATGACATTAGAATTGCTGTTTAACTTGTAATGCTTAACTTGTAATACCAACGGCCACCACCAGATGGCGCCAGCTCACACGTCTGGTGGTAATAACTTGTAATACCAACGGCCACCACCAGATGGCGCCAACTTACAAGTTATTACCACCAGATGTGTAAGTCGGCGCCATCTGGTGGTGGCCGTTGGTATTACAAGTTATTACCACCAGATGTGTAAGCTGGCGTCATCTGGTGGTGGCCGTTGGTATTACAAGTTATTACCACCAGACGTGTGAGCTGGCGTCATCTGGTGGTGAGCCATTGGTATTACAAGTTATTACCACCAGATGTGTAATACCAACGGCTCACCACCAGATGGCGCCAGCTCACAAAAAAAATCCTGGGATTTGTCGAGCCCTCTATGCATCCCTACTTTGTGTCGGGAACAATCTCGTGTCTCCAGAAATGTGACCACAGGGTCACCAACCACTCTCAGCTATATAGTGACAAGCGGTCACTGCGACAGCGAATCAGTGATTGCATGACCCAGATGCCCATGCGTTTTTTTTCTTTATCTTCACCATTACGGGGTTAAGGTTGGGTGTCAGAACCAATACCGGAGTCAGCCTAAGGACGTACAATCTAAACAAAGGACTAGTTTAGTATAAAAGTAGTATAACTAGTAAAACTAGTATACGGTAGTTTCTGATGACATCGGTAGATGTATCCCAATGATAAGATCTTGGTTTCTAGGAGGGTTCCTGGAGTGGAAGGGCAGCCAATAGAAAACAAACACCCAAAATAATTGGTTTCTGTATCGATCCAGCCATTCCAACAACAATCTTCCCATAAGATCATACATAGATTTTATGCATGCGCGTTACCTGTACAGTCCCCTCCCCTTGTGGAGACATCCATTCCTTACAGGAGAATTTGGCTACTCCAAGAGCCAGTTCTGTAGCACAGCCCTTGCCTTCCTGCCAGTCACAGTCCTCTCCTTGGGAGTGTACTTATTGTCTGTGCTGGCCCAGCTCTTCCTCCCTTCACCTTCCTACATAAACCCATTATGTGCCTTCTAGAGCAGCGCCTCTCAACCTTTTCAATACAGAGGAACCCTTGAAATAAGTTGTCAGGTCTCAGGGAACCCTTGCCAACAATGACTACATCTACAACTCCCACGATACATCAGTGTGATTGTCAGTGGGGAGAAGGCTCCTTACATTTGTGGACATTGGGAAGAATTTATATACTGCAGAGTTCAGGGGGTGTGCGATGTATATACTGCAGAGTTCAGGGGTGTGCGTTATGTACAGAGTGCAGAGCTCAGGGTTACGCTACACACAGATTTCAGGAGTGTGCCATATACAGAGTGCATAGGGTTGAAAATTAGGCTACACACAAGAGTGCAGAGCTCAGAAGTGTGCCATGTACAGAGTGCGTTCAGCACAGAGTTTCGGCATGTTTTATCTACAGAGTGCAGGGTTTAGGGGTGCGCTATGTAAATACTGCAGAGCTCAGGATTACGCTACACAGAGTGCAGTGTTCAGGGGTGTGCTTTGTACAGAGTTCAGGATTATGCTACACACAGAGTGCAGAGTTCAGGGGTGTGCGATGTACATACTGCAGAATTCAGAAGTACGTTATGTATAGAGTGAAACGTTCAGAGTGCGTTATGTACAGAGTGCAGAGCTCAGGGTTACGCTAAACACAGAGTTCAGGAGTGTGCTATGTACGGAGTGCATAGTTCAGGATTATGCTACACACAGAGTGCAACGCTCAGAAGTGTGCCATGTACAGAGTGCGTTCAGTACAGAGTTTCGGCATGTGTTATCTACAGAGTGCAGCGTTTAGGGGTGTGCCATGTACATACTGCAGAGCTCAGGATTACGCGCCACACACACACACACACACACACACACACACACACACACACACAGAGAGAGTGCAGAGTTCAGGGGTGTACTATGTGCAAGGCTTAGGATTTAGCCAAGAACAGAGTGCAGGGTTCAGGAGTGTGCTATGTACAGAGTGCAGAGCTCAGGGTTACAGGGCTACACACAGAGTTTAGGAGTGGGTTATGTACAGAGTGCATAATGCACAGGGTGCATAGTTCAGGATTATGCTGCTACACACAGAGTGCAGATATCAGAACTGTGCTATGTACAGAGTGCATTACGTACAGAGTACCGGGGTGTGCTATGTACACAGTGCAGTGTGTGTTATGCACAGAGTGCAGTGTGTGTTATGTACAGAGTGCAGTGTGTGTTATGTACAGGGTGCAGTGTGTGTTATGTACAGAGTGCAGTGTGTGTTATGCACAGAGTGCAGTGTGTGTTATGCACAGAGTGCAGTGTGTGTTATGTACAGGGTGCAGTGTGTGTTATGTACAGGGTGCAGAAATCACAGTTGTGCTGTGTACAGAGTGCAGGTTTTAGGGATGTGTTCTATGCACAGTGTGCAAACCCACCTCCCTCTCCCTCCAAAGCTTCCCCGCATATCTCTCTCGCCTGGCCCACCTCTAGTACCCCCCTGTGTTAGCAGCGCTGCCTCACCATGCAGGGAGATCACTCTCTTGCTCAGACCCAGGAGATCCGTCCCCATCATGCGCCTTAATGAATGTGTATAGGGATCGGTTAGTCCCCGAGAGTCCCTGAGGGCACAGCTGTCCCTCTGTTT
Source organism: Rana temporaria (assembly GCF_905171775.1). Classification (NCBI taxonomy): domain Eukaryota; kingdom Metazoa; phylum Chordata; class Amphibia; order Anura; family Ranidae; genus Rana; species Rana temporaria. The sequence continues at coordinate 480,298,099 of NC_053491.1, read as the reverse complement.
TTTTTAGTTGTGTCCCCAACACTCTCCTCCTGCAGGTGTCACTATACGCAGCGGGAGAGGCCGTGTCCTCCAATGAGCGAAAGAGAAATTGGCTATACATACATGAAGATCGCTAGGAGTTAGCGGGGGGGGGGGGGGGGGGGGCGTGCTCTGTAGTCCTCCTATCCCACCAATAATAATAAACCTCTTACACCAGGGTTGACAAATTTGCTTGGAATCTAGGAGACAGCTAAAAAAGTTAGGAGCCAGAAAACGCACCCCGTCCCGACGAGCTTGCGCGCAGAAGCGAACACATACGTGAGCAGCGCCCGCATATGTAAACGCTGTTTAAGCCACACATGTGAGGTATCGCCGCGATCGGTAGAGCGAGAGCAATAATTCTAGCTCTAGTCCTCTTCTGTAACTCAAAACCTGCAACCTGTAGATTTTTTTAAACGTCGCCTATGGAGATTTTAAAGGGTAAAAGTTTGACGCCATTCCACGAGCGGACGCAATTTTGAAGCGTGACATGTTGGGTATGAATTTACTCGGCATAACATTATCTTTCATAATATTAAAAAAAAAAAACGGGATAACTTTACTGTTGTCTTATTTTTTTAATTAAAAAAAGTGTAATTTTTCCCAAAAAAGTTGCCTTGTAAGACCGCTGCGCAAATACGGCGTGACAGAAAGTATTGCAACGATCGCCATTTTATTCTCTAGGGTGTTAGGATAAAAAAATATTTATAATGTTTGGGGGTTCTAATTAGAGGGAAGAAGATGGCAGTGAAAATAGTGAAAAATAGTGAAAATAGTGAAAAATGACATTAGAATTGCTGTTTAACTTGTAATGCTTAACTTGTAATACCAACGGCCACCACCAGATGGCGCCAGCTCACAAAAAAAAAATGTTTGTTTTTGCCCCCCCCTTCCAAGCCAAGTCGCCAGGACCCCATTTCTAGTAGCCATGGCGACCTGGCGACCGGGATTTGTCGAGCCCTGTCTTACACACACATACCTCATTCCCAGACCACCGTTTGCTGCCGCTGTCTACGCTGTTAAAGCCGGAATCCAGGCAGCCATAGGGCTTAGAGGAATACACATCATCTGTGAGGCTGAGAGATAAAAGAAATACACGTTGTAAAGGTTATAAGAACAAACAAAGTCATTCCTAGGAGAAGAAATTCCATATTAGATGAAAAACAAAAAACAAAAAAACTTCTTTAACCACTTAAGGACCGGACCAATATGCTGCTAAATGCCCAAAGGTGTTTTTACAATTCGGCACTGCGTCGCTTTAACAGACAATTGCGCGGTCGTGCGACGTGGCTCCCAAACAAAATTGGCGTCCTTTTTTCCCCACAAATAGAGCTTTCTTTTGGTGGTATTTGATCACCTCTGCGGTTTTTATTTTTTTGCGCTATAAACAAAAATAGAGCGACGATTTTGAAAAAAATTCAATATTTTTTACTTTTTGCTGTAATAAATATCCCCCAAAAACATATCTAATTTTTTTTTTTCCTCAGTTTAGGCCGATACGTATTCTTCTACATATTTTTGGTAAAAAAAAAAAAAAAATATTCGCAATAAGCGTTTATCGATTGGTTTGCACAAAATTAATAGCGTTTACAAAATAGGGGATGGTTTTATTGCATTTTTATAAAAAAAAATATTTTTTACTACTATTGGCGGCGATCAGCGATTTTTTTCGTGACTGCGACATTATGGCGGACACTTCGGACAATTTTGACACATTTTTGGGACCATTGTCATTTTCACAGCAAAAAATGCATTTAAATTGCATTGTTTATTGTGAAAATGACAGTTGCCGTTTGGGAGTTAACTACAGGGGGCGCTGTAGGAGTTAGGGTTCACCTAGTGTGTGTTTACAACTGTAGGGGGGTGTGGCTGCAGGACTGACGTCATTGATCGAGTCTCCCTATAAAGGGGATGTCACGATCGATGCGCCGCCACAGTGAAGCACGGGGAAGCCGTGTTTACATACGGCTCTCCCCGTTCTTCAGCTCCGGGGAGCGATCGTGACGGGGCGGCTAGAAACGAATAGCCGCGCCGTCGTCCCGGATCGCTCCTGAAGCCCCGGGAACCCCCCGACCCACGTCTAGGCAGAGACGTACAGGTACGCCCATTTGCCTGTCCGTGCCATTCTGCCGACGTAAATGTACATGCGGCGGTCGTTAAGCGGTTAACCCCTTTGCTGCCAGGTCCTATCGGCTGGCTCAGTACCGGCATGGCAGGTGCCATTGGTCCCCCTACTTACATGCTGCTTTCGGGTCCCCCTTTCATTGTATGCAGTGTGATCTGCACTACATTAGATTCACTGGAGCATCCAGACAGAGTCTTCTAGACCAGCAGATGCCAACCAGAGGTCCCAGGGGCCGCTCACAAGAAAACTTTGGTGGCCCACAGGGGTTCTGCCATAATTCAACATTGTGGCGGATGTATACCGCCCAATGTTTCCAGTGTTCTCAATGCAGTATTGACTGTCAGCGCACAGCTGATGCTTCCGCTGTAGTTCTGGCTCCTGTGAACTCAGAGGGAGGCGCCAGAAGTAGTGCAGTGGGGTCAGAGTACTGAAGCATTGTGTGTATAAAGCAGCAGTGTGATCCAGGGGGAGGGGGTAGGAGAGCAGCAGCCTTGTGTGTAAAAAGCAGCAATGTGGCCCAGAAGGAGGGAGGCAGAAAGCTGGAGCATTGTGTGTATAAGGCAGAAGTGTGATCGGGGGGGGGGCAGAGAGCTGTAGAATTGTGTGTGTGTGTAAGGCAGCAGTGTGATCCGGGGGGCAGAGAGTGGGAGCATTGTGTGTATAAGGCAGCAGTGTATTCCAGGAGGAGCGGGCAGAGAGCTGGGGCATTGTGTGTAAAAGGCAGCAGTGTGATCCAGGGGGAGGGGGCAGAGAATCGGAGCAATGCGTGTAAAAGGCAGCAGTGTGATCCAGGGGGAGGGGGCAGAAAGCTGGAGCAATGTGTGTATAAGGCAGCAGTGTGATCCAGGGGGAGGGGGCAGAAAGCTGGAGCATTGTGTGCATAAGGCAGCAGTGTGATCCAGGGGAGGGGGAGGACAGAAAGCTGGAGTATTTTGTGTATAAGGCAGCAGTGTATTCCAGGAGGAGCGGGCAGAGAGCTGGATCATTGTGTGTAAAAGGCAGCAGTGTGATCCAGGGGGAGGGGGCAGAAAGCTGGAGCATTGTGTGTATAAGGCAGCAATGTGATCCAGGAGGAGGGAGTAGAGAGCTGGAGCATTGTGTGTATATAAAAGACAGCAATGTGATCCAGGGGGAGGGGGGCAGAAAGCTGGAACATTGCGTGTATAAGGCAGCAGTGTATTCCAGGAGGAGGGGGCAGAAAGCTGGAGCATTGTGTGTATAAGGCAGCAGTGTGATCCAGGGGGAGGGGGCAGAAAGCTGGAGAATTATGTGTACAAGGCAGCAGTGTGATCCAGGGTGAGGGGGGGCAGAAATCTGAAGCATTGCGTGTATAAGGCAGCAGTGTGATCCAGGGGAGGGGGCAGAGAGCTGTAGCATTGTGTGTGTGTGTGTGTATATAAGGCAGCAGTGTGATCCGGGGAGCAGAGAGCGGGAGCATTGTGTGTATAAGGCAGCAGTGTATTCCAGGAGGAGGGGGCAGAAAGCTGGAGCATTGTGTGTATAAGGCAGCAGTGTGATCCAGGGGGAGGGGGCAGAAAGCTGGAGAATTATGTGTACAAGGCAGCAGTGTGATCCAGGGTGAGGGGGGGCAGAAATCTGAAGCATTGCGTGTATAAGGCAGCAGTGTGATCCAGGGGAGGGGGCAGAGAGTTGTAGCATTGTGTGTGTGTGTGTATATAAGGCAGCAGTGTGATCCAGGGGAGGGGGCAGAGAGCTGTAGCATTGTGTGTGTGTGTATATAAGGCAGCAGTGTGATCCGGGGAGCAGAGAGCGGGAGCATTGTGTGTATAAGGCAGCAGTGTGATCCAGGGGAGGGGAGGACAGAAAGCTGGAGTATTTTGTGTATAAGGCAGCAGTGTGATCCAGGGGGAGGTGGAGAGAGAGCCGGAGTATTGTGTGTACAAGGCAGCAGTGCGATCGGGGGGGGGGGGGTCAAGGGGGCAGAGAGCCGGAGAATTGTGTGTATAAGGCAAGTAAAATTCATGTTGGTGGCCAGCGGGATTCAAAATTGTTTAGTGGTCCGTTGGGCCCGAAAGGTTGGCGACCCCGGTCCTAGACCCCGGATGTCTGGGAGCGAAAGGGTTAAAGCCTATTTGGGGGTCAGGGAATGGTTTAGAGAGAGTTCTTGTTGGTTATTGTGGCAGAACGCACAGATTAGGCACGGAGTACAAATAACCAGCGACACAGAAGTCTACTTACCAAGTGGTGAAGCTTGTGGGGCGGCTCATCTTCCCCCCATCGGACAGCTCTGGGGGAGGTTTACTGCAAGCCTCTATGTTCAGGTACTTAAATATGTGAACCTTCCCTTTGAGGCAGATCTGTACAGAAAGAAGACGAGATTAAATATTCTCCAATAAAACGTTAGAGAAGAAGGAGGAGCTACGAGTCTGACCTGTGCAGGGGGGTATTGGAGGGGGTTGTTGTCCAGTATGATGGTCTGAAGGTGTCGGAGGTGTCGGTAACAGACGGGAATGTGGGAGATGCGGTTGCAGGAGATGTCTAGACGTACCAGAGGAAGCTCCGAGAGTTCTGGAGAAGAAAGGGATGAACTCTTACATACATGGGACACAACATATGAGACCCAGTACCTACATATCATATGACACCCAGTACCTACATATCATGGGACACAACATATGACACCCAGTACCTACATATCATGGGACACAACATATGACACCCAGTACCTACATATCATGGGACACAACATATGACACCCAGTACCTACATACATGGGACACAACATATGAGACCCAGTACCTACATACATGGGACACAACATATGACACCCAGTACCTACATATCATAGGACACAACATATATGACACCCAGTACCTACATATCATGGGACACAACATATATGACACCCAGTACCTACATATCATGGGACACAACATATGACACCCAGTACCTACATATCATGGGACACAACATATGACACCCAGTACCTACATACATGGGACACAACATATGACACCCAGTACCTACATATCATAGGACACAACATATGACACCCAGTACCTACATACATGGGACACAACATATGACACCCAGTACCTACATACATGGGACACAACATATGACACCCAGTACCTACATATCATAGGACACAACATATATGACACCCAGTACCTACATATCATGGGACACAAGATATGACACCCAGTACCTACATATCATAGGACACAACATATATGACACCCAGTACCTACATACATGGTACACAACATATGACATCCAGTACCTACATATCATAGGACACAACATATGACACCCAGTACCTACATATCATGGGACACAACATATGAGACCCAGTATCTACATATCATGGGACACAACATATGAGACCCAGTACCTACATATCATGGGACACAACATATGACACCCAGTACCTACATATCATGGGACACAACATATGAGACCCAGTATCTACATATCATGGGACACAACATATGAGACCCAGTACCTACATATCATGGGACACAACATATGAGACCCAGTATCTACATATCATGGGACACAACATATGACACCCAGTACCTACATACATGGGACACAACATATGACACCCAGTAACTACCGTATTTATCAGGGTATACCGTGCGCCGGCATATTAACACGCATCCCTAGCTTAGAAGGGAAGTTTAGGAAAAAAAACTTACATTTTGGATGCTCAGCCTTGTCGGTGTCCGTCTGCGGCCTTGCGCGGAGTCCGTCCAGCCTTCTCGGTGTCCGTCTGCTGTCTTGTCCGGGGTCCGTCTGTGGCCTTGTCGGTGTCCGTCGCGTCCGTCTGCTGGTCCGTCCACTGTCTTGCCCGGGGGTCCGTCTGCCGGCCCTGCCCGGGGGTCCGTCTGCCGGCCCTGCCCGGGGGTCCGTCTGCCGGCCCTGCCCGGGGGTCCGTCTGCCGGCCCTGCCCGGGGGTCCGTCTGCCGGCCCTGCCCGGGGGTCCGTTGCGCGCTGTGCTTTCGGCTCCTCTCGCGTGGCTGCGGGCGGAGCCGAGTGCGCAGTACACTCAACTCGGCCTTTGTCGGCGGCGCTCAGAGACAGTGGGGATCGGCGTATAACGCGCACCCACGATTTCCCCCCCGATTTTAAAAGGGGAAAAAAAGTGCGCGTTATACGCCGATAAATACGGTACATATCATGGGACACAACATATGACACCCAGTACCTACATATCATAGGTTGGAGCAGAGAGAACTCATTTGTATTGGTCACCCAGTAATACAGAATCCACTGGGAGCTCACCTAGAATTTGAACTTGGATTTAAATCCCGGACGAGCCCCCACTGTATTCTGTACTGCTAGTACCCACATATCAGGGATTTCCTGGACATTGTGTACTGCTAGTACCTACATATCAGGGATTTCCTGGACATTGTGTACTGCTAGTACCTACATATCAGGGATTTCCTGGACATTGTGTACTGCTAGTACCTACATATCAGGGATTTCCTGGACATTGTGTACTGCTAGTACCCACATATCAGGGATTTCCTGGACATTGTGTACTGCTAGTACCTACATATCAGGGATTTCCTGGACATTCTGTACTGCTAGTACCCACATATCAGGGATTTCCTGGACATTGTGTACTGCTAGTACCTACATATCAGGGATTTCCTGGACATTGTGTACTGCTAGTACCTACATATCAGGGATTTCCTGGACATTGTGTACTGCTAGTACCCACATATCAGGGATTTCCTGGACATTGTGTACTGCTAGTACCTACATATCAGGGATTTCCTGGACATTCTGTACTGCTAGTACCCACATATCAGGGATTTCCTGGACATTCTGTACTGCTAGTACCCACATATCAGGGATTTCCTGGACATTGTGTACTGCTAGTACCCACATATCAGGGATTTCCTGGACATTGTGTACTGCTAGTACCTACATATCAGGGATTTCCTGGACATTGTGTACTGCTAGTACCCACATATCAGGGATTTCCTGGACATTGTGTACTGCTAGTACCTACATATCAGGGATTTCCTGGACATTGTGTACTGCTAGTACCCACATATCAGGGATTTCCTGGACATTATGTACTGCTAGTACCTACATATCAGGGATTTCCTGGACATTCTGTACCGCTAGTACTCACATATCAGGGATTTCCTGGACATTCTGTACTGCTAGTACCCACATATCAGGGATTTCCTGGACGGTCACACAAAGTAGAAGGGGTTGGAGAACCGAGAACTTATTTTGTTTGCTCACCCAGTAATACAAAATTCTTTGGGAGCTCACCTAGAATTTGAACTTTGATTTAAATCCCGGACGAGCCCCCACTATATTCTGTATTACTGAACAGGCAATAAAAAGCTCTTTGTACTTCGGCTTTTTTCTTACTCCATAATGATTAGATGGAACACACCTGGAAGATTTGTGTGTACAGGGACAATTATTGTGAAATGTGGTGTTGACCACCCCCCTTCATTTGCAATAAACCTTGACTTTTTTTTCAGAATCAACATTTTCTAACACACTCCCACAACTGCAGGCCATTGATTGCCACCAAGATTTTTTAATTTGCACACAAAAAAAAGGTTATTGTTTATAACAAATTCATTCAAGGCCATTGACCAAAATTGAATACACCCCAATAAAAAAAGTCTTAAGCCCGGTACACACGGTTTGATTGTTGGCCAACCGAGTCGTCTTCAGGGCGTGTGCCTGGATCTTGTCTTGCATACTAACGTTACACAACTTTCGTGCCGCAAACACGAACGTGGTGAGGTACTACAAGGAATTTCAGCTCTTGAGCGTCACCCTTTGGGACCGTTCTGCTAATTTCGTGTTTGGTGAGCATTGATTCCGAGCATGCGTGTTTGTACTTTCAACTTGTGTGACGGATTTGTATATCGACCTCTGGAAAATCTGACGTCAAACCGTTGTCCGCAGAAGCCCGTCATCCAACATTTGTAGGCTAAAAGTTGGACAATTATCAAAAAAGGAGTGTACCAAGGGTAAAATTTTAGGACAACGGTCTGTCAGACAATCCCCTGCCAACAATCGAACCGTGTGTACGAGGCTTTAGAAGCAAAAGCTACATTTCATACAACAAAATCCTAATTAAACCAGTTAAGGACCAGCCGCCGCAGTTCTACTCCCCTGGGCGTTTTGGCTCACCTGGCCTAATCAGTCGATTTAAGACCACTAGGGTGTGCGACGACGGAGCCGATGAGCGTGCCCGGCAGTCGGGCACCCGCGATTGCTCCGAGAGACAGGACGGAGATCTGTCAATGTAAACAGACAGATTTCCATTCTGTCACGAGAGAGCAGACAGATCTGCTGTTCATACTGATTATTATTAACAGCGACTGGTCTCCTCCTCCAGGCAGTCCCATCCCCCCACTGTTAGTATCACTCCCTAGGACATACATTTAACCCCTTCCCTGCCAGTCACATTTATACAGTAATCAGTGGCCATTTAGCTCTGATCACTGTATAAAAATGTCACTGGTGCCAAAAAAATTGTCAAAAGTGTCAGATTTGTCCGCTGCAATATCGCAGTCCCAAAAAAAATATAAAAAAACCCACAAATCTATTCCCCATTTTGTACACGCTATAACTTTTGCGCAAACCAAAAATCAATCAATATACGCTTTTTGCGATTTTTATTACCAAAAATATGTAGAATACATATATCGGCCTAAACTGAGAAAAAAAAAATAGCTTTTTTAAAAAATAGTTGAGATATTTGTTACAGCAAAAAGTACAAAATATTTAATTTTTTTCTATTGGTGGTATTTGATCACCTCTGCGGTTTTTATTTTTTGCGCTATAAACAAAAATAGAGCGACAATTTTGAAAAACAAATTCAATATTTTTTACTTTTTGCTATAATAAATATCCCCCCAAAACATAAAAAAAAATGTTTTCCTCAGTTTAGGCCGATACGTATTCTTCTACCTATTTTTGGTAAAGAAAAAAAAATAAAATAAAAAAATAAAAAAATCGCAATAAGTGTTTATCGATTGGTTTGCACAAAATTTATAGCGTTTACAAAATAGGGGATAGTTTTATTGCATTTTTATTCATAATTTTTTCTTTTTACTACTAATGACGGCGATAACCATTTTTTTCCGTGACTGCGACATTATGGCGGACACTTCGGACAATTTTTACACATTTTTGGGACCATTGTCATTTTCACAGCAAAAAAATGCATTTAAAATGCATTGTTTACTGTGAAAATGACAATTGCAGTTTGGGAGTTAACCACAAGGGGGCGCTGAAGGGGTTAAGTGTGACCTCATCTGTGTTTCTAACTGTAGGGGGTGTGGCTGTAGGTGTGATGTCATTGATTGTGTATCCCTATAAAAGGGATGACACGATCAATGACGGCGCCACAGTGAAGAACGAGGAAGGTGTGTTTACACACGGCTCTCCCCGTTCTTCAGCTCCGGGGACCGATCGCGGGACTCCAGCGGCGAGATCGGGTCCCGCAGCTTCGGACCGGGTCGCGATTTCCCTATAAAAGGGATGATACGATCGATGACAGTGCCACAGTGAAGAACGGGGAAGGTGTGTTTACACACAGCTCTCCCCGTTCTTCAGCTCCGGGGACCGATCACGGGACTCCAGCGGCGATCGGGTCCCGGAGCTTCAGACCGGGCCACGGGCGCGTGCCCGCGACCCACGGTTAGGCACTTAAAGAGGACGTACCTGTACGTGCTTGTGCCCAGCCGTGCCATTCTGCCGACGTATATGTGCAGGAGGCGGTCCTTAAGCGGTTAAAACTGTCCAAAATGTCTTGGTATGCTGATGCCTTCAGAGTTCCCTTGGCCAAGACCAACCCCTGAAAAACAACCCAACACCATAATCCCCCCTCCACCAAAGGATTTGGACAAGTGCACAAAGCAAGGTCCATAAAGACATGGATGAGCAAGTTTGGGGTTGAGGGGCGGAGTATGGTGTGGGGGTGGTTCTTCAGGGGTTGGGCTTGGCCCCTTAGTTCCATGTGAAGGGAACTCTTAAGGCGTCAGCTAGAATCGAAAAAGTTCTGCCGTCTGTATGCATACCAAGTTCACCGGCAACGCCCTTTACACAAAATTCCACGGATTTGTCCAGCTTAAGACTGGGATACCATTAAAGTTCATGTAAAGGCAGGCGTCCCAATACTTTTGGTAATATAGAGTATGCAAGACTGAACAGACGGCTTCTTGTTTAAAATAATCCTGCACTCCATATTAAATCTATGAGTAATAAAAGTCCCGCCTAATAAAACAACAATATGGTCATCTCATGTTAGGATTTTGTTTCATGAAACAAAAAAAAAATTGTATCTTTCGGTTTTCGTTGGGAAATCGTCTCTTTTCCCCCCCCAGGACGCTCACCTTCCGGCAGAGAGGTCAGCTGATTCCTGCGGACGTTCAGCTCGCGCAGAGATTCCAGCGATCCCATCTGTGGCGGCAGAGACTGGATCTCGTTACAGCTGATATCCTACGAGAGACAAAGGCAGAGATTACATATAACATGGAGGAGTGCTTGGTCTACAACTGATGATGACATCACAGTGGAACCTCGGTTTACGACAAAAGCAGAGATTACATACAACATGGAGGAGTGCTTGGTCTACAACTGATGATGACATCACAGTGGAACCTCGGTTTACGACAAAAGCAGAGATTACATATAACATGGAGGAGTGCTTGGTCTACAACTGATGACATCACAGTGGAACCTCGGTTTACGACAAAAGCATAGATTACATACAACATGGAGGAGTGCTTGGTCTACAACTGATGATGACATCACAGTGGAACCTCGGTTTACGACAAAAGCAGAGATTACATATAAAACATGGAGGAGTGCTTGGTCTACAACTGATGACGACATCACAGTGGAACCTCGGTTTACGAGCAACGCGGTTAACGAGCGTTTTGAAAGACGAGCAACTTTTCATTTTTTTACATCCCGACTCGGTTTGGGAGTGTTGTCTCACAAAATTAGCAGAATTCAAGCTAATGGGGGTGTGCAGTACCACATTTGGCCAGAGGTGCGGGGGCGCCGGTGACACTCGGAGTAGTTTGGAAATACTCCGTTCCCGGGTGTTTGAGGGTTCCCGAGATCAGCTGAGCTGTCCGAGTATTTACGGGGCTCTCTGGCACCCCCACCTCTGGCCACATGTGGTACTGCATGCCATAGAAGTCAATGCGGGACGAATTATCTTCGCTTCCATTGACTTCTATGGGGAAACTCCTGGAACGGATTACGCTCGTAATACAAGGTTGCACTGTACCTGTAAAACATTTGATTACAGAGATGTGAATGTGTTCAAATACAATTCAATGTGATAAACCCAAGGATAGACTTCCTGTCCTCTCTGTATAACATAGAGCAGGAATAAGCAATTAGCGGACCTCCAGCTGTTGCAAAACTACAAGTCCCATCATGCCTCCGCCTCTGGGTGTCATGCTTGTGGCTGTCAAGAGTATTGCTATGCCTCATGGGATTTGTAGTTCTGGAACAGCTGGAGGTCCGCTAATTGCATATCCCTGTCTTAGAGGTTGCCTTACCCTCGCTCCTCTACCTCCATCCAAGTCAAATTCCAAGTCCCGGTACAAACCCAAATGTGTCCTAAACTACTTGCCTACAGGGCACTTTTACCCCCTTCCTGCCCAGGCCATTTTCCAGCTTTCAGCGCTGTCACACTCGAATGACCAATTGGGCCGTCATGCAATGCTGTACTCAAATGAGATTTCTATAATTACCGTATTTATCGGCGTATACCGCACACTTTTTTGCCCTGAAAATCAGGGCAAAATCGTGGGTGTGCGATATACGCCGATACCCGCTTTCCTGCGCCGAGTTTGAATACTGCGCCGACATATACCGAGCGCAGTACACTCGGGTATAGTCGGGCAGTCTCGGCTCCTTCCGCGCTCACGTCCTGGACGTACAGGACGTCAGCGCGAGAGTAGCCGAGCCTGCCCGACTATACCCGAGTGTATTGCGCTCTGTATATGTCGGCGCAGTATTCAAACTCGGCGCGGGAAACGAGCGGGGAGGACGCGAGGACGCCGGACCTGACGAGGCCGCTGATGGATGCCGCGCAAGACACCAAAACTAAGTACAAAAAATCTTTTTTTCACAGGAATTCGTGGCAACTTTAGGGGTGCGCGCTATACCCCGATAAATACGGTATATATTTTTTTGACCACAAATAGAGCTTTCTTTTGGTGGTATTTAAAAGTGGATGTAAACTCTCACATACACCCAGTGTAGTGAACAGCCTCAGATGATAGAGATGAAACAAATCTCCCCACATAAGTATTACATGTATATCTGCCGTCTTCAGCGTTAAATACAGTTTACAAAATTCGCCTGGTGTTAAGAGATTTTCTCTTCCTGTTCAGCACTGCAGTGAAGTCTGGGCATACAGCCAAGGCAGCCGATTGGAGGAAAGGCACACACGCCCCCTCTCCTCATAGGTAGAGACTTTCAGCTCTGATCATTGAATAGTTCAGGGCTCTGCTAATCTATAGCATCCTCCCCAAACACAAAACTCTGGCTGCTTTTATAATATGTGAGAGAGAACTTGTCAGAAGTTCTCAGGCTGATAACAGAAGAACGGAGCAGGAGACAGCTACAGGACATAGTGCTTTGAAGAGAGATAAGAGAACACTGCAGATGTACCCAGCTCAAATTTAATCCACTAACCACTTCAGCCCAGAGCCTCTGAGATTTGGTGTTTACAACTTTTTCTTTGCTAGAAAATTACTTAATGTTTGGGGGTTCAAACACCCTAGAGAATAAAATGGCGGTCGTTGCAATACTTTTTGTCACACCGTATTTGCGCTGCGGTCTTACAAGCGCATCTTTTTAGGGAAAAAAAATTCACTATTTTGAGTTAAAAAAATAAAACCGTAAAGTTAGCCAATTTTTTTTATTTTTTTTTAGATTGTGAAAGATAATGTTACGCCAAGTAAATTGATACTCAACATGTCGCGCTTCAAATTTACGCCCGCTCGTAGAATGGCGATAAACCTTTACCCCAATGATGAGAGGTCACAGTGGTATTTTATTGGATAATCAATAGGATGAGATATCCAATGTAATGGCCCTGAGGGAAATCCAGATATGTAGAAAGCCATAGGGGTCCTACAACAATGAAGATAGGATGGGGCCCTGAGAAGATGTGGCATTTATTGGATTCTGAATAGGATAAGCTATCCAACACAGGAGTCCTCCGACAAATCCTGATATGTAGAAAGCCATTGGGGTCCTACACCAATGGTGAGAAGAAGTGATCCTGAGGGAAATCCAGATGTCCAAAGTGGTATTTGGGGCCCTACACCAATGGTGAGAAGAAGTGATCCTGAGGGAAATCCAGATGTCCAAAGTGGTATTTTATTGGATTATCAATAAGATACGATATCAATCACAGTGGTCATGAGGGAAATCCAGATCTGTAGAAAGTCATAGGGGTGCCACACCAATGAAGATAGGATGGGGTCCTGAGAAGTATCCAAATATGTTCAAATGTGGTATTTATTGGATTCGGAATAGGATAAGCTATCTAATACAGGAGTCCTCAGAGAAATCCCGATGTGTAGAAAGCCGTAAACGTGCCAAACCAATGATGATAGAGGTCCCAATGGTATTTTTTTGGATAATCATCAATAGGATAAGATATACAATGTAATGGTCCTGAGGGAAATCCAGATATGTAGAAAGGTGTAGGAGGTGCCACACCAATGGTGAGAGGAAGTGATCCCGAGGGGAATCCAGATATGTTCAATGTGGTATTTATTGGATTCTGAATAGGATAAGCTATCCAACACAGGAGTCCTCAGAGAAGTGTAGAAAGCCATAGGGGTCCTAGACCAATAGTGAGAAGAAGTGATCCAGAGGGAAATCCAGATGTTCAAAGTGGTATTTGGGGTCCTACACCAATGGTGAGAGGAAGTGATCCTGAGGGGAATCCAGATGTCCAAAGTGATATTTTATTGGATTATCAATAAGATACGATATCAATCACAGTGGTCATGAGGGAAATCCAGATCTGTAGAAAGTCATAGGGGTGCCACACCAATGAAGATAGGATGGGGTCCTGAGAAGAATCCAGATATGTTCAATGTGGTTATTTATTGGATTCTGAGTAGGATAAGCTATCCAACACAGGAGTCCTTTGAGAAATCCCCATGTGTAGAAAGCCGTAAACATGCCAAACCAATGATGATAGGAGGTCACAGTGGTATTTTTTTGGGATAATCATCAATAGGATAAGATATACAATGTAATGGTCCTGAGGGAAATCCAGATATGTAGAAAGCCGTAGGCAGTGCCACAACAACGGTGTGAGGAAGTGATCCCGAGAGGAATCCAGATATGGTCAATGTGGTATTTATTGGATTCTGAATAGAATAAGCTATCCAAACACAGGAGTCCCCAGAGAAATCCCGATGTGTAGAAGCCGTAGAGGTGCCACACCTACGGTGTGAGGAAGTGATCCCGAGAGGAATCCAGATATGGTCAATGTGGTATTTAATGGATTCTGAATAGGATAAGCTATCCAACACAGGAGTCCCCTGAGAAATCCCAAACCAATGACGATAGAGGTCACAATGGTATTTTCTTTGGATAATCAATAGGATAAGATATACAATGTAATGGTCCTGAGGGAAATCCAGATATGTGGAAAGCCATAGGGGTCCTACAACAATGGTGAGAGGAAGTGATCCTGAGGGAAATCCAGATGTCCAAAGTGGTATTTTATTGGATTATCAATAAGATACGATATCAAAAACACAGGGGTCGCGAGGGAAATTCCGATATGTAGAAAGTCATAGGGGTCCCACACCAATGGTGAGAGTAAGTGATCCTGAGGGAAATCCAGATATGTTGAAAGCCATAGGGGTCCTACACCAATGAAGATAGGATGGGTCCCTGAGAAAAATCCAAATATGTTCAATGTGGTATTTATTGGATTCTGAAACGGATAAGCCGGGGGTGTCCAAACTTTTTTCAAAGAGGGCCAGATTTGATGAAGTGAACATGCGTAAGGGCCGACCATTTTGCCTGACATTCTTTGAACCATTAAAATTAAATGCAAATTAACTAATACTCTGCCCAACAAGAATTCTCTTGCCTTTTTAGCTGTGTGTGGTCAAGATTCTAAGGATGAGCTCGGGCGTGTTATTTGGATATACAGTATTTAATCGGCGTATAACACACACCTTCACTGTAAGAGGGAAGTTTCGGGGATAAAAAATAAATAAAAATTTAAATGAAGAATTATGAAGCAAAATAAGGGTCATTGCCCATCAATGCAGCCTCACCATTGCCATGAATGCAGCCTCACCATTGCAATGAATACAGCCTCACAAGTACCATGAATGCAGTTTCACCATTTACATGAATGCAGCCTCTGAATGCACGATGCTCGGGCATTCGTTGGGGGCTACAAAAGAGATATATATCCAAATTACCAGTGGGGCCGCATTTTAACCGGAACGCGGGCCGCAATTGGCCCCCCGGTCCGGACTTTGGACATGCCTGGGATAAGCTATCTAACACAGGAGTCCTCAGAGAAATCCCGATGTGTAGAAAGCCATAGGGGCCCTACACCAATGGTGAGAAGAAGTGATCCTGAGGGAAATCCAGATGTCCAAAGTGATATTTTATTGCAGGGTTTGACAAATTTGCTTGGAATCTAGGAGCCAGCTAAAAAAGTTAGGAGCCAGAAAACGCATCCCGTCCCGACGAGCTCACGCAGCAGAAGCGAACACATACGTGAGTAGCACCTGCATATGTAAACGGTGTTCAAACCACACATGTGAGGTATCGCTGTGATTGGTAGAGCGAGAGCAATAATTCTAGCCCTAGTCCTCCTCTGTAACTCAAAACATGCAACCTGTAGATTTTTTTAAACGTCGCCTATGAAGATTTTAAAGGGTAAAAGTTTGACGCCATTCCACGAGAGGACGCAATTTTGAAGCGTGACATACTGGGTATGAATTTACTCGGCGTAACATTATCTTTTATAATATTAAAAAAAATGGGGATAACTTTACCGTTGTCTTATTTTTTAATTAAAAAAAGTGTAATTTTTTCCCAAAAAAGTGCGCTTGTAAGACCGCTGCGCAAATACGGCGTGACAGAAAGTATTGCAACGATCGCCATTTTATTCTCTAGGGTGTTAGGATAAAAAATATATATATAATGTTCGGGGGTTCTAATTAGAGGGAAGAATATGGCAGTGAAAATAGTGAAGAATGACATTAGAATTGCTGTTCAACTTGTAATGCTTAACTTGTAATACCAACGGCCACCACCAGATGGCGCCAGCTCACACATCTGGTGGTAATAACTTGTAATACCAACGGCTCACCACCAGATGGCGCCAGCTCAAAAAAAAAAAACACACACTATTTCTAGTCGCCATGGCGACCGGGATTTGTTGAGCCCTGTATATATCGGATGTGGTATTTGATGCCAATCACCTGAAATCTCAAACAATGTCATCTTCCGTCTAACCAATCTTCTTTAAAATTAGCCAACACCCAACGCCCCCCCCCAATGTCATGAAGATGGAGAAGATGAGGCGTTTGTAGTCCAAATCAGGTGAATGGACTAGAGTGACTACAAACAAAAACGTCAGCACTACTACCCATACATCACATGGAAAGCAGAGCTCCCGGGTGCTCGATCCACAGTAGTTGGCTGTGGGTATGGAGTTGGGTGTATGGGATTGTATTGTGTTTTTTATTTTGTTTGTTTATTTTTTTGAGGTTGAACTGGATGGACTTGTGTCTTTTTTCAACCTGACTAACTATGTAACTATGTAACTATGTAAAGTAACGAGGAAAAGATGATCCACACTCCGGTCGTTGCTCTTTAAAGAAGCATCGTATTTATAAACGAGCCACAGTGAACAAACGCAAATGAGAACAGTTGACGTGTTTCAGCCTATAAGGCCTTAGTCATAACCCGAGAACAGTTGACGCGTTTCAGCCTATAAGGCCCTTAGTCATTATTCAGTCAGTTATGACTAAGGCCTTATAGGCTGAAAACGAGTCAACTGTTCTCATTTGTGTTTGTTCACTGTGGCTTGTTAATAAATACACTGGCCCTGATTCAGATAGAGATACAACGGCGTATCTCCTGATAGGCCGTCGTATCTCTGAGTTCCGTCCGTCGTATCTATGCGCCCTAATTCAGAGAATCAGGTTCTGCATAGATCTCCCTAAGATCCGACAGGTGTAAGTGACTTACGCCGTCGGATCTTAGGCTGCAATTCCAGGCCGGCCGCTAGGTGGCGTTTCGTTTTTTTGTACACGAGGAATATGCAAATGAGGCGTTCCGCCGATTCAGAAACAAACGCCCGCCGCTTTTTTTTACGTCGTTTGCGTTCGGCTTTTTCCGGCGGATAGTTACCCCTGCTATATGCGGCGTATCCTATGTTAAGTATTGCCGTCGTTCCTGGGTCGAATTTTAAATTTTTAACGTCGTTTGTGTAAGTCGGTCGCGAATACGGATGGACGTAATTTACGTTCATGTCGAAACCAATGACGTGCTAGCGACGTCATTTGGATCAATGCACGCTGAGAAATTTAGCTGGCGCCGCATGCGCAGTTTGATCGGCACGGGGACACGCCTGATTTAAATAGTATACTCCCCCTAGCCACGGAATTTGAATTTCGCCGGGGGATATACGATCCGCCGGCGCAACTTTAGAGGCAAGTGCTTTCTGAATACAGCACTTGCCTCGAAAACTTGCGCGGGCGGATCGTAAATCAGATAGATTAGCAGATCTTTAGATCCGCGTAATCTATCTGAATCTAGCCCACTGATTTTTTAAAGAGCAACGACCGGAGTACGGATCATCTTTTCCTCACTAGAGTGACTACACCACCTTTCCTCCATAGAGTGTTGTCACCCTAGGACAAGTCTATGTTACTGGCTTGATCACCAGGTAGAGAAAAAAAAAAAAGGTCTAAAAAAGGAAGACTACTGCAGCCACCACATACAAAGACTGGTAAGCTGCAATACAAAACATTTCTAGGTTTAGATATAATTTAGGATCACATGATGGAACTCGGGAGCCATGTCTTTTTTGTCCACAAAAGTGAGAACACCCCTCAATGTGAGTGTACAGCTTGTATAACAGTGTAAAATTTGCTGTCCCCTCAAAATAACTCAACACACAGCCATTAATGTCTAAACCGCTGGCAACAAAAGTGAGTACACCCCAAAGTGAGATGCTGTGCCAGTTTTCAGGCCTTTGCCCTCAATGGCATGACCCCGCAGCATGTGATAGAGTAACGTCTGGCAGCCATCTTGCTCTGTATATCCATCTTTCAGCTATCAGAGAAGTATATACAGAGCTGCATAATACAGGAAACTGGAGGGGAGGGGGGGGGGGGGCACGCTCTCATGCTTACTGTACCCATAATGAAGTATAGAAGAAGAGGAGGGGGAGGGGGGGAGAGACTCGCACACACAGTAAAAGCAGGAAACCTGAGATTACACAATCACGTTCTGCAGAATGAGCCAACATCTTCCGCTGATCAGAGAAAGCCACTAACTGCTTCACCACAACCCCCCCTCCCATGTATAGCACTAATACACAACCCCCCCTCCCATGTATAGCACTAATACCCCCCCTCCCATGTATAGCACTAATACCCCCCCCTCCCATGTATAGCACTAATACACAACCCCCCCCTCCCATGTATAGCACTAATACACAACACCCGTCTGACAACCTGGCTTATATTATAACCACATCATTAGACAGAAGAGCTACATATACTCCAACGTCTGATTTCCCCAAGACCCAACTTTGTTGTTTTGCATAGAGTGTAGTCAACGTCATGCCAGCCTCGTCATGCCAGCCTGCATGCTCCTATATCACCAAGTGAACATATGCATGCGTGTCTTAGTACATTGATGGGTGCATGTCGTCATGCATAGTCCTGCCTGTTTGCTCCCCCCCCCCCCCCCCCGGCACTCATGTTAGCACCAAATGAGCAAAGATCTGAGCGGTGTGCTGTGTGATCTTCAGCAAGAACCTAGTCCTGATTTCTAAGGTCTCCTGTTATGGTCTCTACAATGCTCCTTTGATCATGACACTGTGTGCTGACCCTGGACCTTTACTGCCCGATCGTGGCCAATCCTGCTGACCTCAAACCTGCCTGTGCCTCTGCAATTTCGTTGCCCAACTGTTGCCAATCCTGACGATTACGACTCTGCCTGCTGCCTCTACACATTAGTTGCCTGATTATTGCCAATCCTGGCCACCATGATTCTGCTTTCTGTCTTTGCAACTTTGTAGCCTGATTATTCCTCATCATGATTCTGCCTGCTGCCTCTGCACTTTTGGTGCCCAATTGTTGCCAATCCTGCCCACCATGACTCTACCGCCTGCCTCTGCACTTTCATTGCCCAATTATTTCCAATCCTGCGGACCTTGACTCTGCACTATAGTTGCCCGGTCGTTGCCAATATCTGCCAATCCTGCTGACCACAAACCTGCCTGTGCCTCTGCAATTTGGTTGCCCAACTGTTGCCAATCCTGCCGATTACGACTGCCTGCTCCCTCTGCACATTTGTTGCCCGATCATTGCCAATCCTGCCCACCATGATTCCGCTTTCTGTCTTTGCAATTTTGTAGCCCGATTATTCCGCACCATGACTCTGCACCTTCACCCAATTCTTGCCAACCTCAGACAATTCTGCTGGACCATGACTCTGCCGCCTGCCTCTGCACTATTGTTGCCCGGTCGTTGCCAATGTCTGCCAATCCTGTCAACCACAAACCTGCTTGTGCTTCTGCAATTTGGTTACCCAACTGTTGGCAATCCTGCCAGCTATAGGCCCGTCTGCTGCCTCGCACTTTTGTTGCCCAAATTTTGCCAATCCTACAGATCATGATTCTCTCTGCTGCCCCTGGACATTTACTGCCCGATCGTTGCCAATCTTTCTGTTTACAAATCTGCATGCTGCCTCTGCAATTTGGTTGCTCAACTGTTGCCAATCCTGACGATTACGACTCTGCCTGCTGCCTTTGCACATTTGTTGCCCGATTATTGCCAATCCTGCCCACCACGATTCTGCTTTCGGTCTTTGCAATTTTGTAGCCCAATTATTCCTCACCACGATTCTGCCTGCTGCCTCTGCACTTTCGTTACCCAATTGTTGCCAATCCTGCCCACCATGACTCTGCCTCTGCACTATTATTGACCGGTCATTGTCAATATCTGCCAATCCTGCTGACCACAAACCTGCCTGTGCCTCTGCAATTTGGCTGCCCAACTGTTGCCAATCCTGCCGATTACGGCTCTGCCTGCTGCCCCTGCACATTTGTTGCCCGATCATTGCCAATCCTGCCCACCACGATTCTTCTTTTGATCTTTGCAATTTTGTAGCCTGATTATTCCTCACCATGATTCTGCCTGCTGCCTCTGCACTTTCATTGCCCAATTGTTACCAATCCTGCCCACAATGACTCTGCCTGCTGCCTCTGCGCTTTTGTTGCCCAATTGTTGCCAATCCTATCCAACCATGACTGCCTGCTGAATCTGCACCTTCACACAATCCTTGCCAACCTCAGCCAATCCTGCTGACCATGACTCTGCTGCCCGCCTCTGCTGCCCAGTCGTTGTCAATATCTGCCAATCCTGCAGACCACAAACCTGCCCGTGCCTCTGCAATTTGGATACCCAACTGTTGCCAAAACTACCAACTCTAGGTCTGTCTGCTGCCTCTGCACTTTTGTTGCCCAAATTTTGCCAATCCTACTGATTACAACTCTGCCTGCTGACTCTGCACATTTGTTGCCCGATCATTGCCAATCCTGCCCACCATGATTTTGCCTTCTTTCTGCCTTTGCAATTTTGTAGTCCGATTATTCCTCACCATGATTCTGCATGGTGCATTTGCACTTTTGTTGCCAATCCTATCCACCATGACTCTGCCTACTGCCTATGCACCGTCACCCAATCCTGCTGACCATGACTTTGCACTATTGTTGCCCGGTCGTTGCCAATATCTGCCAATCCTGTCAACCACAAACCTGCTTGTGCCTCTGCAATTTGGTTGCCCAACTGTTGCCAATCCTGCCGACTATAGGTCCGTCTGCTGCCTCTGCACATTTGTTGCCCGATCATTGCCAATCCTGCACATAACCATTCTGCTTTCGGTCTTTGCAATTTTGTAGCTCAATTATTCCTCACCATGATTCTGCCTGCTGCCTCTGCACTTCCATTGCCCAATTGTTGCCAATCCTGCCCACCATTACTCTGCCTGCTGCCTCTTCAACTATAGTTGCCCGGTCGTTGCCACAAGCTGCCAATCCTGCTGACCACAAATCTGCCCGTGCCTCCGCAATTTGGTTGCCCAACTGTTGTCAATCCTGACGATTACCGCTCAGTCTGCTGCCTCTGCACATTTGTTGCCCGATCATTGCCAATCCTGCCCACCATGATTCTGCTTTCGGTCTTTGCAATTTTGTAGCCTGATTATTCCTCACATGATTCTGCCTGCTGCCTCTGCACTTTCATTGCCTAATTGTTATCAACCCTGCCCACCATGACTCTGCCCGCTGAATCTGCACCTTTACCCAATCCTTGCCAACCTCAGCCAATCCTGACCATGACTCTGCTGCCTGCCTCTGCTGCCCAGTCGTCAATATCTGCCAACCACAAACCTGCCCGTGCCTCTGCAATTTGGATACATAACTGTTGCCAATACTACCAACTATAGGTCAGTCTGCTGCCTCTGCACTTTTGTTGCCCAAATGTTGCCAATCCTACTGATTACAACTCTGCCTGCTGCCTCTGTACATTTATTGCCAGTCCTGCTGACTACAACTTTGTCTGAAGCCTCTGCACTTTTATTGCCCATCTCTGCCAACCACAAGTCAGCCTGCTGCCTCTGCACTTTTATTGCCCATCTCTGCCAACCACAAGTCAACCTGCTGCCTCTGTACTTTTATTGCCCATTGTGATACATTTGCCTATATGTCTCAGTGTACTGCTCCCTGCTAGCCATGGGTAGAGGTAGAAAGGAATTTCATGTGTGATTCATTGCTCTGACCGGTTATTGACGTGCTAATGTCCCCTCACTATTCTAAACGTTAATTGATCTATTGTGTTGTGTAAAGAAGATCTGTGTTTACCCTTAAAAGATGTGTATTGTATCATCAGGCTAAATGATTAGAGAAGTAGTATGTTAATTATTCTGATTGCTTCAGTGTAGTAATTAACTCCCCTGATGTCTTTATCTAAAGAAATGTGTCTGCAGGGTCGGCTCCGACTTGTCTCCTATAATCTGTATGGGAAACCCCACTGTGTGAGGGGGGCGTTCCTAACAGGCTGTAACCACATATAAGCTGAGTTTTTGTGTCAATAAAGTGTCTTGGTTCCAGCATCCAGTCTTGACTCATGTGTGGGGAATCCTGTGATGTTCTTGTATGGAGAGGAGGGAATGCTTGACGGGGATATCATACCGATACCGTCACAAATTGGTTGGCAGCAGCGGGATCTTCCCTTCTACTCTCCTTCACACCCGGATTCCAAGCAGACACTGGAAGGATTGCTAGCAACAAAACCAAGCGGGTCATCATAGCGGAATCAATGGAGATAGACCAGGAGGACGGGATTGCAGCAACGCCAGCAGTACAAGAGATGGAGACACCAGTGATTCAGGAGGAGGAATCGCCAGCCAACAAGCTAATGAGAGAGAAGCTAGCGTGGTTCGGCCCGAACCCAACGCCGGATGTGGTGCTGAAAGTGATGGACCTGTTAGCGGAGGAGGCTAAACAAATAAGAGACACAGAACTACAGAAGGATAAACAAATAAGGGACGCAGAACTACAGGAGGCTAAAGAAATAAGAGACGCAGAGCTACAGGAGGCTAAAGAAATAAGAGACGCAGAGCTACAGGAGGCTAAAGAAATAAGGGACGCAGAACTACAGAAGGATAAACAAATAAGGGACGCAGAACTACAGTTAAAACTGGCAGCAGTCCAACAAGCAGCCGCACCTTCTCCGAACAGTGAGTACAGCACAGCAGACGCAAGGAAGATTCCGTTTAGCGCTTTTAAAGCTTTTGATGAAAAGGACTGTGAAATTGATAACTACCTGGCGGATTTTGAGCGACAATGTAACCTGCACCGAATAGCTAGAAGAGAGTGGGTTGCAATATTGTCAGGCAAACTGTCAGGCAAAGCTTCTGATGCTTTCCGGACCGTGCCAGATCAGGATATCCATAGCTACGCCCGGGTTAAAGAAGCGCTCCTGGCTCGTTATGCAGTAACCCCAGAGTCCCACCGACAGAAGTTCAGGGACTCACGCAAAACCACGAAAGACTCTTACGCAGAATGGGCATGCCAGCTGTCCCTGTCGGCCTCTAACTGGGTTAACAGCAGCCAGGCCACCACCGCAGAGGACATTTTGCAACTAATGCTCCTGGAGCAATTTTACAATCACATCCAGACGGATGTCAAAGATTGGGTGAGAGATCGCAGGCCCATGACTCTACCAGAGGCCGCGAAGTTGGCGGATGAATATGCGGATACTCGCAAGACAAACCAGGTCACACCACGGGTACAACCGCCACGACCAACGGCGCCCTCACACCCACCAGCCGCTAGATACCAACCTTCTAACAGACCGGTGACATCTAGCCCTCGCTATCCACGCCAGGAGGACAACGAACAACGCTGCTTCCGGTGCAAACAGTTGGGTCACTTCAAGCAGAATTGCCCCATGAATGACAACACCAGGTCAAATTGGTCTCAACCTGGGTACCGCCCACCAGCAGCAGCCCATTGTGTAGACTCGGCTTGGGATCCCCAGGAGCGGGGTCGGGAAGAACCATTGGGCACCCCTTACGAAGCCCTCATGGTACAATCTGCTATTACGGACAACAGGGAACACCATTGTCAGCTGGTCATGGGCTCCAGCCCTGAGCCGGAGGGGCCCTGGAGGGAGCTGGGCAGAAAGAGGCACCACCGGCCATCCTTCAAGAAGAAGAGGTCCTGGAAGTCATATAACCAGCGGACCTGGGAGGAGAAGAAGCGACTGGAGGAGAGGGAGTCGCAGCGGGCGTCCCAGATGCGGGCCGAGATGTTCGCCAAGGGCCCACCGGTGGCCCCTTACACCACCACCCAGTTCCTGATGATGAAGGACCACGTGGAGAGCCTGCAGGACATGAGCAAGCAGGATCTGATCCGTGAGTACATAGAGCTGGAGGAGTGCATAAGCCGCATGGAGGAGGAGAACAACCAACTGAGGTCACAGCAGGCTGACCCCCCCAGGCTCCATGAACTGGAGATGGAGCTGGAGAAGCTCCAAGAGGAGAACCGGCGGCTGCGGAGGGAGCAGGGGGTGGCTGACCTTATGGGGCTCTGAGTCCCCTCTCTCCCCCCCCCCCCCGGACTCTGAGCACCAGTGCTACAACAAATATAACTTTTCCTTTTTATGAATCTCCTGTGATTGTCACTTCAGAGCCATAACCTGCCCCCTCCCATAGCGGGACACCTAGACGGCGGCGCACAGACCCATTCGCTGTCTTCACACTGACTTCTGGTGACTTTGCAGATCGCACAAAGACTTGGGGACTGACCGGCGTGTGATCTGACGACCCGGTGACATACCTGAGTCTGAAGCAGTTGTCAAGGGAGGTCAGTCATGCCAAACGGAGTTAACCTCGGACTAAAAGCTCTGAACCCGTCAACCCTACTGGACCAGGGAAGGTCCAACCGGAGTTGCCGGAGCAGGGAGCAAAAGGGGGGCCATTGTGATACATTTGCCTATATGTCTCAGTGTACTGCTCCCTGCTAGCCATGGGTAGAGGTAGAAAGGAATTTCATGTGTGATTCATTGCTCTGACCGGTTATTGACGTGCTAATGTCCCCTTACTATTCTAAACGTTAATTGATCTATTGTGTTGTGTAAAGAAGATCTGTGTTTACCCTTAAAAGATGTGTATTGTATCATCAGGCTAAATGATTAGAGAAGTAGTATGTTAATTATTCTGATTGCTTCAGTGTAGTAATTAACTCCCCTGATGTCTTTATCTAAAGAAATGTGTCTGCAGGGTCGGCTCCGACTTGTCTCCTATAATCTGTATGGGAAACCCCACTGTGTGAGGGGGGCGTTCCTAACAGGCTGTAACCACATATAAGCTGAGTTTTTGTGTCAATAAAGTGTCTTGGTTCCAGCATCCAGTCTTGACTCATGTGTGGGGAATCCTGTGATGTTCTTGTATGGAGAGGAGGGAATGCTTGACGGGGATATCATACCGATACCGTCACACCCATCTCTGCCAGTGTTGCCAACCATTAGTCAGCCTGCTGCCTCTGCACTTTTATTGCCCATCTCTGCCAACCACAAGTCAACCTGCTGCCTCTGTACTTTTATTGCCCATCTCTGCCAGTGTTGCCAACCATTAGTCAGCCTGCTGCCTCTGCACTTTTGTTACCCCCATTATTGGCAATCCTGCCGACTATGACTCTGCCGGCTGCCTCTGCACCTTTAATTGCCCAATCACTGCCAATCTCAGCCAATCCTGCTAACCCCCGACTTTGCCACCTTCCTCTGCACTTTTTAAAAAATAAATTTGTGTCGACACAAATTTTTTTTTCTATTTGCACATGAATACGAGAGTGTGACAGGTGTCAGCAGCCACCAACTGATTAAGATTCAAGGGTCACCCGGTTGCTTGCAAGGCTAACCTGTTTTTTTGGCCTCTGCACTTTAGTTGCCAATCCTGCTGACTATAGGTCTGTCTGCTGTCTCTGCACTTTGGTTGCTCGATTGTTGCCAATCCTGCTCACCACGACTCTTCCTGCCGCCTCTGCACTTTTGTTTCCTCAAATGCTGCCAGTATCGAGGACTACGATAGCCAACCAGCCCACTACGACAATAGCTGCTGCCCCTATACTTTCGTTGCCCATCTCTGCCAATCTGGCCAACCACAAATTTGCCTGCAGTTCATGAACCTTGGCTCCCGACCGCCTTCTGTGACCTCATTTGATGACCTGATCTTGGCAGCTTTAAAGTGTTATCAAACCCTCCGATCTGAAAATAAATAGTGCTGCACGCCTCAGCACTTACCATGTGTGCTTTCCTATGAAGGACGGTCATTGCTTAGCATTCCGTATCCGAAAATCCTCTCTACTCCACATAGTTACATAGTAGGAGAGGTTGAAAAAACAAGAGACAAAGTCCATCAAGTCCAACCTGTGTGTGTGATTATATGTCAGTATTACATTGTATATCCCTGTATGTTGTGGTCGTTCAGGTGCTTATCTAAGGCCTCATGCCCACGGACGTTTTAAAAAACAGGCTGTAAAGCTAGTACGGACGCCAGGAAAAATGCATTGTTTTTAAACGCGATTTTTTCCTCGTTTTGCATTGAATTCAATCCACGTTTCGCCACGCCAGCTTTCAGCCGCGTTTCTTTCTCTATTCAAAATCAATGGTTCCCTATGGGAGCACCGGAGAGCGGGAGAAGACGCCGGAAAGAGCGGAGAAGTCGGAGGAAGAAAAAACCCCGAAGTCGGAGGAAGGAAAAACCCCGAAGTCGGAGGAAGGAAAAACCCCGAAGTCGGAGGAAGGAAAAACCCCGAAGTCGGAAGAAGAAGACCCCCGAAGTCGGAAGAAGAAGACCCCCGAAGTCGGAAGAAGAAGACCCCCGAAGTCGGAAGAAGAAGACCCCCGAAGTCGGAAGAAGA
This sequence comes from Rana temporaria, assembly GCF_905171775.1. Lineage (NCBI taxonomy): Eukaryota > Metazoa > Chordata > Amphibia > Anura > Ranidae > Rana > Rana temporaria. The sequence goes on along the minus strand of NC_053491.1, from coordinate 480,271,253 downwards.
AGACCCCCGAAGTCGGAAGAAGAAGACCCCCGAAGCTGCCTAATAAATTACTTTAAAAACCTGTGTAGTGTGTTTTTTTTATTGACACTTCTCCCCCCTCCCCCAGGTGAATGGGTAGGGGTAATCGTACCCCATACTCATTCACATAGGGTGGGGGGCCAGGATCTGATTCCGATAAGCCCCCCGCCCGCAGACCCCGACAACCAATGGCCAGGGTTGTCGGGAAGAGGCACTTGTCCTCATCAACATGGGGACAAGGCACTTTGGGGTGGGGGCATGTGGCCTGGTATGGTCTAGGAGGGGGGGGGGATTCCCCTTAACCACTTAAAGCGGGAGTTCACCCATTTGTAAAAAAAAAAAATTTCTCCCCTTAGCTTCCTGCTCGTTCGGTCTAGGGGAATCGGCTATTTGTATTAAAATATGAGCAGTACTTACCCGTTTTCGAGCTGCATCTTCTTCCGTCGCTTCCGGGTATGGGTCTTCGGGAGCGGGCGTTCCTTCTTGATTGACAGCCTTCCGAGAGGCTTCCGACGGTCGCATCCATCGCGTCACTCGTAGCCGAAAGAAGCCGAACGTCGGTGCGGCTCTATACTGCGCCTGCGCACCGACGTTCGGCTTCTTTCGGAAAATCGTGACGCGATGGATGCGACCGTCGGAAGCCTTTCGGAAGACTGTCAATCAAGAAGGAAAGCCCATTCCCGCAGCCCATACCCGGAAGCGACGGAGAGGATGCATCTCGTAAACGGGTAAGTACTGCACATATTTTAAAACAAATAGCCGATTCCCCTAGTAAAAACGAGCATGAAGCTAAGGGGGAAAAGTGCCCTCTAAGGGTGAACCCCCGCTTTAAGACCTGGACCAAAATGCAGGTAAAGGACCAGGCCCCTTTTTGCGATTCGGCACTGCGTTGCTTTAACTGACAATTGCGCGGTCGTTCAACGTGGCTCCCAAAAAAAAGATTTACGTCCTTTTTTTCCCCCCACAAATAGAGCTTTCTATTGGTGGCATTCGATCACCTCTGCGGTTTTTATTTTTTGCGCTATAAACAAAAATAGAGCGACAATTTTGAAAAAAAATGCAATATTTTTTTACTATAATAAATATCCCAAATTTTTTTTATTTTTTTATTATATAATACATTTTTTTTTTATAAAAATGCAATAAAACTATCCCCTATTTTGTAAACGCTATACATTTTGCGCAAACCAATCAATAAACGCTTATTGCGATTGTTTTACCAAAAATAGGTAGAAGAATACGTATCGGCGTTTATTGGTTTGCGCAAAATGTATAGCGTTTACAAAATAGGGGATAGTTTTATTGCATTTTTATAAAATTTTTTTTTTTTTTTTTTACTACCAATGGCGGCGATCAGCGTTTTTTTTCGTGACTGCGACATTATGGCGGACACTTCAGACAATTTTGACACATTTTTCGGGCAATTGTCATTTTCACAGCAAAAAAATGCTATAAAAATGCATTGTTAACTGTGAAAATGACAATTGCAGTTTGGGAGTTAACCACTAGGGGGCGCTGAAGGGGTTAAGTGTGACCTCATATGTGTTTCTAACAGTAGGGCTGGACGTGTGACGTCAGTGATCGCCTTTCCCTATATCAGGGAACAGACGATCAACGACAGCGCCACAGTGAAGAACGGGGAAGCTGTGTTTACACACACCTCTCCCCGTTCTTCAGCTCCGGTGACCGAGGGTCCCGCGGTCACGGAGCTTCGGACCAGGTCGTGTGTACGCGCCGGCGGCGCACGCGACCCCGCGTCTGGGCTTAAAGAGCCACGTACAGGTACGTGCCCAGCCGTGCCATTCTGCCGACGTATATCGGCGTGAAGGGGTCCTTAAGTGGTTAAGATCCATACCAGACCGAAGGGTCTGGTATCATCCTGGGGGGAACCTCACGCAATTTTTTTTTTTCCTTTTTACATTTCGCGGGGGTTCCCCTTCAAGATTCTCCGCACACGAGTCGGATCATCTTAATCCGACTTCTGGTGTGACCTCTATTCAAATCAATGGGCTCCCATAGGGAACCATTGATTTTGAATAGAGAAAGAAATGCTGGACGAGGCTTAACACAGCGTTGAGCCTCGTGAAATCGCATTTTACAGCCTTTGCCGGCCTCGGACGTCTTTACAGCTCTAAGGGCCCTTTCACACTGGTGCGTTTTTGCGGTAAAAATAGCGCTATTATAACGCTCAAAAACGCTCCCCATGCCCCCTCCATTGAAATGAATTAAAAACCGCTGTAAAAATGCGGTAAAAACGGAGCGTTAAAATCACGGTAAAACACCACGATTTTACCGCGTTTTTCATTCATTTCAATGGAGTGGGGCACGGGGAGCGTTTTAATAGCGCTATTTTTACCGCAAAAACACGGCAAAAACGCACCAGTGTGAAAGGGCCCTAACGATGGAGCTTCAGAACGCACTGGTCCTGTTTTTTTTTTGCAGCTCAAAAACGTCATGGTGGGCATGAGGCCATAGACCAGGGATATGCAATTAGCGGACCTCCAGCTGTTGCAAAACTACAAGTCCCATCATGCCTCTGCCTTTGGGTGTCATGCTTGCGGCTGTCAGTGTCTTGCTATGCCTCATGGGATTTGTAGTTCTGCAACAGCTGGAGGTCCGCTAATTGCATATCCCTGGCATAGACCAACATGGAGAGCCGTTATTAAGCTGCAAAAAACGCTCATAAAAGTGGCTGTAAAAACGTCCGTGGGCATGAGGCCTAATAGTTTCTTGAAACTATCGATGCTCCTCGCTGAGACCACCGCCTGTGGAAGGAAATTCCACATCCTTGCTGCTCTCACAGTAAAGAACCCTCTACACAGTTTAAGGTTAAACCTCTTTTCTTCTAATATTAATGAGTGGCCACGTGTCTTATTAACCACTTGTCCACGGCAGGACGTCCTCTTTGTGCGGTGATATCTGAATGATGGTTGCAGCTACAGGCATCATTCAGATATCGCCGTCTTCAGCCGCCGATTCTGTGCACGATAAGAATGATCAAAGCGGCGGTTCCGCCGCTTGATCGTTCTTATAGGCGGCAGGAGGGGTCCCCGTCCCCCCCCCTCGCGCCGCCATCCGGTGCTTCTCCCGTGCCATCGGGGGCCCGGAGAGCGAATCGGCCGGCGCTTGCTGGGAAAGCATAGAGATGACTGGTGACCAGATGGTCACCAGTCATCCCTATGACCGTCGGAGGTGCGGGCGTGACGTTATGGCGGTGATTTTTTTGCACCGATCTCATGCTTTCCAGCCTGGAGGAGAGATGTGGGGTCTTATTGACCCCGCATCTCTCCATAAAGAGGACCCGTCACAGTGATTCCTATTACAAGGGATGTTTACATTCCTTGTAATAGGAAATAAAAGTGATAAAAAAAAAAAAAAAAAAAAAAAAAAAAGTAAAAATAAAAAAATGTCCCTGTCCCGGTAGCTCGCGCTTAGAAGCGAACACGCATGCAAGTCCCGCCCACATATGTAAACGCCGTTCAAACCCCACATGTGAGGTATCGTCGCGTGCATTAGTGCGTGTGCAACAATTCTAGCACTAGACCTACTCTGCAACTGGAAAATAGTAACCTGTAAAAAAATGTTAAAGCGTCGCCTATTGAGATTTTTAAGTACCGAAGTTTGTCGCCATTCCACAAGTGTGTGCAATTTTAAAAGCGTGACATGTTGGGTATCTATTTACTCGGCGTAACATCTTTCACATTATACAAAAAAAATTGGGCCAACTTTACTGTTTTTAATCCATGAAACCGTTTCCCCCCCGCCCAAAAAAAAAGCGTTTGAAAAATGATTGCGCAAATACCGTGCGGGGGAAAAAAAAGTTGCAAGGACCGCAATTTTATTCCCTAGGATGTCTGCTAAAAATATATATATATATATATATATATATATATATATATATATATATATATATATATATATATATATATATATATATATATATATATATATATATATATATATATATATATATATATACATATATATACACATATACACACACACATATATATATATATATATATATATATATATATATATACATATATATATATATATACACACACACACACTGTTTGGGGGTTCTGATTAATTTTCTAGCGGTTAAATTACATTTTGCGAAAACGTTTTCTCCCTATTGTGGGGTCACCAGTACGGTATTTATACATTGAAATCCTATCCCCTCTCAAGCGTCTCTTCTCCAGAGAGAATAAGTTCAGCGCTCGCAACCTTTCCTCATAACCAATATCCTCCAGATCCTTTATTAGTTTTGTCGCCCTTCTTTGTACTCTACATTTCCAGTACATCCTTCCTGAGGACTGGTACCCAGAACTGGACGGCATACTCTAGGTGCGGTGGACCAGAGTCTTGTAGAGCGGGAGAATTATCATTTTATCCCTGGAGTTCATCCCCTTTTTAAATGCCAATATTCGGTTTGCTTTGTTATCATGCAATGCCAAGCTGCTGCCATTGCTGAGCCTCATCTACTAGGACCCCCCAGGTCATTTTTCATCCTAGATTCCCCCAGGAGGTTCTCCCCCAGTGTGTACTGTAGATTGCATTCATATTTTTGCCACCCAAATGCATTATTTTATATTTTTCCACATTAAACCTCATTTGCCATGTAGTTGCCCCTCCCCCATTAATTTGTTCAGATCTTTTTGCAAGGTTTCCACATCCTGCAGAGAAGTTATTGCCCTGCTTAGCTTAGTATAGTCCGCAAATACAGAGATTGAGCCGTTAACCCCCATCCTCCAGATCATTTATGAACAGATTAAATAGGATTGGTCCCAGTACAGAACCCTGGGGGACCCCACTACCCACCCCAGACCATTCTGAGTACTCCCCATTTATCACCACCCTCTGAACTCGCCCTTGTAGCCAGTTTTCAATCCAGGAAATCACCCCTATGGTCCATGCCAATGGACCTTACTTTGTACAGTAAACGTTTATGGGGGAACTGTGTCAAATGCTTTTGCAAAATCCAGATACACCACGTTTACGGGTCTTCCTTTATCTAGATGGCAACTCACCTCCTCATAGACGGTTAGGTTAACAGATTGGTTTGGCAAGAATGATTCTTCATGAATCCATGCCGATTACTGCCAATGATACCGTTCTCATTACTAAAATCTTGTATATGGTCCCTTATCATCCCCTCCAAGAGCTTGCATACTATTGATGTTAGGCCAACTGGTTTGTAGTTTCCAGGGATGTAACTTGGAACCCCGTTTCTGACTTTCAGTTGGCTACACCGCTTTGCAGGGTCCCATAAAGACCACCCAGCCGCCCATGTGTGGTCACTTCCAACAAGGACTAGAGCTGTGATCTGTCACCTTGAAAAAGAGGGTCCCTCAAAATGTTATGGTTTCCACTGATGTAAACAGTCATGTAGGGTCTACATCAGGGGTATTAAATTAAAATTCATGGGAGGTCCGATCAATAGAATTCTGTAGAGGTCTGAATCCTTCCCATCGAAGCCCCCATTTTATATCACAATCCTATTCTTACAGCAGTGTCCTCAGTCCCCCACTTCACATCAGTTTCCCCTTAACATTAGTGTCCACTGCCCTCCCTTTACATCACACCCCACAGCACAGCTCCCCCTTTACATCACACCCCACAGCACAGCTCCCCCCTTTACATCACACCCCACAGCTCCCCCATTTACATCACACCCCACAGCACAGCTCCCCCATTTACATCACACCCCACAGCACAGCTCCCCCTTTACATTACACCCCACAGCACAGCTCCCCCTTTACATCTCTCCCCTGCAACACTGCCTCCCACTTTACACCCCCCTCCACATCTGTCTGCTTTCAATCACCCACCCGTTACATCATCCCCCCACAGCACTTGCCCCCCTCTACATTTCTACCTAAGAGCAGGAGACAACGGCACTGGATGGAGGGTAGGAGGCGGAGCTGCCGGGGTTAACTTTTTTGTTACTATGAAAAGTATAGCTGCTGACTTAATAAAAACACACACTCCCCTGTAATCGTGGTCAAGCGATGCAGCCGCCCAAAGCCTCTGCTCTCTCCCCCACCTCTTTCTCTGGCATCACAAGTGTGGGCACCCGGCTGTGACAAGCTTGCTGCTTCACAGCGGGTGCACACTGCGCATGCGCAAGTCACGGGACCTGTAACTTGTCCCAGAAGATTGCAAGGAGAGGAGGGAGAGGAGAACTTCCGTTTGAGTCGCCTAGGTGGAAGTGGGAGCTGGGTACCTGTCAAAGCTAGGCATCCGCCCCCACCCAAAAAAAAAAAATATATATATATATATATATAATATATAACATGCCAACTGTGGCATAGGAGTGGAACTCTGCTTAAAAGTGAAAGACAACAAACATGTTATACTTACCTCCTATGTGCAGTTGGTTTTGCACAGAGCAGCCCCGATACTCTTCTTTTTTGAGTCCCTCTCCTGGCCCCTCCCTCCTGTTGAGTGCCCCCACAGCAAGCAGGTTACTATGGGGGCACCCGAGCCGAGCTGCAGCTCCGTGTGTCCCTTTTTAGTTAAAACAATCCCAATGTGACTTTATAAAGTAACAGGGTGTTCCTGTGCATGCAGACCTCCCAAGGTACCACCAGCCCGTGATGCTGAGCCTCTTTGATTGAAAGAACTGACATCCAATGAATGAAAAAAGAAGGGGTGGCCAGGGAGGAAAGGGCTAAAAGATGATGGAGATTAGGTGGGCTCCGACTTGCTGCAGCTTCTAATGCACCTTGTGAGAAGCTCACAGCGTGCAGTGAAATCAGACTGTGCCATTTTAATACAGGAGAGGAGATAATACAACTGTGCAAGAGAGTGTAGGGAAGGCTGAAGTTCAGATTTAAAGTGTCCCTGTCACTGGCGTGACATACGAGCCGCCAACAGTGACCGCAGCAAACAGTGGGAGGAACACGTGTTTGACGCACCCAGGAAGTGTGGAAAACTTGCCAGGGAGGAGAAAACCGGGGTTTTTTAAAACACGAATCCCTCGAAAATAATAATAATAATAATAATAATAATAATATATTTATATATATATATGGCTTTTTTTCAGGGGGAACTTGGGGGAACTCAGTTCCACCACCTCTGGCTCAGACCCTTTGGTGCCTGCTCACCACAATCACTTGTAAATAAAGAAGTCTGGTTTCTGTGTTTACAAGCGACAGCTCTGCACTCTGTATGTAATGCAATTCTGGTATTTACTGTAATGCCCCTTTAAGACCCTTCTACTGTTTGTGAAATCTGAACGGGTCGTGGTTGAGTTCCTGCACCTATTTTCTGAGAAAAAAAAGCTCTGTGTGTGTGTGATATATATATATATATATATATATATATATATATATATATATATATATATATATATATATATATATATATATCACACACACATACATATACACACACACACACACACACACTTAATATTTTACAGACCAGGGCTTTGTTTACACAGGACCTTGTGGTGACGCAATCACTTTAATATTCACACTTCCCATGAATCAAAAGATCCAGGTCAGCAAAAAATAAAGTTCCCCTTTCATGGCATAAAAAAAGAAATCACTGTGCCCAAACTTCCCACAGAGATCACATGAATACCAATCATTGCTGCAGACAGTCTATGGCTTCTTTAAACCTTGAGGTTATCGGCCCCGCCGTTCCATCCCCGCACGGCGTTCAGAGTCCCGCCACTCAATCCCCGCCGTTCCATCCCCGCAACAGCGCTCAGGGCAACGCCCCGCCGATCCATCCCCGCAACAGCGCTCAGGGCAACGCCCCGCCGTTCCATCCCCGCAACAGCGCTCAGGGCAACGCCCCGCCGTTCCATCCCCGCAACAGCGCTCAGGGCAACGCCCCGCCGTTCCATCCCCGCAACAGCGCTCAGGGCAACGCCCCGCCGTTCCATCCCCGCAACAGCGCTCAGGGCAACGCCCCGCCGTTCCATCTCCGCAACAGTGCTCAGGGCCCATGCCGTTCCATCCCTGCAACAGCGCTCAGGGCCCCGCTTTTCCATTTATGTCACTGACCTGGAACAAGCATGTGGCCAGTGAAGGCATCAGGTCAGAGACTGATTAGTGAAGAAAGAAGGGACAGAACCAGCAGGGCACCGATTGATGTACTGGCTGCTGTAAGCTCTTTATACAAATGCTGAGTCAGCACATCATCAGATGCACATATGAGGATCGACTATGTGCAATATTTCCCCCAGGCAGGGCCTGACGGAAGCTGCATTGCTGGTACAGGAGGGCAGGCAGGAGATATGAACCCCTAGCATTTTAATGTTCAAGGGTCCCTTAATGATGGACACATGACTTCTTACACCCAGACATGTATAGGAGGGTCTTATGTCCCACACTTCCTCCACACACAGCCCCCACCTACGTCCCACCACGTCGTACCCCTTTCCCATTAATTAGGCGATAGAATGCGATTCACCTTCTCCCTTCTGCTGGCAGGCAAGACCTTAACATCTTACCCAATAAATCTGCTACTCACCAGCTGCCGCAGGTTGGTCATGGCGCCCACCTCCTCTGGAATGGAGTTCAGCTTGTTATTACTGGCGATGAGAACGGTGAGAGGAAGACGACAGAGGTAAGGAGGTAGAGAGGTGAGGAGGTTTCGGCTGTGGAAACAAAGATGGGACTTTAATAAGGAAAATAATGTCAATGCCCTTCAGATGTACTTCATCCTCGTTAATCTCTATAGTAGACTTTGGTCTTTGGCTGGTATACCTAAAAGGAACCCCCTGCACCCTTCCTAAGGCTCCTTGTGGATCTCTACATTGGGTTCTTTGACTTGCATGCCTAGAAGGAATCTCCTGAATCCCTCCAGGTGACCTTGCTTCTCGCTGATCTCTACTAAGACTAAGGGCTCTGGTTTGTATTCCTAGAAGAAACCCCCTGCATCCTTCCTAAAGCTCCTTGTGGATATCTACATTGGATTCTTTGACTTGCATGCCTAGAAGGAATCTCCTCAATCCCTCCAGGTGACCTTGCTTCTCGCTGATCTCTACTAAGACTAAGGGCTCTGGTTTGTATTCCTAGAAGGAACCCTCTGCATCCTTCCTAAGGCTCCTTGTGGATATCTACATTGGGTTCTTTGACTTGCATGCCTAGAAGGAATCTCCTAAATCCCTCCAGGTGACCTTGCTTCTCGCTGATCTCTACTAAGACTAAGGGCTCTGGTTTGTATTTCTAGAAGAAACCCCCTGCATCCTTCCTAAAGCTCCTTGTGGATATCTACATTGGGTTCTTTGACTTGCATGCCTAGAAGGAATCTCCTCAATCCCTCCAGGTGACCTTGCTTCTCGCTGATCTCTACCAAGACTAAGGGCTCTAGTTTGTATTCCTAGAAGGAACCCCCTGCATCCTTCCTAAGGCTCCTTGTGGATCTCTACATTGGGTTCTTTGACTTGCATGCCTAGAAGGAATCTCCTAAATCCCTCCAGGTGACCTTGCTTCTCGCTGATCTCTACTAAGACTAAGGGCTCTGGTTTGTATTTCTAGAAGGAATCCCCTGCATTCCCCCACATGTACAGTGGGGAAAATAATTATTTGACCCCATGCAGATTTTGTAAGTTTGCCCACTTACAAAGAAATGAAGGGTCTATACAATTGTTACCATAAGTATACAGACAGAATATCAACCAAAAATCCAGGAAAAAAAAAAAAAAAAAAAACACATAATACAAAATGATGGGCGGTGGCCAATGATGGGATGTGGGGTTCCGGCACCTTGGAACTCTGGACCCCTTTGCATTACACAGCACCCTGCACCTCTGGACCCCTTTGCATTACACAGCCCCCCAGTGTTTGTTACACAGACACCCCCCTAACAGTTCTGGACCCCTGCATGTTACACTGAGGGGAGATGTGACAAATGCGTCCCACCGGGGGTCGTTGCAGGCCGCCGTGGCCCACCTGGACAAATACCCGGTATGCCCTACGGCCAGTCCGGGCCTGCTTGGGCCAGTGGGAGATTCTTCCATCCACACAGTTCAGCGTAGATGGAGGAATCTGTTCCACTTTTTCCATCTGACCATAGAATATCAGCAGATAATCAATAGGTGTATGGCCAGTCTTAGCGAGTTCTCGTTAGGAGCACCTTCTATGTGTATAAAAAAAAAAAAGACTCCTGTCCACAGAATCCCTTTCTTCTGTTTAAACCTCATCATCATGGGCAAGACCAAAGAGCTGTCAATGGACATCAGGGACAAGATTGTACACCTACACAAGGCTGGAATGGGCTACAAGGCTGGAATGGGCTACAAGCAGGGCAGGACTTAGGGTGGTGGGGGCCCCTGGGCTTGAGTGTTGAAGGGGCCCCCTGGAGCCGAGAATTGGGGGGGATCGAAGTTGTTGAGCGGGGGGGGGCGAATTGAAGTTGTTGAGCGGGGGGGAGCGCATTAAAGTTGTTGAGCGGGGGGGGATTTTGCAGTTGTTGAGGGGGGGAGTGCCTCTCACCTGTGCCAACAGCCTGGGCCACAGACTGTCATTAGCCCGGCTCTCGGCTTTCTTCCCTTCAGCAGCCACAGTCCTCCACACACCACTCCGGTTCCTCCTGCTTCCGTGCTGCCTCCTCTTGCAGTGCGGGAAAATTAACCCTTTTGCGGGACTGCGGGAAGAAGCTGTCTGTGCGGGAAAGTCCCACAGAATCCGTGCGTGTTGGGAGGTATGCGCAGGGCCGCCATCAGGAATTTTGGGGCCCCTTGCACAGCTTAAGGCATGGGCCCCCTGAAGCAGAGAACCTAGGGGGGGTGGGGGTGCTGCCGCCTGAAATTGAGAAGCGTGGGGGCTGCCGCAAATTGAGAAGCGGGGGGGCCTTTACAAAAAAAAGAAGAAATAAAGAAGAAAACAAATATATATAAATATATGTAGCCATCCGGGGCCCTGGGGACCTCTGGGCCTTTTAATAAAAATAAAAAATAAACCTCTGGGCCCTTTAATAATAAAAAAAAAAACATTTATAAAAAATACATAAAAAAAGGGAGGTTGCCAAACCCGGGGCCCTGGGGACCTCTGGGCCTTTTAATAAAAAATAAAAAAATAAACAAAAATAAAAAAATAAACATTTATAAAAAAAAATAAAAAAGGGGGGGTTGCCACATGGGGCCCTGGGGACCTCTGAGCCCTTTAATAAAAAAATATATATATATATATATATATATATATATATATATATATATATATATATATATATATATATATATATATATATATAAAAATGTAATTTTTTTTATAAAAAAGGTGGGTTGCCATCCGGGGGCCCTGGAGACCCCTGGGCCCTTTAATAATAATAATAAAATATATATATATATATATATATATATATATATATACACATACACACACACACACACACACACACACACACACACACACACACACACACACACACATATATATATATATATTATATATATTATATATATATATATATATATAAAAATAAAAAATATATAAAAAAAACATTTTTTTACAAAAAATAAATAAAAAAAAGGGGGGTTGCCATCCGGGGCCCTGGAGACCCCTGGGCCCTTTAATAATAATATATATATATATATATATATATATATATATTATATAAATAAAAAAAATTTTTTTTTTTACAAAAATAAATAAATAAAAAGGGGGGTTGCCGTCCGGGGCCCTGGGGACCTCCGGACCCCTAAAAAAATAAAAATAAAAAAAAAAAACAATTTTTTTTTTTTTTTTTAAAGGGGGCCCCCTATTGGGTGGGGCCCCTGGGCTTGAGCCCAGTCAAGGCCAATGGTAAGTCCGGCCCTGGCTACAAGGCTTGGAATGGGCTACAAGGCTTGGAATGGGCTACAAGGCTTGGAATGGGCTACAAGGCTTGGAATGGGCTACAAGGCTTGGTGAGAAGGAGACAACTGTTGAAGCGATTATTCACAACATGGAAAAAATACAAAACAATCAATCAATCGCCCTCGGTCTGGAGATCCATACAAGGTAAGAAAAGTGAGGGATCAGCCCAGAACTACACGAAAGGAGCTTGTGAAGGATCTCAAGGCAGTTGGGACCACGGTCACCAAACAAACCATTGGTGACAATATGCCGCCATGGATTGAAATCCTGCAGCACCCGCAAGGTCCTCCTCAAGACGACACATGTACATGCCCGTATGAAGTTTGCCAATGAACATCTAAATGATTCAGAGAAGGATTGGGAGAAAGTGAGACCAAAATTGATCCCTTTGGTATTAACGCGACTTGCCGTGTTTGGAGGAAGAAAAATGGTGACTATGACCCGAAGAACACCGTCCCTACAGTCACACGGAGGTGGAAACATGATGCTTTGGGGCCGTTTCTCTGCTAAAGGTCCAGACCGACTTTGCCGCATTGAGGGGCCAATGGACGGGACCAAGTATTGTAAGATCTTGGATGAAAATCTTCTTCCTTCAGCCAGAACACTGAAGATGGGTCATGGACGGGGCCTCAAGCAAGACAATGACCCAAAACATATCGTCAAGGCAACAAAAGGAGTAGTTGAAGAAGCACATTAAAAGGGTCATCGAGTAATGTATGAAGGGAGCTGAAACTTCGAGTTGCCAAGCGACAGCCAAGAACCTTACAGTGTTTAGAGAAGATCTCTAGAGAAGAGAGGACTAAAATCCCTCCTGAGATGTGTGCAAACCTGATCACCAAATACAAGAAACGTCTGACCTCTCATGTTTTGCTTGGGGATCAAATACTTATTTTACTCACTGAACTACAACTTCATTTACCGTATTTTCCGGCGTATAAGACGACCCGGCGTATAAGACGACCCCCTAATTTTCCAGGAAAATTTTTGATTTTGGGATATACTCACTGTATAAGACTACCCCTTCCTACAAGTCTTTCTGGAAGCTGAGGGGGAGCCAGAACCGCTGACAGAAACAGGCTTTTTCAAATCTCACTGTGCCATTACATTCCTCACTGTGCCATTACATGCCCAGACTGTGCCACTGTGCCATTACATGCCCCCACATTGCCATCACTTGCCCCTCACATTGCCATTGTGCCATTACATGCCCCCACATTGCCATCACTTGCCCCTCACATTGCCATTGTGCCATTACATGCCCCCACATTGCCATCACTTGCCCCTCACATTGCCATTGTGCCATTACATGCCCCCACATTGCCATCACTTTCCCCCACTGTGCCTGCACTTGTTGCCCCCCCCAGTGCAATAACACTCACTTTTTTCCCCAGAGCTGACAGTCTCCATACGGCGATCGCGAGCGTGTGTTGATTTCAAAGCCGCGCCTTCACTGCAGAGTGTTCTGTGATAGGAGGAACAAAAATCTTCCCAGCAGCGCCTCTGTTATGTTTTCCGCCTATCACGGACGTCTTCTCATCTCGTCCGAGGATGAGAAAACATCTGTGATAGGAGGAACAAAGAACAGAGGCGCTGCTGGGAAGATTTTTGTTCCTCCTATCACAGAACACTCTGCAGTGAAGGCGCGGCTTTGAAATCAACACACGCTCGCGATCGCCGTATGGAGACTGTCAGCTCTGGGGAAAAAAAGTGAGTGCTGAGACTGTACCCGGCGTATAAGACGACCCCCGACTTTGGATGCATGTTTTTGCATCCAGAAAGTCGTCTTATACGCCGGAAAATACGGTATAACACTTGATGTGTCGTGTTTTTTCTAGATTTGTTGTTGTTCGTCTCTACCATATAAAATACATCTATGATAGACATAGACCCTTCATTTCTTTGTAAGTGGGCAAATGTACAAAATCTGAAGGGGATCAAATAATTATTTCCCCACTATACTTGCTCATCTCTGCAGTAGACTGGGGTCTCTCGCTTGCCTACCTACCTACAAAAACCTCCTGCATCCTTCCAGAAGTGCCTTTTCAATATGAACTGTACAGTAGATTGGGTTCTATGACTTGCGTACCTAAAAAGGAATCTCATCAATCCCTCCAGGTGACCTTGTTCCCAACTGATCCCTACTAAGATTAAGGACTCTATCCCTCCTGGTGACCTTGTTCCCAACTGATCTCTACTAAGATTAAGGACTCTATCCCTCCTGGTGACCTTGTTCCTAGCTGATCTCTACTATGACTAAGGACTCTATCCCTCCAGGTGACCTTGTTCCCAACTGATCTCTACTAAGATTAAAGGGGTTGTAAAGACAAAAATATGTTCCTCTTAAATTAAAGTCTGACAGTAGCTGATAAAGTAAAAAGTAATGTTTTGCATTATAACTAGTTTGATTCCTGTTGAAATCGAGCTTTTTATTCACCTGCGTCACTCCTGAATCATTATTCTCACTGACTTCCTGGTTTGCGGTGCACATTCATTCTTGCTACATCACGGCCTAATGGGAACTACAGTTCCCATTAGGCTTAGCCTCCATGCCTGTGATGGATAAGAGAGGGATGTAGTCATAGGGAGGGGATGAGCACATTCTGCTTTCCACCATGCAAAACAGCTCAGATGCTGGTGGAAAGCAAGAAGAGGAGAGACAGGAAATGGCATTTTCAAACCTGGATTACTGTATTTTGGAGGTCAAAAGGAAAAACGAGGTAAGTGATATTTAAATGCTCTAGCTTACAGCAATCAATTGATCTAATAAAAAAAAAAAACCTTTAGTGTTCCTTTAAGGATTCTATCCCTCCAGGTGACCTTGTTCCCAACTGATCTCTACTAAAGATTAAGGACTCTATCCCTCCAGGTGACCTTGTTCCTAGCTGATCCCTAAGAGTAAGGATTCTATCCCTCCAGGTGACCTTATTCCTAGCTGATCTCTACTATGACTGACTAAGGACTCTATCCCTTCAGGTGACCTTGTTCCCAACTGATCTCTATTAAGACTAAGGAAGCTCTATCCTCCAGGTGACCTTGTTCCTAGCTGATCCCTACTAAGATTAAGGACTCTATCCCTCCAGGTGACCTTGTTCCCAACTGATCTCTACTAAGATTAAGGATTCTATCCCTCCAGGTGACCTTGTTCCCAACTGATCCCTACTATGACTGACTAAGGACTCCATCCCTCCAGTGGACCTTGTTCCTAGCTGATCCCTACTAAGATTAAGCACTCTATCCCTCAAGGTGACCTTGTTCCTAGCTGATCTCTACTATGACTAAGGACTCTATCCCTTCAGGTGACCTTGTTCCCAACTGATCTCTACTAAGACTAAGGAAGCTATCCCTCCAGGTGACCTTGTTCCTAGCTGATCCCTACTAAGCTTAAGGACTCTATCCCTCAAGGTGACCTTGTTTCTAGCCGATCTCTACTAAGTCTAAGGATTCCATCCCTCCAGGGGACCTTGTTCCTAGCTGATCTCCAAGACTAAGGACTCTATCCCTCCTGGTGACCTTGTTCCTAGCCAATCTCTACCAAGACTAAGGATTCTATCCCTCCTGGTGACCTTGTTCCTAGCTGATCTCTACTAAAGACTAAGGATTCTATCCCTCCAGGAGACCTTGTTCCCAACCTATCTCTACTAAGATTAAGGACTCTATCCCTCCAGGTGACCTTGTTCCTAGCTGATCTCTACTAAGACTAAGGACTCTCGCTTGCATACCTAGAAGGATTTCCCTCCATGCCTCAAGGTGCCTTGCTCCTAACTAGTCTTAACAGTAGACAGGACTGTCTTGTGTGACAGACTCACCCGGGACAGAGGCTTTTGGAGGGGAGACGGTGCTCTTTGCGAGCCATATGCCTGGGGACCCTGTATACAGGGTACATATACAGATATGCCATATTAGAGTGACTGATTCATACGGTTGGGACATACAGTGTAAGGAGATGCTAATGCCATCACCTCCAGCCATCTGCCTGTTCTCTGTGCTAATTGACCCTGCTATTGTGTGAAGATGTCCTGTGTTTACACTTATGATAATGTGTATTGTATAGCAGGTGAGCGAGGAGACGTGACGTCTACCCTGAATGATCATATCTATGAGTCACATAGTCTGGGTAAATGATTAGTTAATTAGCTCATGTTAAGTTATGTTCTGGTTACCTCCTCTTTAACTGAATATAAGGTTGTATTCTTGGTTCTAATAAACACTCCATGTTCAGCAGACAAACAAGTCTCGTCTCGTTGTGTGCTTGTGAGCAGCTGGAATATCTGATATCTGTATCCAGACTGATAGGAAGCGGTATATGACGGAAGCACCCAAGCGAAGTGGGGGGGACGTTCCGTAGAAGGTCCATCCTGCACTCTTCCATGTTTTTATTGCTGATCCCCACAGTTCACTGGGTTCTTTGACTTTCATATCTAAAAAAGGAATCTCATCCATCCCTCCAGGTTATTCTACTTCTTGCTGATCTCTTCAGTAGACCGCAGGACCTGAGTTTTATACCTAAATAAAGTCAGTTATGCTTTGTTTGATATAAATACTCTGAAGACACGTACAGACAGCTGACCATCCATCAGCAGAGCCGGTCACTGAATACCAGAGTTGGGGGATGGCGGAGACTTAGAACAAAGTTACAGAATTAAGGCTGAAGAAAAAAAAAAGACTGACGGCCATCAAGTTCAAATATCTGAGCAAAACAAAACCTCCTTCTACAACTGCTGCCAAATTCCTTCCCGACCTCCAAGGACAGTCAACTTCCTGGGCTCTCGGTAATTAGAACTCTGGATGTTGTCAGCTGAGAGAACATTATCAGCTCCCTTCTAGAATCCCATTACTGCTTCTTGCCTTCATTAAACTCATGTAGTTATCCCATTAATTAATTTTGAAAAGAAGCATGAAATGTACCGTTACAGAGCCCTGCAGGCCGTCTTTCTGAACCTTTGACTACAGAGGAACCCTGACAATCATTTCCCAGGAAACCCCTGCTAAATATAAATTACATATACCGCTCATAGTACAACGGCATGATCAGTAAGTGGTGGATATAATAAATAATAATGTGGCGCATTTAACACAAAAACATTATCAGTAATGAACATGACATTTAATAAAAAATTTATAATGGCTAGAAAAAAAAAAAAAAAGGGAGAAGATATTGAAAATGATATGGGTGGTCTGTGGAAAAGTGCCCCCCTCCCCACAATAGTGGTTTATTTAGAGCTTCACCTACACCGATGGTCAGCCGCCAAGGCCCACCTACACCGGTGGTCAGCCGTCAAGGCCCACCTACACCGACGGTCAGCAGGTGAGCGAGGAGACGTTTGGAGGGGACTGAATGCTAGCCTCTTGCCCTGCGATCATGGGCCCTGGCATTTGGGAGGGGGGGGAACGGTGCCCTTTGTGAGCTATATGCCTGGGGACCCTGTATATGTCATTAGAGTGACTGATTCATACTGTTGGGACATACAGTGTAAGGAGATGCTAATGCCATCCCCTCCAGCCATCTGTCTGTTCTCTGTGCTAATTGACCCTGCTATTGTGTAAAGATGTCCTGTGTTCATACTTATGATAATGTGTATTGTATAGCAGGTGAGCGAGGAGACGCGACGTCTACCCTGAAAGGTCATATCTATGATTCACCTAGTCTGTGCAAATGATTAGTTAATTAGCTCATGTTAAGTTATGTTCTGGTTACCTCCTCTTTAACTGAATATAAGGTTGTATTCTTGGTTCTAAGCAACCTACACCGATGGTCAGCCGCCAAGGCCCACCTACACCGGTGGTCAGCCGCCAAGGCCCACCTACACCGGTGGTCAGCCGCCAAGGCCCACCTACACCGGTGGTCAGCCGCCAAGGCCAACCTACACCGGTGGTCAGCCGCCAAGGCCCACCTACACCGGTGGTCAGCCGCCAAGGCCCACCTACACCGGTGGTCAGCCGCCAAGGCCCACCTACACCGGTGGTCAGCCGCCAAGGCCCACCTACACCGATGGTCAGCCGCCAAGGCCCACCTACACCGGTGGTCAGCCGCCAAGGCCAACCTACACCGATGGTCAGCCGCCAAGGCCAACCTACACCGGTGGTCAGCCGCCAAGGCCCATCTACACCGGTGGTCAGCCGCCAAGGCCCATCTACACCGCTGGTCAGCCGCCAAGGCCCATCTACACCGGTGGTCAGCCGCCAAGGCCAACCTACACCGATGGTCAGCCGCCAAGGCCCATCTACACCGGTGGTCAGCCGCCAAGGCCCACCTACAATTATGGTAATTGGAGAAGACCCCCCCCCATGTCATTGGTGGTCAATGGGAGAAATGCATTTTTAGAAAAGAGATCGGTGCTCTTTGTGAGCTATATGCCTGGGGACACTCCACTACACTGGTGGTTAGTGGAGATGGATTCTCCGAAATTAATGCTCAAGCAAACTTTGCAGGAACCCTAGGATTCAACAGAACCCTGGTTAAGAAAAGCAGGGCTATGGCAATGGGGAACGTGTGTGGATACCAGAGTTTTGAAACAGGAAGCTCTATAGTTCACTCACCTTATGTTCAGGTAGGTGAGGGCCTGTAGGTTGGAGATGCAGGCGGGAAGGCTACGCAGGCAGTTGTGATAGAGGTTCAAGGATTCCAGGGACACCAGCTGACACAGCTCACCGGGGACTTCAGCGAAACGGTTCTTCGATAAATCTGAAGGAGAAATCAAATGGTACATCAAACACAAAGGCCTCAACTAAGGCCACTCAAACATGGCCGCAATGTGAGACAACCAACCCTGTCTATACAAGCACAAACTACTCCGCTGTCTACGCCATTGTATCATTTACAATCATTTATTTTGTTCATGTGTGTGGAATGTCAGTACTACTCTCACAAACGCGCCAGCCCTGATACAAGCAGTGGGCTGGCTCTTGGGCGGAGTTATGCAAATATCAAAACGCCTTGTTGGACGGGTGTTAGTCTAGAGCATGGGTCCTCAAACTACGGCCCTCCAGTTGTTCAGGAACTACAATTCCCATCATGCCTAGTCATGTCTGTGAATGTCAGAGTTTTACAATGCCTCATGGGATGTGTAGTTCCGCAACAGCTGGAGGGCCATAGTTTGAGGATCCCTGGTCTAGAGGAGTAAACGTTCCTGTGTAGGCTGTAGTTGCATACAGACCTCGAAAAGCAACACCCACATGTGATGCTAATACACAGAGTGCATCAGGTGATTATAATGAACCAGACCCTTCTGTTTAGAATCAGTCTGCAAATAACAAAAAATAGAAATCCCATACAAAGATTGTTAAAATCCCTGCAATGTACATTGATCACAAAAAGGGATCATTATCTCAAACATAGAGCTACTCCAAGTATAGTCAAAGTTCTTGAGACCTGATGAAGAGCGTAGTCTTTCGAAACGTGTTGGCTTTTTTCCTGCTATGAACCAATTTTACCAATAAAAACCTTGGGACTCTTGGACTATTTGCTGCTCTCACTGGACTGCGTATATGTGGAATCTCAACTTTGGGTTCCCTCAATATCTAAAAGGAGTGTCCTTGTTTTGTGGACTGCTGAACCGGAGTCAGTGTGCCCAATGAGAATTTGATCTATTGAAAATCTGTATGCAGCACCTCATTTTACCGGTTTCCCCTTTAAATTCAGACAGCAGACACCCTTTCTAAAGACCCGAACAGTGACAGCACGCCTGAGCACCCCAACGGGGACAGCGAACCGGAGCACCCGAACGGGGACAGCGAACCGGAGCACCCCAACGGGGACAGCAAACCGGAGCACCCCCAACGGGGACAGCAAACCGGAGCACCCAAATAGTGATGGCACGCCTGAGCACCCCCAACGGGGACAGCGAACCTGAGCACCCAAAACAATGATGGCACGCCTGAGCACCCCCAACGGGGACAGCGAACCGGAGCACCCGAACGGGGACAGCGAACCGGAGCACCCCAACGGGGACAGCAAACCGGAGCACCCCCAACGGGGACAGCAAACCGAAGCACCCAAATAGTGATGGCACGCCTGAGCACCCCCAACGGGGACAGCGAACCTGAGCACCCAAAACAATGATGGCACGCCTGAGCACCCCCAACGGGGACGGCGAACCTGAGCATCCCCAACGGCACGCCTGAGCACCCCAACGGGGACAGCGAACCGGAGCACCCCCAACGGGGACAGCAAACCTGAGCACCCCCAACGGGGACAGCAAACCTGAGCACCCCCAACGGGGACAGCAAACCTGAGCACCCCCAACGGGGACAGCAAACCTGAGCACCCCCAACGGGGACAGCAAACCTGAGCACCCAAACAGTGATGGCACGCCTGAGCACCCCCAATGGGGACAGCGAACCTGAGCACCCAAAACAATGATGGCACGCCTGAGCACCCCCAACGGGGACGGCGAACCTGAGCATCCCCAACGGGGATGGCGAACCTGAGCACCCCCAACGGCACGCCTGAGCACCCCCAACGGCACTCCTGAGCACCCCCAACGGCACTCCTGAGCACCCCCAACGGCACTCCTGAGCACCCCCAACGGCACTCCTGAGCACCCCCAACGGCACTCCTGAGCACCCCCAACGGCACTCCTGAGCACCCCCAACGGCACTCCTGAGCACCCCCAACGGCACTCCTGAGCACCTCCAATTTCAACGACACCCAAATAGATGCAGTCTGTTCAGCTGAAAATTTCCCACCAAGCTCCTTTAATTCTTTGAAATTTTTATTTGTGGAGCTGGTCAGAAGCAATAGCTGCCAAACTTTGCATGATCCACCAAAATTTGAGCTGTGAATGGCAGGCTTAAAAAAGGTAAGTTTCCCTTTTTATGAAAAATGAGAAAGTGAACTAATTCCAAATAACCTGGCGACAGCTCCAGAACCCCCACTGTACATAGTGGCTATGATGTCATGTGCTGCCGGTGTAACAGACCTTATACCGCAATACACAGCCCAAGAGTAACAATCCATGATCATGGTTGCACTGGCAAGTCCTCATTGGTTAGCATGACTAGGTGGCCATGCAGACCAATGAGAAGCACTTCTATTTTCTGGGACACCTTACTGGAAGAAGCCTCAGATGTGCTTCTCATTGGTCAGAATGTTTACCAATGAGGGCTTGCCATTGCGAGCACTTTGAGGGATACCCGCTCTGGGGCTGTGTATTGCAGTGCAAGGGCCACTAGACCAGCCGCATAGGGCTCGGCCCATATGGGCAGCGGGGACTGGAGAGGTGGCTAGGACATAATTCACGTTTTTCGAGAACTGGTCTATAAACCAGAGGCTCTGGATGGACATCTGGATACATGGCTCTATATTTAGGATGTATCTGATCTATAAACCAAAGGGACAGTTGGATGAATTGCTCGATATTTAGGTCTTGGACTATAAACCAGAGTCTCTGGATGGACAGTTGGATAAATGTCTCCTTATTTAGGATGTATCTAGTCTATAAACCATAGAAAGAAGTATGAACATCTAAACAAGCCATATTTATGCTGCCAACATCCCCGATAAGGATATAGCAAACAAAGTACCCCCCCAGTACTGTGGGGACTTGACCGGCAACAAAACAATATTAAAATGTAATACAATTTGAATTTAAGATAAACGTATACATAGACATAATTTAATTGATTATCAAACCAATAAAAACAGATTAACGATGATTGTAGTGGGTTCCCATGTGATGATGCAGACAGCTTGACGCGTTTCAGAACAGAATACGTCCCTTCGTCAGGGGAAATGGTCAGGTAAGGAATCACACCAGACCAGTAACCATCGTAGGGGTTCGCTGCCAGACCTGCGACGGCGCCCACGCTGTGATAGGACATCCGTGTCTTAACTTGGACACTCTTGTATTAGGTAAGCCCCTACTCATCCACAAAAGTCCCACCGCCAGGAGGTACGCAAAAATGTGACACCCCACAATACTCCTTGGTCTGTCCCCTGCTAGTATGCGCCATGGATTGCAGCGACGGTTCCAAACGGCTCTATATTTAGTCATGGACTATAAACCAGAAGCTCTTGATGGATAGTTGGATAAATGGCTCTATATTTAGGATGTATCCGGTCTATAAACCAGAGGCTCTGGATGGACAGTTGGATAAATGGCTCTATATTTAGGATGTATCCGGTCTATAAACCAGAAGCTCTGGATGGACAGTTGGCTAAACGGTTCTATATTTAAAAAGGAGAAGAGTTATCTACTCGTCATCTATAAATGATATTTGCACCGCATTCCCCTTAATTGTTAACAATTTGGAAAAAGTGAGGGGTTTGGGATTTTAGGCCTCATTCACACTTGGCGGACTCCGTCGCTACGGAGTCCGCCTGGTCCCGTCGGCTTAGCGGGAGATCAGTCCGCAGATCTCCGCTGAGCCGACGGATGACAAGCTCCTCTCTGCTCACTGAGCGGGGAGGGGCTTGTCCGGCACCGCTGTGTTCTATTTTTCAAAAGCCACGCCTCCTCCTCGTGCTGTTCTGTGATAGGCGGAACACTCAGCTTCAAAGCAGACACTGTTCAGTGTTCCGCCTATCACGGACGCCCTCTCGTCCAAGACGAGGACGAGAGGGCATCTGTGATAGGCGGAACACCGAACACAGTGTCTCCCGGGAAGCCGAGTGTTCCGCCTATCACAGAACAGCACGAGGAGGAGGCGCGGCTTTTGAAAAATGGACGGCCGCGGTCTGAATGAGAGCCTGCATGTTAGGTACCGGCGTATAAGACGATCCCCGACTTTTAAGAAGAATTTCATGTGTTAAAAAGTGATCTTATACGCCGGAAAATACGGTAGCTTCCTCAGGAGAATTACATCAGGCACGATTAGTCACTTCCTCAGGAGAATTACATTTATCAGTCACGGTCTACTGGAAATAGAAAGATCTATTTCCAGTAGATGGTGCCTGATAAATTGAATTCTCCTGACCAGGCACTATCCACTGAAAATATAACTTTCTAGATCTTTCCATTTCCAGTAGATAGTGCCTGATAAATCTAATTCTCCTGAGGAAGCTACTAATCGTGGCGAAACATGTAGCGAATTTTTCAGCTTGCACATTCTTGAAACTGTATTGCATCATGGGATGTTTTTTTTTTTATTCTGTCATTTTTAACTTTTATAAATATCTTTTCATATATTATGTTGTAATTTTGAACCTCAAATCCCAAACCCTCACTTTTTCCAAATTGGTTCTATATTTAGGTCATGGACTATACAACCAGAGGCTCTGGATGGACAGTTGGATAAATGGTGAACTTAACGTTTAAAGCGGTTCTCCACCCTAAAGTGGAGTCCCGCTGATCGGAACCCTCCCCCCCTCCGGTGTCACATTTGACACCTTTCAGGGGGGAGGGGGGTGCAGATACCTGTCTAAAGACAGGTATTTGCACCCACTTCCGGCCACACGCTACGGGCAAAAGACGGGTTTTTCTGACTTCCCGTCTGTCGCCCGTTGTGTGCTGGGAACACTCGGCTCCCAGCACACAGCGGGAGCCAATCGGCGGGCGCAGCGCGACTCGCGCATGCGCCGCAGGGAACCGGGCAGTGAAGCCGCATCGCTTCACTTCCTGGTTACATAGTTACATAGTTAGTCAGGTTGAAAAAAGACACAAGTCCATCCAGTTCAACCACAAAAAACAAAATAAAAAAACACAGTAAAATCCTATACACCCAACTTCATACCCACAGTTGATCCAGAGGAAGGCAAAAAACCCCAGCAGAGCATGATCCAATTTGCTACAGCAGGGGAAAAAATTCCTTCCTGATCCCCCGAGAGGCAATCGGATTTACCCTGGATCAACTTTACCTACAAATCTTAGTACTCAGTTATATTCTGTACATTTAGGAAAGAATCCAGACCTTTCTTAAAGCAATCTACTGATCTGGCCAGAACCACCTCTGGAGGGAGTCTGTTCCACATTTTCACAGCTCTTACTGTGAAAAAACCTTTCCGTATTTGGAGGTGAAATCTCTTTTCCTCTAGACGTAAAGAGTGCCCCCTTGTCCTCAGTGATGACCGTAAAGTGAATAACTCAACACCAAGTTCACTGTATGGACCTCTTATATATTTGTACATGTTGATCATATCCCCCCTTATTCTCCTCTTCTCAAGAGTGAATAAATCTAGTTCCTCTAATCTTTCCTCATAGCTGAGCTCCTCCATGCCTCTTATCAATTTGGTTGCTCTTCTCTGCACTTTCTCCAGTTCTCCTATATCCTTTTTGAGAACTGGTGCCCAAAACTGAACTGCATATTCCAGATGAGGTCTTACTAATGATTTGTACAGGGGCAAAATGATATCTCTGTCTCTGGAGTCCATACCTCTCTTAATACAAGAAAGGACTTTGCTCGCTTTGGAAACCGCAGCTTGGCATTGCATGCCATTATTGAGCTTATGATCAACTAAAACCCCCAGATCCTTCTCCACTACAGACCCCCCCAGTTGTACTCCCCCTAGTATGTATGATGCATGCATATTCTTAGCCCCCAAGTGCATAACTTTACATTTATCTACATTAAACCTCATCTGCCACTTAGTCGCCCAATTAGACAGAGCATTGAGGTCGGCTTGTAAATTGGAGACATCCTGTAAGGACGTTATTCCACTGCATAGCTTGGTGTCATCTGCAAAGACAGAAATGTTACTTTTGATCTCAGACCCAATATCATTTATAAAGATATTGAAAAGTAAGGGTCCCAGCACTGAACCTTGGGGTACACCACTGATAACATTGGACCATTCAGAGTAAGAATCATTAACCACGACTCTCTGAATTCTGGCTTTCAGACAGTTTTCTATCCATTTACAAACTGATATATCCAATCCTGTAGACCTTACCTTACACATGAGCCGTGTGTGCGGAACTGTATCGAACGCTTTTGCAAAATCCAAATATATCACGTCCACAACCACGCCTCTGTCCAGGGTTTTACTTACCTCTTCATAAAAGGAAATCAGGTTTGTCTGACAACTTCTGTCTTTCATGAATCCATGTTGACTGCTGCTTAAATAGTTTTTTTCCAGCAAGAACTCATCCATGTGGTCTTTTATTAAACGTTCCAGTATCTTCCCAACTATAGAAGTTAAACCAACAGGTCTATAGTTACTTGGTAAAGACTTTGTTCCCTTTTTAAATATGGGCACCACATTGGCCCTGCGCCAATCCAGTGGTACTATTCCTGTCTTTAATGAGTCCCTAAATATTAGATACAGTGGCTTTGAAATGACAGAGCTCAACTCACCTAGGATCCGTGGATGGATGCCATCAGGTCCAGGTGCTTTATCCACCTTTATTCTGTCTAAATACCCTCAGCGTGGATGGAGGGGGGAGCAGCAGAGAGACGAGCGATCGCTCATCCTCTGCTGCGATCAGCGCTGGACTCCAGGACAGGTAAGTGTCCTAATATTAAAAGTCAGCAGCTGCAGTATTTGTAGCTGCTGGCTTTTAATATTTTTTCCCCATGGCACATCCGCTTTAAGCCCTCTCTCGCTCTCAAATCTGAGTCACTGAAGCAGTAAAATAAATATACATTTCTGTGTGTGGTATATACCGTATTTATCGGCGTATACCGCGCACTTTTTTGCAAAATCGTGGGAGCGCGATATACGCCGATACCCGCGTCCTTCTGCGGCGTCCTCCCCGCTCGTTTCCCGCGCCGAGTTTGAATACTGCGCCGGCATATACTGAGCGCAGTACACTCGGGTATAGTCGGGCAGTCTCGGCTCCTCTCGCGCTCACGTCCTGGACGTGAGCTTGAGAGTAGCCGAGCCTGCCAGACTATACACGAGTGTACTGCGCTCGGTATATGCCGGCGCAGTATTCAAACTCGGCGCGGGAAAGCGGGAAACGAGCGGGGAGGACGCCGCAGAAGGACGCCGGACCCGAAGAGGACACCCGAAGCTGCAGACGGACGCCGGACCCGACGAGGCCGCCGATGGACGCCGCGCAAGACACCAAAACTAAGTACAAAACTCTTTTTTCCACAGGAATTTCGGGGAAACTTTAGGGGTGTGCGCTATACGCGGGAGCGCGCTATACCCCAATAAATACGGTACTTACCTTACCCAGGGTGCCTAGGGAAGGGAGGGTGATGTCACGATCATTCTGGCAACGCCGAGGATCCCAAATCTCACAATAGGGGGTGCTCCTGCACTACGACTCGGGTTCTTCCCATGAGATTTGGTATTCCCAGGCTCTTCACGTGACTCTCGTGAGGAAGCCGGGGGTAAGGCAAGTATATTTTAACAACCCCCCCCATAAAATCTTTTTTTACAGCTTTAATGTGGCAATTTAAAGTCGGAAAGGGAGGCAGCAAGTAATAAGGAAACGTTGCCAATAACATAGGCAGACTAAAACTCTCACTATATATTTTTGCCCTTTAATTAAAGCGTGACCAGCCTCTCCCTCCTTGAACAATCTGTGCAGTGTAATCCCCAGAGCCTCGTGCCCTGTCACTGCGCTCATCCCTCGGTGCTGGCAGAGGCAGGGCGTCGCTGTGCCCCAAGGGCAACCACATGACTCATTGGTGATGACTTGGTTGTGGCTCTCTGCCCAGAAGCTCTCATAACAAGGCTTATTCAGGGATGCCGGGGAGAGGCCAAGATAATGGAGAGGCCGGGGGCGGGTGTGTGACCCCCGCTGTACTAATGTTTGGATTTGTCACACGTCAGGGCTTGTGGGTGAGGGAAGACCGAGGAATGGGCACTTCAGGACTTGGAAGTCGAGCTGCAAGGAACGAGAGTCCTGTAGAAGGTTGGCATGGCGCCACAGCTTCATGTGAGGAGAAGACCTGGATTGTATGATGTGCTTTTATATCTCCGACAACTTTCTGGAACAAATAAATTAGATTAAAAAAAAATCCCATCTCTTATTTTACAAGAATGAGCGTGACACACACCAAAAATGAAGTCATTTATCCAATTGTCCATCCAGAGCCCCTGGTTTATAGACCACATACATCCTAAATATAAAACCATTTATCCAACTGTCTATTCTGAACCTCTGGTTTATAGACTACATACATCCTACATATAGAGCCATTTATCCAACTGTCCATCCAGAGCCTCTGGTTTATAGAGTGGATACATCCTAAATATAGAGCCATTTATCCAACTGTCCATCCAGAGCCCCTGGTTTATAGACTACTAGATACAGCCTACATATATCAACTGTCCATCCAGAGGCTCTGGTTTATAGACTACTAGATACAGCCTACATATATCAACTGTCCATCCAGAGGCTCTGGTTTATAGACTACTAGATACAGCCTACATATATCAACTGTCCATACAGAACCCTCTGGTTTATAGACTGGATACATCCTAAAAATTAGGGGATGCACCGATACCATTTTTGTATTTTAAAACACAGAGTAGTCTTCGATACCAATTACCGATACCCATCGCCTAGAAAGAGTAGGTAGAGGGGTAGTTAGGGAGTTGGGTGAGGGCAGGGTGGGGGAGTAGAGGGATAAGTGAGGACAGTGTGTGTGTGTGTGTGTGGGGAGGTGGGGCATAGGATTAGTGAAGGCAGGGTTGGGGGGGTTGAGTGCGGGGGTAGGTGAAGGCAGGGTTGGGGGGTTGAGAGCGGGGGTAGGTGAAGGCAGGGTTGGGGGGGGTTGAGAGCGGGGGGTAGGTGAAGGCAGGGTTGGGGGGGTTGAGAGCGGGGGGTAGGTGAAGGCAGGGTTGGGGGGTTGAGTGCGGGGGTAGGTGAAGGCAGGGTTGGGGGGTTGAGAGCGGGGGTAGGTGAAGGCAGGGTTGGGGGGTTGAGAGCGGGGGTAGGCGAGGGCAGGGTTGGGGGGTTGAGAGCGGGGGTAGGCGAAGGCAGGGTTGGGGGGGTTGAGAGCGGGGGTTGGGGGGTTGAGAGCAGGGGTAGGTGAAGGCAGGGTTGGGGGGGTTGAGAGCGGGGGTAGGTGAAGGCAGGGTTGGGGGGGTTGAGAGCGGGGGTAGGTGAAGGCTGGGTTGGGGGGGTTGAGAGCGGGGGTAGGTGAAGGCAGGGTTGGGGGGTTGAGAGCAGGAGTAGGTGAAGGCAGGGTTGGGGGGGTTGAGAGCGGGGGTAGGTTAAGGCAGGGTTGGGGGGTTTGAGAGCGGGGGTAGGTGAAGGCAGGGTTGGGGGGTTGAGAGCAGGAGTAGGTGAAGGCAGGGTTGGGGGGGTTGAGAGCGGGGGTAGGTGAAGGCAGGGTTGGGGGGGTTGAGAGCGGGGGTAGGTGAAGGCAGGGTTGGGGGGTTGAGAGCAGGAGTAGGTGAAGGCAGGGTTGGGGGGGTTGAGAGCGGGGGTAGGTGAAGGCAGGGTTGGGGGGGTTGAGAGCGGGGGTAGGTGAAGGCAGGGTTGGGGGGGGTTGAGAGCAGGGGTAGATGAGGGCAGGGTTGGGGGGGTTGAGAGCGGGGTAGGTGAGGGCAGGGTTGGGGGGGTTGAGAGCGGGGGTAGGTGAGGGCAGGGTTGGGGGGTTGAGAGCGGGGGTAGGTGAAGGCAGGGTTGGGGGGTTTGAAAGCGGGGGTAGGTGAAGGCAGGGTTGGGGGGGGTTGAGAGCGGGGGTAGGTGGAGGCAGGGTTGGGGGGTTGAGAGCGGGGGTAGGTGAAGGCAGGGTTGGGGGGGTTGAGTGCGGGGGTAGGTGAAGGCAGGGTTGGGGGGGTTGAGTGCGGGGGTAGGTGAAGGCAGGGTTGGGGGGGTTGAGAGCGGGGGTAGGTGAAGGCAGGGTTGGGGGGGTTGAGAGCGGGGGTAGGTGGAGGCAGGGTTGGGGGGTTGGAGAGCGGGGGTAGGTGAAGGCAGGGTTGGGGGGTTGAGAGCAGGGGTAGGTGGAGGCAGGGTTGGGGGAGGTGAGGGCAGGGTAGTTGAGGGTTGGGTAGGGGGTACAAGTGCTGGGGAAGTTGTGGCTGTGACCAACCAGAAGTGATGTGATTTGACGCTCTGGGTGACAAATCAGAGCTGACTGATAGAATGGAAGGCCCCTTATATACACACACACACACACACACACACACAGTCTACATACAACATCCACTGTGTCACAGGAAGTGATGGTGCTGGGCCGGCGCTCCGGTGTTATCAGAAACCGTGCTTCAGGGGAGCCTTATGGCCGTACACTCTATCCGAAAAATCCGGACAACAGATCTTCCGACCTTTTTCCTTTTGTACAAGTACCGATACCGGTGAAAATGCTTAGTATGGGCATCGTTCAACCCATCATCCAAAAATGGAGAGAGTACAGCACAACTGCAAACCTACCAAGACATGGCCGTCCACCTAAACTGACCGGGCCGGGCAAGGAGAACATTCAGAGAAGCAGCCAAGAGGTCCAACTCTGGAGGAGCTGCAGAGATCCACAGCTCAGGGGGGAGAATCTGTCCACAGGACAACTATTAGTCGTCTCTCCACAAATCTGCCCTTTATGGAAGAGTGACAAGAAGAAAGACATTGGAGAAAGAAAGACATAAGAAGTCCTGTCTGCAGTTTGTGAGAAGCCATGTGGGGGAGGGGACACAGAACACATGGGGAAGAAGGTGCTCTGGTCACATGACACCAACATTGAACTTTTTGGCCTAAAAGAAAAACGCTATTAGGTAGATTCACAAAGAGTTAGGTCGGCTTATCTACAGATAAGCCGACCTAACTCTGAATCTGCACCGACCTATGTTTAAGTGTATTCTCTAACAAAGATACGCTTAAACATATCTAAGATAGAACGGCGCAAGCCGGTCTATCTTAGATTGCAATGTTTCTTTTGGCCGCTAGACGGCGCTTCCATTGCGGCCGGCGTAGATTATGTAAATGAGGGGATACGCAGATTCACGACCGAACGCAAACGTACGCCAGGCCTACGCCGTCGAATTACGTAGTTTCCGTAAGGGATAGGCCGCCTAAAGTTAGAGCTATGCTCTAGTGGCCTAGCCAATGTCAAGTATGGCTGCCGTTCCAGCCGCAAATTTCGAAATGTTAACGTCGTTTGCGTAAGTCGTCCGCGAATCGGGAGTTACGTTGTTTACGTCGAAATCAATAGGCCCGTATGGCGTACTTAGCCGCAATGCGCACTGGGAAATGTAGTCGCCCGGCGCATGCGCAGTGTCAAAAAACGTCAAATAATGTGAGGTCAAGCCTCATTTCCATACAACGCGCCCCCCTCCAAGTCATTTGAAGTAGGTGCCCTTACGCCCGCTCGTTTTAGGCTACGCCGCCGAAAATTAGCAGGTAAGTGGTTTGAGAATCACTACTAGCCTAACTAATTCACGGCGGTGTAGCCTGAAAAAGGCTAGGCTAGGCTGCCCTAAAGTTAGGCGCCCCTACGTGAATCTAGCTATATGTGTGGCAGAAAACTAACACCGCACATCACCCTGAACACACCATTCCCACTGTGAAACATGACGGTGGCAGCATCATGTGGTGGGGATGCTTTTCTTCAGCAGGGACAGGGAAGCTGGTCAGAGTTGATGGGAAGATGGAAGGAGACAAATACAGGACAATCTTAGAAGAAAACCTGTTAGAATCTGCAAAAGACTTGAGACTGGGGGGAGGTTCACCTTCCAGCAGGACAACGACCCTAAAGTACAGCCAGAGCTACAATGGAATGGTTTACATTAGGGTTGTCCCGATACCACTTTTTTAGGACCGAGTACAAGTACCGATACTTTTTTTCAAGTACTCACCGATACCGAAACTTTTTTTTAAATGTGTCCCCAAATGCAGCCATGTCCTCCCCATATCCAGCCATGTCCTCCCCATATCCAGCCATGTCCTCCCCATATCCAGCCATGTCCCCCCCCCATATCCAGCCATGTCCCCCCCCCCCATATCCAGCCATATATGTAGCCATGTCCCCCCCATATATGCAGCCATGTCCCCCCCCATATATGCAGCCATGTCCCCCTTACCTACATGCTGCCTCGCCTCCGATTGGTTAATACGGGCAGTGAACATTACAGCTTTCATTTGAATAGCTGTAGTGTTTCGCGCCGTGCTGCGTATAGACACTCCCCCTTGCTCGGGATTGGACAGTTCATTCGAGCAAGGGGGAGTGTCTATACGTGGCGCGGCGGGAAACACTACAGCTATTCAAATGAAAGCTGTAATGTTCACTGCCCGTATTAACCAATCGGCGGCGGCAGCGGGGATGCGGCGCGGGGCGAGTATCGGATGAGGCATCGGGGGCATTTGCGGGAGTACAAGTACTCCCGCAAATACTCGGAATCGGTCCCGATACCGATACTAGTATCGGGACAACCCTAGTTTACATCAAAGCATATTCATGTGTTAGAATGGACCAGTCACAGTCCAGACCTAAATCACATTGAGAATCTGTGGGAAGACTTGAAAATTGCTGATCACAGACGCTCTCCATCCAATCTGACAGAGCTTGAGATGTTTTACAAAGAAGAAGAATGAGGAGAAATGTCCCTCTCTAGATGTGCAAAGCTGGTAGAGACACCCCCAAAAAGACTTGCAGAGAAAGGGGGTTCTACAAAGTATTGCCTCCGGGGGGCGCCATACAGATGCCACCCCCCCCCCCCACACTTTTCACATATTTGTAAAAAAATAAAAATAATTATCATTTTCCTTCCACTTCACAATTATGTGACACTTTGTGTTGGTCTATCACATAAAATCCCAATAAAATAAATTTACGTTTTTGGTTGTAACATGACAACATGTGGAAACATTTCAAAGGGGTATGAATACTTTTTCCAGGCACTGTATATAAAGCACAGACGGCGATGTTCTCACCAATGAGGAGGGTGCAGGGATGGTAAAGATTATACTCCCATCCCCCCCCCCTTACATGTGCCTTTCATTACACATGTTATGGGTAACATTACACAACAACAAACCCTCCGGCATCCAACCACAGCTGATCACCTCCATATCACCGAGCCGACCAATCAGCACCCACCCCAGGGACATGTGACCTCCGCAGTCATCCCATTACATACAAATCTGATCAGAAATACCCGGCATGGAAAGATCGAGTCCCACGAGACTCACACTTCCTGTTCAGAGATAAAAGAGGAAGTTCTGTGGCTTTCTGAGCAACAACTCCGTGTAATAAGAGAAACAAGAATTCTGAAATACTCTGCTCCTTCCTCCAGAACTACTCTGCTGGAAGACTCTGCTCCTTCCTCCAGAAATCTCCTCTCCTGAAATACTCTGCACTGCTGGAGGACTCTGCTCCTTCCTCCAGAACTCTCCTGTCCATTGAACGTGGAATGGTTGTTGGTGGCAGGACTAGCAAGGTGGACCGAATAAAGGGTGTCCAACCCGGGACTAGCAAGGTGGACCCAATAAAGGGTGTCCAACCCGGGACTAGCAAGGTGGACCCAATAAAGGGTGTCCAACCCGGGACTAGCAAGGTGGACCCAATAAAGGGTGTCCAACCCGGGACTAGCAAGGTGGACCCAATAAAGGGTGTCCAACCCGGGACTAGCAAGGTGGACCCAATAAAGGGTGTCCAACCCGGGACTAGCAAGGTGGACCCAATAAAGGGTGTCCAACCCGGGACTAGCAAGGTGGACCCAATAAAGGGTGTCCAACCCGGGACTAGCAAGGTGGACCCAATAAAGGGTGTCCAACCCGGGACTAGCAAGGTGGACCCAATAAAGGGTGTCCAACCCGGGACTAGCAAGGTGGACCCAATAAAGAGTGTCCAACCCGGGACTAGCAAGGTGGACCCAATAAAGGGGGTCCAACCCGGTACTAGCAAGGTGTTAGGTGTACCTAAAAGTGGGTCCAACCCGGGACTAGCAAGGTGGACCTAATAAAGGGGGTCCAACTCGGGACTAGCAAGGTGGACCTAATAAAGGGGGTCCAACTCGGGACTAGCAAGGTGGACCTAATAAAGGGGGTCCAACTCGGGACTAGCAAGGTGGACCTAATAAAGGGGGTCCAACCCGGGACTAGCAAGGTGGACCTAATAAAGGGGGTCCAACTCGGGACTAGCAAGGTGGACCCAATAAAGGGTGTCCAACCCGGGACTAGCAAGGTGGACCCAATAAAGGGTGTCCAACCCGGGACTAGCAAGGTGGACCCAATAAAGGGGGTCCAACCCGGTACTAGCAAGGTGTTAGGTGTACCTAAAAGTGGGTCCAACCCGGGACTAGCAAGGTGGACCTAATAAAGGGGGTCCAACTCGGGACTAGCAAGGTGTACCTAATAAAGGGGGTCCAACCCGGGACTAGCAAGGTGGACCTAATAAAGGGGGTCCAACTCGGGACTAGCAAGGTGGACCTAATAAAGGGGGTCCAACTCGGGACTAGCAAGGTGGACCTAATAAAGGGGGTCCAACTCGGGACTAGCAAGGTGGACCCAATAAAGGGTGTCCAACCCGGGACTAGCAAGGTGGACCCAATAAAGGGTGTCCAACCCGGGACTAGCAAGGTGGACCCAATAAAGGGGGTCCAACCCGGTACTAGCAAGGTGTTAGGTTTACCTAAAAGTGGGTCCAACCCGGGACTAGCAAGGTGGACCTAATAAAGGGGGTCCAACTCGGGACTAGCAAGGTGTACCTAATAAAGGGGGTCCAACCCGGTACTAGCAAGGCGTACCTAATGAAGGGGGTCCAACCTGGGACTAGCAAGGTGGACCTAATAAAGGGGGTCCAACCCGGGACTAGCAAGGTGGACCCAATAAAGGGGGTCCAACCCTGGGACTAGCAAGGTGTACCTAATAAAGGGGGTCCAACCCTGGGACTAGCAAGGTGGACCTAATAAAGGGGGTCCAACCCGGGACTAGCAAGGTGTACCTAATAAAGGGGATCCAACCCGGGACTAGCAAGGTGGACCTAATAAAGGGGGTCCAACCCGGGACTAGCAAGGTGGACCCAATAAAGGAGGTCCAACCCGGGACTAGCAAGGTGGACCTAATAAAGTGTCTGGAGAGTATATATCTCATACACAGGCAGGCTGCTCTCGTTCAGCCCAGATGTCGGATGTTTTACAGACACTTCTCTTTTTCTCTGATAATATTGACATAAAATGTTCCTCCGGTGTTTGTCTAGTGACTATATTGTCCCATCCCAGACAATTCTCATGTCACAGCCGGCTGGGAAGATATAAACAGAGAATGAATAGAATATCACACCCGTGCCATGGCAACACCGAGTCACATGACCGAGGTCTGCAATAGAATGATGAATCTACAACCACCGACACTTTATCCTTAGGTCCTCCTTGCTAGTCCCGGTTTGGACCCCCTTTATTAGGTCCACCTTGCTAGTCCCGGGTTGGACCCCCTTTATTAGGTCCACCTTGCTAGTCCCGGGTTGGATCTCCTTTATTATGTCCACCTTGCTAGTCCCGGGTTGGACCCCCCTTATTAGGTCCACCTTGCTAATCCTGGGTTGGACCCCCTTTATTAGGTCCACCTTGCTAGTACCAGGTTGGACCCCCTTTATTAGGTCCACCTTGCTAGTCCCGGGTTGGATCTCCTTTATTAGGTCCACCTTGCTAGTCCCGGGTTGGATCCCCTTTATTAGGTCCACCTTGCTAGTCCCGGGTTGGATCTCCTTTATTAGGTCCACCTTGCTAGTCCCGGGTTGGATCCCCTTTATTAGGTCCACCTTGCTAGTCCCGGGTTGGATCCCCTTTATTAGGTCCACCTTGCTAGTCCCGGGTTGGATCCCCTTTATTAGGTCCACCTTGCTAGTCCCGGGTTGGATCTCCTTTATTAGGTCCACCTTGCTAGTCCCGGGTTGGATCTCCTTTATTAGGTCCACCTTGCTAGTCCCAGGTTGGATCCCCTTTATTAGGTCCACCTTGCTAGTCCCGGGTTGGATCCCCTTTATTAGGTCCACCTTGCTAGTCCCGGGTTGGATCCCCTTTATTAGGTCCACCTTGCTAGTCCCGGGTTGGATCCCCTTTATTAGGTCCACCTTGCTAGTCCCGGGTTGGATCCCCTTTATTAGGTCCACCTTGCTAGTCCCGGGTTGGATCCCCTTTATTAGGTCCACCTTGCTAGTCCCGGGTTGGATCTCCTTTATTAGGTCCACCTTGCTAGTCCCGGGTTGGATCTCCTTTATTAGGTCCACCTTGCTAGTCCCAGGTTGGATCCCCTTTATTAGGTCCACCTTGCTAGTCCCGGGTTGGATCCCCTTTATTAGGTCCACCTTGCTAGTCCCAGGTTGGATCCCCTTTATTAGGTACACCTTGCTAGTACCAGGTTGGATCCCCTTTATTAGGTCCACCTTGCTAGTCCCGGGTTGGATCCCCTTTATTAGGTCCACCTTGCTAGTCCCTGCAAAACTTTAATCCTTGAAGTGTCGTTTATTGGTACATCAGAGTGACAATAAAACAATAATTCTGACGCGTTTCGGCAATAGCCTTAGTCGTAGCTCAGCTACCCCCCCCCCCCTTATGACGTCACTGCCCTGGACATGATGGGACGGTGACGTCATAAGGGGCAGTGCCACATCACCCGTTGTTGTAATGCCGTGTGCGTGGCATTGCAGCGGGAGAGAGCATCGAGTCAACATCGGAAGAAGAGCAGATGGAAGAAGACAACGGGCAAGAGCGGGCAGAAGAACCGGAGAGGGGAGAAGGCAGAAGAGACCCCCGGAGCTGCCTAATAAAATTACTTTAAATACCTGTGTAGTGCGTTTTATTTTTGACACTTTTTTTTCCCCCCCAGGTGAATGGGTAAGGTTACAATGTCCCCAATGCTCATACACATAAAGTGTGGGGGGGGGGGGGGCCGGGATGTAGGGACCCCCTTATTAAAGGCGGCTCCCAGATTACGATAAGCCCCCCGAAAACCAACAGCCAGGGTTGTCGGGAAGAGGCCCCTTGACCTCATCAACATGGGGACAAGGTGCTTTGGGGTGGGGGTCCTTACCCCAAAGCACAAACCCCCCATGTAGAGGGGCATTCCTGTTCTTAGCTGACTGGAGTGGCACCTGGTGTGGTCTTCAAGGCTGGATGTGTTGTGCGTTCAGAGATGGTATTCTGCATACCCCGAGTGTAACGAGTGGTTAGTTGAATTACTGTTGCCTTTCCATCATCTGCCCATTCTCCTCCGACATCAACAAGGCATTTTCCTCCACACAACTGGATATTTTCCTCCACACAACTGGATATTTTCCTCCACACAACTGGATATTTTCCTCCACACAACTGGATATTTTCCTCCACACAACTGGATATTTTCCTCCACACAACTGGATATTTTCCTCCACACAACTGGATATTTTCCTCCACACAACTGGATATTTTCCTCCACACAACTGGATATTTTCCTCCACACAACTGGATATTTTCCTCCACACAACTGGATATTTTCCTCCACACAACTGGATATTTTCCTCCACACAACTGGATATTTTCCTCCACACAACTGGATATTTTCCTCCACACAACTGGATATTTTCCTCCACACAACTGGATATTTTCCTCCACACAACTGGATATTTTCCTCCACACAACTGGATATTTTCCTCCACACAACTGGATATTTTCCTCCACACAACTGGATATTTTCCTCCACACAACTCAGACCAGCCCGTCTGCTACCAACAACCATGCCAAGTTCAAAGTTACTTAAATCCCCTTTCTTCCCCATTCTGATGCTCAGTTTGAACTTCAACAAGTTGTCTTCACCACGTCTAGTTGCCCAAATGCATTGATTTGCTGCCATGCGATTGGCCGATTAGCAATTTGTTTAAACAATTGAACAAGCGTACCTAATAAAAGTGATCGTATATAAAAGATCATCTACTACTACTACTACTACTCACAAGCCTACTACTACTACTCACAAGCCTACTACTACTACTACTACTACTACTACTACTACTACTACTACTACTACTACTCCTCACAAGCCTACTACTACTACTACTACTACTAGTCACAAGCCCACTACTACTAGTCACAAGCCCACTACTACTAGTCACAAGCCCACTACTACTAGTCACAAGCCCACTACTACTAGTCACAAGCCCACTACTACTAGTCACAAGCCCACTACTACTAGTCACAAGCCCACTACTACTAGTCACAAGCCCACTACTACTAGTCACAAGCCCAATTTATTGCAAAATAAAAATCGCACTAATTTACCGACAATGCAGTTACGAATAAACCCTGCAGCTGGCCATTGCATCTCTTCTCAGCGATGACATCGTTGCCCTGCAGGCCGATGACATCACACCACGATGCCCTAAAATCAGGAGGTTGCACAGAGCGTAAAGCAGTAGTAGAAGACGGGGCCGGATGTGGTCGGCTGTCGGTTTACTTCTGCAAAAAGAAAAAGTTGATGTAACAGCTGCTGGGGGATGGGAAGGAGGCATGATGGACTCCCGAAAGGCCGATGACAACCAGAGCCGCCAGCTGTGAGCACAAGAGATGTATCACCCGCTGATTACACACGAGAAATACCTCCCGACCATTATAGAGGGGAGCGAGATGATCTTCCCTGACCCAACATGCATTCCTCCACCCACCATATGAGAGACAGAGAGAGAGACCGAGAGAGAGAGGACAGAGAGAGAGAGACAGAGAGAGAGAGGACAGAGAGAGAGAGACACAGAGAGAGAGAGAGGACAGAGAGAGAGGACAGAGAGAGAGGACAGAGAGAGAGAGAGACACCTAACATGCACACAGTAGAGAGAGCCAACACGGGGGAGGGGGGGGAGCCATCCGGGAAGAAC
Source organism: Rana temporaria (assembly GCF_905171775.1). Taxonomy (NCBI): domain Eukaryota; kingdom Metazoa; phylum Chordata; class Amphibia; order Anura; family Ranidae; genus Rana; species Rana temporaria. Next base: position 480,233,802 of record NC_053491.1, on the reverse strand, counting down.
AGAGCCCCAACGCCATCCGGGAAGAACAGAGCCCCAACGCCATCCGGGAAGAACAGAGCCCCAACGCCATCCGGGAAGAACAGAGCCCCAACGCCATCCGGAAAGAACAGAGCCCCAACGCCATCCGGAAAGAACAGAGCCCCAACGCCATCCGGGAAGAACAGAGCCCCAACGCCATCCGGGAAGAACAGAGCCTCTACGCCATCCGGGAAGAACAGAGCCCCAACGCCATCCGGGAAGAACAGAGCCTCTACGCCATCCGGGAAGAACAGAGCCTCTACGCCGTCCGGGAGGAACCGAGCCTCAACGCCATCCGGGAGGAACCGAGCCTCAACGCCATCCGGGAGGAACCGAGCCTCAACGCCGTCCGGGAAGAACTGAGCCCCAACGCCGTCCGGGAAGAACTGAGCCCCAACGCCATCCGGGAAGAACTGAGCCCCAACGCCATCCGGGAAGAACAGAGCCCCAACGCCATCCGGGAAGAACAGAGCCCCAACGCCATCCGGGAAGAACAGAGCCCCAACGCCATCCGGGAAGAACAGAGCCCCAACGCCATCCGGGAAGAACAGAGCCCCAACGCCATCCGGGAAGAACAGAGCCCCAACGCCATCCGGGAAGAACAGAGCCCCAACGCCATCCGGGAAGAACAGAGCCCCAACGCCATCCGGGAAGAACAGAGCCCCAACGCCATCCGGGAAGAACAGAGCCCCAACGCCATCCGGGAAGAACAGAGCCCCAACGCCATCCGGGAAGAACAGAGCCCCAACGCCATCCGGGAAGAACAGAGCCCCAACGCCATCCGGGAAGAACAGAGCCCCAACGCCATCCGGGAAGAACAGAGCCCCAACGCCATCCGGGAAGAACAGAGCCCCAACGCCATCCGGGAAGAACAGAGCCCCAACGCCATCCGGGAAGAACAGAGCCTCTACGCCATCCGGGAGGAACAGAGCCTCTACGCCGTCCGGGAGGAACCGAGCCTCAACGCCATCCGGGAGGAACCGAGCCTCAACGCCATCCGGGAGGAACAGAGCCCCAACGCCATCCGGGAAGAACAGAGCCCCAACGCCATCCGGGAAGAACAGAGCCTCTACGCCATCCGGGAAGAACAGAGCCTCTACGCCGTCCGGGAGGAACCGAGCCTCAACGCCATCCGGGAGGAACCGAGCCTCAACGCCATCCGGGAGGAACCGAGCCTCAACGCCATCCGGGAAGAACAGAGCCCCAACGCCGTCCGGGAAGAACTGAGCCCCAACGCCATCCGGGAAGAACTGAGCCCCAACGCCATCCGGGAAGAACTGAGCCCCAACGCCATCCGGGAAGAACTGAGCCCCAACGCCATCCGGGAAGAACTGAGCCCCAACGCCATCCGGGAAGAACTGAGCCCCAACGCCATCCGGGAAGAACTGAGCCCCAACGCCATCCGGGAAGAACTGAGCCCCAACGCCATCCGGGAAGAACTGAGCCCCAACGCCATCCGGGAAGAACTGAGCCCCAACGCCATCCGGGAGGAACTGAGCCCCAAAGTTTGTGTCAGTGTAGGGAATATTGCTCCAAGGGCTGGATTAATGCAAGCAAAAGGCAGCAGTTTGGAGACCACTGGTCTCTAGACAAATGGGTCAGAATAACTCCAAGACTGCAGCTCTTGTGCGATGCTCCCCTCTGCAGTGGTCACGACCGACTAAAAGTGGTCCAAGCAAGGAAAGCCGAGGAATCAATAGACAGGGTCATGGATGGTCAAGGCTCACTGATGCATGTGGAAAGGGAAGGCTGGGCTCTGTAGTCAGCCAATAGAAGAGATCCTGGAACTCAGATTGCTGAAAAAAGGTGAATGCTGGTTCTGACAGAAAGGTGTCAGAACACAGAGCATCGCAGTTTGTTGCCCCCCTAGGCAACAGGCTAAAACAACCCCAACCCCCCTGAGGTGATAAGCTGCGGTGCCCCCCCCCCCCCAGGCTGCAGCCACGACACAACCACCAACCCCCCCTGGTCCATAGAGGGCTTTACCACTGAGTGGCCGGTCCCTGGTGCTAGGACGGTTGGGGACCATGGATGTAAAGGATCTGCTACTGGTGGCTTGGGGCCAGATACCACAGCACACCTGCAGAGGTCTAGTGGAGTCCATGCCTCAATGGGTCAGGGCTGTTTCAGAGGCAAAAGGGGGACCTACTCAACATTAGATGGGTGGTCATACAGTTACGGCCGATCAGTGTATAGTAAAATATTACGTTTTGTCTGGCCCAAGAATAAAACGCTGCCCCCCCCCCCCCCCCAAAAAAAACAAAAAAACACACACATTACGTCTACCAAAAGGCCCCCACAGCCATTATTTGATATCATAATTAAAACTAAAATTACATTTATCAGGAAGTCAGAGCTTTAAAATGCAAAATTATATGACATACCATTATGTTCAATTCCGGGGGGGGGGGGGGGTGCTAGGGCAGTACGGGAGGCAGTCATGACACACAAAAAACTGGTAGTACATAGACAGGCAGGGGCAGTACAGGGGTAGACTAGGGCAGTACAGGGTTGGCTAGAGTCGTATAGGGGCAATTATCACGACACTCAAAACAGGGCCAGTACATAGACAGGCAGGGGCAGTAGGCTAGGGCAGTACAGGGGCAGTCATCATGACACACAAAACAGGGGTAGTATATAGACAGGCAGGAACAGTATGGGGGGGGGGGGGTAGGCTAGGGAGGTACGGAGGGGGGGGGGGGAGTTATGACACACAAAACAGGGGTAGTACATAGATTGGCAAGGGCAGTGGGGGGGGGGGGGGGAGTAGGCTAGGGCAGTAGGGGGGGGCAGTTATGAGACACAAAACAGGGGTAGTACATGGACAAGCAGGGTCAGTATGGGGTAGGCTAGGTCAGTACGGGGGCAGGCGGAGCGGCCTGGGGGGGGGGGGGGGCTAGGGCAGTATAGGGGCAGGTTAGGGCAGTATGGGAGGTAGTCATCATGACACACAAAAAACGGGTAGTACATAGACAGGCAGGGGCAGTACAGGGGTAGACTAGGGCAGTACAGGGGTTGGCTAGAGTCGTATAGGGGCAATTATCACGACACACAAAACAGGAGCAGTACATAGACAGGCAGTACAGAGGGAGTAGGCTAGGGCAGTACGGGGGGGGGGGGGGGGGGGAGTAGGCATGGGCAGTCATTATGACACACAAAACAGGGGTAGTACATAGACAGGCAGGGGCAGTATGGGGCAGGCTAGGGCAGTACGGGGGGGGGGGGGGAGAGTTATGACACACAAAACAGGGGTAGTACATAGACAGGCAGGGGCAGTATGGGGCAGGCTAGGGCAGTACGGGGGCAGGCAGAGCGGCCCGGGAGGCAGTTATGACAAGACAGGGGTAGTATATAGATGGGCAAGGGCAGTACGGAGGGGGGGAGTATGCTAGGGTAGTAAGGGGGGGCAGTTATTACACACAAAACAGGGGTAGTACATATATTGGCAAGGGCAGTGGGGGGGGGGGGGGGGTAAGCTAGGGCAGTAGGGGGGGGCAGTTATGACACACAAAACAGGGGTAGTACATGGACAGGCAGGGTCAGTACGGGGAAGGCTAGGTCAGTACGGGGGCAGGCCGAGCGGCCCGGGAGGCAGTTATGACACACAAAACAGGGGTAGTACACAGACAGGCAGGAACAGTACGGGGGGGGGGGGGTAGTCTAGGGCAGTACAGAGGGGGGGGGGGAGTTATGGACACACAAAACAGGGGTAGTACATAGACAGGCAGGGGCAGGCGGAGCGGGCCGGGAGGCAGTTATGACAAAACAGGGGTAGTATATAGATGGGCAATGGCAGTACGGGGGGGGGAGTAAGGGGTGCAGATATGACACACAAAACAGGGGTAGTACAGGGGGGGGGCAGTTATCATGACACAAAAAATAGGGGTAGTGCATAGATGGGCAAGGGCAGTGTGTGGGGGGGGGCAGTTATGACACAAAACAGGGATAGTACATGGACAGGCAGGGTCAGTACGGGGTAGGCTAGGTCAGTACGGGGGCAGGCGGAGCGGCCCGGGAGGCAGTTGTCATGACACACAAAACATGGGTAGTACCTAGACAGGCAGGGGCAGTATGGGGCAGGCTAGGGGTAGGCTAGGGCAGTGCAGTGGCAGGCAGAGCGGCCTGGGAGGCAGTTATGACACAAAACAGGTGTAGTACATAGACAGCCAAGGGCACTACGGGGGTAGGCATGAGTAGCATAGGGGGCAGTTATCATAAAAAAAAAAATGTTAAAAAAATAAATAAAAAGTTGCTGGGTAAATAGAAGAGAAGAAGGAGAGGCGCTCGTAGGACAATTTTCTGCCCCTCTTAAAGACCCACTAAGAACCATGGTAGGGCCGGCTCTGGTCCAACTCCACGTCCAGATCTCTTATATTTTACTGCACAGCAGCCACCATCCAACCACAACCATGGCGCCCGCTGCGAACACTTCATATAAAATAATCACCGATCGAGGTTTTCCATCAACAAAATAATAATGACGACACAGATAGAGGACAATAAATAATTGCCGCCAAAATGACTCGGCGCACCCCTCATGTTGGGAGCTCCCGGTTCCCACATGACCCGGCGGCAGGCTCCGGCACTCCATGGTGTAGTCCAGGTTGAGTCGGCCAGGAGGAGGACAAGAAGAGAAAGCACAGCCAGTCCCGGCTCCATGGAGGCCTTTGCCAAACTCTCACACTAATTGCACATTATCAGCCTGCAGAACTTCCGCAGTTCACACACACTTCAATCCAGGATTTCCTCAACAACTCCGGGACACTGTCCGTGGTGTGACCCCCCCCCCCCCACAACCAGGACTCCCAAACCTCCCTCTGCTGGGGGCTCCAACGACTTCCTGTCACAGGAGAACTACGGGGGATGACAACTGCGGGGGATGACAACTACGGGGGATGACAACTGCATAAGGAAAAACATTTTCCAGTCCAACTCCAGCCATGAAAAGTTTCCAATAATATGGAGAGAGCTTAAAGGGGACCTTCACCCTCCCAATAACGTTTCAGTCTATCCCCCAACCAAGGATACTTTGTTATGCTGAAATCATATACCTACAAGCCCAGCAGAACCAGCGTTGTCCTCTTCTTTGGCACCCACCTCCTGCACCCGGGTCCCCACCTCCTGCACCCGGGTCCCCACAAACTGCACCCGGGTCCCCACAAACTGCACCCGGGTCCCACCTCCTCCTGCACCCGGGTCCCACCTCCTCCTGCACCCGGGTCCCACCTCCTCTTGCCATCTTCCCTATGTTATGAGGAGCCGGTTGTCTCTCCCTGGATCTTCCAGGTGGCTCCCCCCTAGTGATGTGGCACCGAATATCCACACATTGCACTGGGTATTATACATGGCACTGGGCAGAGCTGCACTAGGGCCCCATACAGCCAACAGGACCACTACTCAACTCCACCCCAAAACTGACTAGACATAGATTTATCACCCCTCTTCCTCTGCAGCCTCAGCAGAACAGATGAATGAATAGGAAACGCTCCTAGGCGTCCTACTCATTCACAAACAAGCATAGTAAACACTGTGCTTCGAAAAATGAATGGACACAGGAGCGATTGGTATTGTAAGCTCTTCTGAGCAGGGCCCTCTTAATCCTCTTGTATTGTAACTGTAGTGTCTGCCTTTTATATTGTAAAGCGCTGCGTAAACTGTTGGCGCTATATAAATCCTGAAGAATAATAATAATAATAATAATAATAATCATCACAAATCGCTCACTGTGTTTTGGAAGAAAAAAAAAAAAAAAAAAAATCAGACGGCTGCACACCGTAGAAGACATCTTTATTGATATGTTGTATAGCAGAGGAAATCCAATACAGTTACTTCATGTTACATAAAAAACAGGAAAAGCTAAGAAAAAACAAAACAAAAACAAAAAACAGAAAAAGCTGTTGACGCGTTTCAAACCGAAGGTGCTTAATCGTAGCTATGATTAAGCACCTTCATACGGTGTGAAACGCGTCAGTAGCTTTTCCTGTTTTCTGCAACATGAAGTGACTGCATTAGATTTCATCTGCTACACCAGATATCAATAAAGATGCCTTCAATGGTGTGCAGCCATCTAGTTTGTTGCAGAGCCGGCACCTGCAAGTTCCTAAAAGGGCGTGTGCTTTAGAGGACTGGGGCTTAGAGCGCCAATCCTTCTCTATCGCTCACTGTGAAACCTCCCCCCCCCATGTGCCCGCTGCAGCTTCCGGCAGGAGAGAAGAGGTAAGCTGGCAGTGATGGGGGGGGGGGCACAAAGGGGGAGGGGGGCTGGACATCAGGTGCAAGAACCAATCCCCCTGGAACTGGTTCTGCTGGGCTTGTAGGTATACGATTTCAGCATAACAAAGTATCAAAATACAAACAAAAAAGCTGAGCATCATGGGAAATGTAGTTCCAAAAGCGGTGTTCAAGTTGTGTGGGAATTTGTTCTGTATATCTTTCAATGTATCTCTAATCTCTCTCTGTGTGTGGGATAATTGGCAATGCATTGTGACACGGACCATACAAACACATTGTAACTATATACATTGATTTTATCCTCTTATCTCCTCCAACAATCACCCATTCATACCCAAGGCCAGGCAGTTACAATCCCAGCAGATACATTGTTGCAGTTAAAGTGTAAGTTCACCTTTTTTTTTAGGCTCGCATTTCCCACTGTGAGGCGACCTGTGCTCTATTCAGCTCTAATCGGAGCGACTCCTGCACTACTTGTGGGGTCACTTCAAAGCGACTTGCATCGACTTCTATTACAGAAGTCACTCGCAAGTCACGCTGTACGGGGCGGCTTCAGAGTCCGCGACTTTGAAGCCGCCCCAGTGTGAGCCGAGACCAACAGAAAATCTGTAAAATGAACTTATACGGGACCCCCCCCCCCCCATTGCACCCGTCCCAGCTAACCTGGAGTCCTGCGATTAGGGGTGCAACGGATCGTGCCCGATCCGCGATCCGAACGGGTCGACCTGTTCGGATCGGCACAGTAAGCGATTCGCGGAACGCACCGCAGCCTTAGGAAAGACAGCGGCTTCGGCCTAGCTCCGGAGCGGTCGGCCATCTTGGTACACTCGGCGGCGGTGCGCGCTAACGTCATCACCCCTCTCTCTGCTCGTGGATTTTTTTTATTCTGCAAGAGCGCGCTGACTCTGCATGCAACCTGCGTACAGCGAGACGGACCGAGTACATCAGTACAGTGAGTTGGCTAATGGCTTAATAGCCATTAGCCAACTCACTGTACTGATGTACTTGGTCTAGTAAAACAGTAACACTGTAATTACCATTTTTGCCACTGTAATAATAGTCATAGCCAACATTGCCCCCACACTAGTAAAACAGTAACACTGTAATTGCCATTTTCCCCACTGTAATGGTCCCAAAAATTGTCTGATGTGTCCGCCATAATGTAACGGTCACGAAAAAAAAAAAAAAAAAAAAAAAAAAAAAAAAAAAAAAAAAAAATCGCTGATCGCCGCCATTAGTAAAAACAAAAAACAAAAAACTTTTGTTTGTCTTGTTTTTTTTTTTTTTTTTACTGATCCGAAAATGATCCGATCCGCGACTCCTGATCCGAGGATCGATCCGATCCGTGAGTTTTTTGATCCGTTGCACCCCTACCTGCGATCAGACGTTCTGACACATCGGGTTCTCGTTTTCTCTCTCTCTCATTGGTCAGCGCTGCCCATGTGACGGCACCAACCAATTAGAATGTCTCCTATACGCTTATGAGGTGAATGGTCCCGCAGCCTTCTGGGACCGGTGTAGGTGTCCCAGAAAGCTACAGGGGGAAAAAGGGGTGGGTTGCACATCCTTGTAGAGCGCCACGGGGATCTGAGGTTGAAACAGGTACCCGCACCCCCCACACCACTAAAAAAAAAATGGCAAAAGTGGCAGTGGAGGAGATGGGTGGGGGGTGGATGCAAAAAAGCAGAACTTTCCCTTTTTAGGTGAAGGTCTTCTTTAAAAAGCAATATGTAAACAAGGACCCTGTGCCATGTGTTGATGCCCAGTGCCGTTTGTGACATCCGGTGCCATGGTTGCTGATAAGTCAGCCAGCCCTCCTGTACTAGGCTCGGGGCCCCGTCGGGTATTTAGCACTACATTTCCCATGATGCTCAACTACCCTGCAGTCTAGCTGAGCATCATGGGAAATGTAGTTCCAAAACATCTGGGGTGCCGAGGTTCCCCATCACTGGTCCAGAGAATAAAATGGCGATCATTGCAATTTTTATGTCACACGGTATTTGAGCAGTTGTTTTGGAAATACACTTTTATGAATTCTAAAGTAAAAAATAAAAAAAATACATAACCTAATTTTTTGGGTAAAATATGCCAAGTAAACAGATTTCTAACATGGATTGAACGGTGCTCCTTTAGAAAATGTGTGTGTGGTTATTTCAATTCCAAATAGATTATTTTTGCTTTTAGCTAGTGAGACCTGTTCCTGTTCTTGCAAACCCTGAATGTGCCTTGATGAAGCTTAACAGCGAAACGCGTTGATGCACATGGACTCATAAACTTTGTAGTTCTATGTATATGGTTTTTTAAATAATTTCTGTTTGTCCCTTTGTATACCATGTATGTGTCTATGTTTCATTAAAGATTATATTTTTTTATTTCTATTGTTTACTGTGCCGTCAAAGTCCGACCTGGGGTTTCCCTCTCTTTTATGTTTCCCTATAATTAAATTACGGATGAGGCAACGCGAGTGTTTTTTCTATTTAATCGAACACGTCGTGCTTTAAAATTGTGTACGCTTGTGGAATGGCGACACACTACGGTACTTAAAAATCTACATAGGCGCAATTTAAAATGCCTTTACAGGTGGGTCTGCCCTCATCTCCTGTACCGGGTCTGCCCTCTCTGACCCCCATCTCTTGTACCAAGTCTGCCCTCTCTGACCCCCATCTCTTGTACCGGGTCTGCCCTCTCTGACCCCCATCTCTTGTACCGGGTCTGCCCTCTCTGACCCCCATCTCTTGTACCGGGTCTGCCCTCTCTGACCCCCATCTCTTGTACCGGGTCTGCCCTCTCTGACCCCCATCTCTTGTACCGGGTCTGCCCTCTCTGACCCCCATCTCTTGTACCAGGTCTGCCCTCTCTGACCCCCATCTCTTGTACCGGGTCTGCCCTCTCTGACCCCCATCTCTTGTACCGGGTCTGCCCTCTCTGACCCCCATCTCTTGTACCGGGTCTGCCCTCTCTGACCCCCATCTCTTGTACCGGGTCTGCCCTCTCTGACGCCCATCTCTTGTACCGGGTCTGCCCTCTCTGACCCCCATCTCTTGTACCGGGTCTGCCCTCTCTGACGCCCATCTCTTGTACCGGGTCTGCCTTCTCTGACCCCCATCTCTTGTACCGGGTCTGCCCTCTCTGACCCCCATCTCTTGTACCGGGTCTGCCCTCTCTGACCCCCATCTCTTGTACCGGGTCTGCCCTCTCTGACCCCATCTCCTGTACCGGGTCTGCCCTCTCTGACCCCATCTCCTGTACCGGGTCTGCCCTCTCAGTCCCAAGTCGCACTAGTGGAAATGTAGCTATTATATAAATAATAAAAAAAACGAACAAAAAAACAAAACACACACCATCGTAGCGTGGCCATTCCACATTAGAAAAAAAAAAAAACAATCAATAAATAAGTGTTCTATCCCCCCCATGTGTACCCCTTGCCTCTCCTGGTCTGCTTGGGTCCCATTTATCGAGGTGTCTTCAGGCCTGGCCAAGTGGAACAGTGGTGGTGGTGGTGGGGGGGGGAGGGTGATCAGATGGGGAAATTAAGATACAGTCATCGGGTGTGGGAGGGATAGGCTTCTCTGAAGCAGAGCGTGGCTGGGACGGAGGTGAAGGTGGGATTGCTGTAGACACGAAGAAGCCGCCATCCTGCAGCCTCTGGAATAAGCGCCCCCCGACGTGCTCAGGACGACGGTGATCCAGGCGGTAGTTGGATAATTCCTGGCACATGTGTGCACAGATGGGGTGCATTCCTTTCCAATCATCAGACTATAATCTATACCAGGAACCCTCCGCTTTATTACAGGACGTACCCCACCGTTACATCACCTCCCTCCCCCTGGAGGCGCCTCATATTATCCGTTTGCCCCCTGCACAGCTTTGAAGTGATAAAATCCATCTACAAGTACAGAAAAAAAAGAAACCAACACAACAAAACTCTAGAAGAGACCAGTCCCCCCAAAGCAGATATTCAGGGGCAGGCACAAAGGTGAAACAGCGATCGGATTCAGGCGTCTCCCAACCGGTGAGATCTGTGTACACTCTGGAGAGGCTCCTCCAAGTCAACGCTAATACATCTCAAAAGGAAAAACCTACCTTCTCCTGGCCTGAAGTTTGCCTCCTTCTGGCTGGCAAGTTAAACTTCACCAATTTAATGGTAATAGATCAATACAGAACTGGTCTCCTCCTGCCGTGCAGCTGACCTCCTGCTGGCCCGCTTCACATTTGTATTGCCATGTGAACAAAAGCCTATCAACACAGGTCATCTCATCCTCCTGGCCTGCAGCTGAACTCCTCCAAGAAAGTACGATCAACCTTTTCCTGGCCTGCAGCTAAACTCCTCTAAGAAAGTACGATCAACCTTTTCCTGGCCTGTATTTGACCTCCTCCTGGTCAATGGTTGTATATCTCAAAGTGTAACCAACCTCCTCTTTACCTGCAGCTGACCTCTTCCAAGTCAATATTAATAGATCTCAAAAGGGAAAACAACATTCTCCTGGCCTAAAGTTCACCACCTGCAGGTCAACGTTAATATATCTCAAAGGATGACCAACCTCCTCTTGACCTGCAGCTGACCTCCTCCAAGTCAACTTCAATACATCTCAAAGGACGACCAACCTTTTCCTAGCCTGCGGTTGACCTCCTGCAGTCCTGAAGTTGACCTCCTCCTGGTCAACGGTAATATACCTCGAAGGAAGACCAACCTCCTCCAAGCCAATGTTAAAGCGGAGCTCCACCCTAATGTGGAACTTCCGCTCATCGGATTCCCCCCCCCCCTCCGGTGCAACAATTGGCACCTTTCAGGGGGGTGCAGATACCCATCCAAGACAGGTATTTGCACATACTTCCGGGCTTAGAGTGCGTGAAACTGCAGGCATTACGCCACTTCCCGTCCCCCCGTTGTGTTCTGGGAAACACATGGCTCCCAGAACACAGCCGAGGAACAGTGAGGACGGCGCAGCGTGACTCGCGCATGTGCAGTAGGAAATCGGGCAGTGAAGCCGCAACGCTTCACTTCCCGATTCCCTCACCGATGATGGCGGTGGCGGCAGCCGATAGATTGCTCGTCTTCTGCTGCCGACGTTGCTGGCCTCCAGGACAGGTAAGTGTCCATTTATTAAAAGTCAGCAGCTGCCGTATTTGTAGCTGCTGGCTTTTAAATTTTTTTTTTTTACAGCGGAGCTCCGCTTTAATATATCTCAAAATGTGAGCCAACATTCTCTTGGCCTACAGTTGACCTCCTGCGGGTCAACGTTACTATAGCTCAAAGGTAGACCAACCCTCTCTTGACCTGCAGCTAACCTCCAAGTCAACATTAATACATCAAAAGGTACACCAATCATCTCCTGGCCTGCCGTTGACCACCTCTTGGTCAACGTTAATATATCTCAAAAAGGTAGACCAACCTTCTCTTTACCTGCAGCTTCCCTCCTCCAAGTCAACGTTTATACATCTCAAAAGAAGAACAAACCTCCTGGCCTGCAGTTGACCTCCTCCAAGTCAACATTAATACATCTCCTTCCCTTGGCCTAAAGTTGACCTGCTTCTGGTTTGCAGCTGACCTCCTCTAAGTCAATGTTAATACATCTCAAAAGGATGACCAGCCTCCTCTTGACCTACAGCTGACCTCTTCCAAGGCAACGTTAATACATCTCAAAGGACGATCAACCTTCTCCTAGCCTGCGGTTGACCTCCTGCAGTCCTGAACTTGACCTCCTCCCTCCTGGTCAACGGTAATATACCTCAAAAGGAAGACCAACCTCCTCTTGACCTGCAGCTGACCTCCTCCAAGTCAACGTTAATATATCTCAAAACGTGAGCCAACATTCTCTTGGCCTGCAGGTCAACGTTAATTAAGCTCAAAAGGTAGACCAACCCTCTCTCGACTTGCAGCTGACCTCCTCCAAGTCAACGTTAATTCATCTTAAGATGGTAAACCAACCTTCTCCTGGCCTGCAGTTGACCTCCTCTTGGTCAACGTTAATATATGTCAAAAGGGTAGACCAAACTCCTCTTGACCTGCAGCTGACCTCCTCCAAGTCAATGTCAATATATCCCAAAATGTGAGCAAACATTCTCTTGGCCTGCAGGTCAATGTTAATATAGCTCAAAGGTAGACCAACGCCTCTCTTGACCTGCAGCTGACCTCCTCCAAGTCAATGTCAATATATCCCAAAATGTGAGCAAACATTCTCTTGGCCTGCAGGTCAATGTTAATATAGCTCAAAGGTAGACCAACGCCTCTCTTGACCTGCAGCTGACCTCCTCCAAGTCAACGTTCAAAAGGAGAACCAACCTTCTCCTAGCCTGCAGTTGACCTCCTCCAAGTCAACATGAATACATCTCCTTCCCTTGGCCCAACGTTGACCTGCTTCTGGCTTGCAGCTGACCTCCTCTAAGTCAATGTTAATACATCTTAAAAAGAGAACCAACCTCCTCCTAGCCTGCAGTTGACCTCCTGCAGTCCTGAAGTTGACCTCCCCCTGGTCAATGGTAATATACCTCAAAGAAAGACCAACCTCCTCTTGACCTCCAAGTCAATGTTAATATATCTCAAAATGTGAGCCAACTTTCTCTTGGCTTGCAGTTGACCTCCTGCAGGTCAACGTTAATATATCTCAAAAGGTAGACCAACCCTCTCTTGACCTGCAGCTGACCTCCTCCAAGTCAACGTTAAGGCGGAGTTCCAGCTTTTTTAATGTTTATTAAAAGTCAGCAGCTACAAAAAGTGTAGTTGCTGACTTTTAATAGACACTTACCTGCTCCACGGTCCAGCGATGCGGCCGCCCGGAGCGTCTCTCCTCATCCCTCCCCTCCATTCACATTTTTGGCACCCGGCCGTGACGGCTTTTGGCTTCACGGCCGGGCACTCACTGAAAACTGTGGACAGGTGATCTCCTGGGACCGGTCACGTGTCCCAGGAGATCGCCTAAAGGGAGGGGCCACCTAAGGCGAAAGGAGGAGTCGCCTAGGCGGAAGTTAGACAGGAAGTCCCACTCTCCCCTCAAAAAAATGACATGCCAAATTTGGCATGTAAGGGGGTGGGGAGTGCTTAAAGCGGAAGTTCTGGCATGGCACAGTGGTGACAATTGATGGCACAGTGGCTGCGTTTGATGGCATGGCACAGTGGTGACAATTGATGGCACAGTGGCTGCGTTTGATGGCATGGCACAGTGGTGACAATTGATGGCACAGTGGCTGCGTTTGATGGCATGGCACAGTGGTGACAATTGATGGCACAGTGGCTGCGTTTGATGGCATGGCACAGTGGTGACAATTGATGGCACAGTGGCTGCGTTTGATGGCATGGCACAGTGGTGACAATTGATGGCACAGTGGCTGCGTTTGATGGCATGGCACAGTGGTGACAATTGATGGCACAGTGGCTGCGTTTGATGGCATGGCACAGTGGTGACAATTGATGGCACAGTGGCTGCGTTTGATGGCATGGCACAGTGGTGACAATTGATGGCACAGTGGCTGCGTTTGATGGCATGGCACAGTGGTGACAATTGAGGCACAGTGGCTGCGTTTGATAGGCACAGTGAGGCTGCAATTTTTTTTTCGTCCCCCCCCCCCAAAAAAAAAATAATTTGAGCACCAGCCGCCACTGGACAGTGATGGTGAACCTTGGCACCCCAGATGTTTTGGAACTACATTTCCCATGTCTACATTTGCCACACTGCAGAGAATATGAGCATCATGGGAAATTTAGTTTCAAAACATCTGGGGTGTGAAGGTTCTCCATCACTGATCCTACGAGGCACAAGAATCCGGCTGGGACTACATTGTCCTGGTTTTGGGGTGAGATTGTCACAAGTCAATGTTATTACATCTCAAAGAAAAGTGATCTCAGACCGACAACAAACCGATCTTACAAGAAAGACATTTTTCCACAAACCCTCCAATCATTAGACCCCAACAAGTCCTTCCATAAAACACAAGAGCCAAAGTCACCTCCTTCCACCCAGAACTTCAAATCCTACAAAGTCCAAGAAATGTTCTCCAACTTCACCGAGAGACCAAACCCTACGAGAGCCCCGAGATGAGGATTGTGTACTCCAGAGAAGAGCGTGGTGTACCCCATTCCAGACCGCTGTCCGGGAGACCAAACCCTACGAGACCCCCGAGATGAGGATTGTGTACTCCAGAGAAGAGCGTGGTGTACCCCATTACTGCACCCCATTCCAGACCGCTTTCCGGGAGACCAAACCCTACGAGAGCCCCGAGATGAGGATTGTGTACTCCAGAGAAGAGCGTGGTGTACCCCATTACTGCACCCCATTCCAGACCGCTTTCCGGGAGGTCACTGTAGTGGAGGGTCCCTAAACCTTCACTTCTCAGGTCAAGTAAGGGCCCCTTGTTGGTATTACTTTCCAGCAGAGGTCAGTCAGTTGGGGGTCTCCACAGTTTTGGGGGCACAAAATGATATAGGGGGTCAATATTGGCATCACACACTGGATTGGGGGGTCACAATGATATTGGGGGTCACATATTGATATTGGGGTCACAAAATGATAAAGGGTCAATATTGGGGTCACAAAATGATATAGGGTCAGTATTGGGGTCACACACTGGTATGAGGGGGCCAGTATTGGGGTCACACACTGGTATGAGGGGGCCAGTATTGGGGTCACACACTGGTATGAGGGGGCCAGTATTGGGGTCACACACTGGTATGAGGGTCAGATATATCAATATTGGGGTCACAGACTGGTATGAGGGTCACACACTGAGATTGGGGCCAGTATTGGGGTCACACACACTGGCATGAGGGGGCCAGTATTGGGGTCACACACACACTGGCATGAGGGGGGCCAGTATTGGGGGTCACACACACACTGGCATGAGGGGGGCCAGTATTGGGGGGTCACACACACACTGGCATGAGGGGGCCAGTATTGGGGGTCACACACACACTGGCATGAGGGGGCCAGTATTGGGGGTCACACACACACACACTAGTATGAGGGGGTCAAACACTGAGATTAGGGCCAGTATCGGGGTCACACACTGGTATGAAGGGGTCAATATTGGGGTCACACACTGGATTGGGGGTCAGATATATCAATACTGGGGTCACAGACTAGTATGAGGGTCACACACTGAGATTGGGGCCAGTATTGGGGTCACACACACTGGTATGAGGGGGCCAGTATTGGGGGTCACACACACTGGTATGAGGGGGTCAAACACTGAGATTAGGGCCAGTATTGGGGTCACACACTGGCATGAGGGGGCCAGTATTGGGGGTCACACACACTGGTATAAGGGGGCCAGTATTGGGGTCACACACACACTAGTATGAGGGGGTCAAACACTGAAATTAGGGCCAGTATCGGGGTCAAACACACTGGTTTGAAGGGGTCAATATTGGGGTCACACACACTGGTATGAGGGGCCAGTATTGGGGTCACACACTGGTTTGGGGGGTCAATGGGGTCACACACTGATATGAGGGTCAATATTGGGGTCACACACTGGTATGAGGGTCAATATTGGGGTCACACACTGGTATGAGGGTCAATATTGGGGTCACACACTGGTTTGGGGGGTCAATGGGGTCACACACTGGTTTGGGGGGTCAATATTGGGGTCACACACTGGCTTGGGGGTCAATATTGGGGTCACACACTGGTTTGGGGGTCAATATTGGGGTCACACACTAATTTGGGGTCAACATTGGGGTCACACACTGGCTTGGGGGTCAATATTGGGGTCCCGCCCCCTGTGGGGTCGCACACACAGTCATTGGGTATTGTTATCTCACCCGCTCGGGTCAGGTCGGTGAGGTCGTAGCTCCGCCCCCTCTCGGGTATACTCCTCAGTCTCCTCCCGCTCAGGTTGAGTTCTCCGGTCCGGGCCGCCTCCTCCAGGGCTCTCTCGGCGCTCCTCCTCCCCCCTCCCGGTCGGTGTAGATCGCTCTCACCCTCCCCGCCGCCTTCCTCCTCATCGCTCCCCGCCGCCATTGAGAGCGGAATGAGCCGGGACCGCTCCGCTGCCAGGCAACAGCCAATCACAGCGCGCCCTCCAACCCCCAACCAACCAGCGCCTGAAGCATAACTGAGCGATGACAAGGGGGGCGGCGTGCAGCCAATCCGCGCAAGCCTTCCCCAATCTCCGCCCTTACCCTAGCGGACTGTAAGAAAAACAGTGCCACCCCTCCCTTGCCCTTTAAGCCAATCAGGTGCAAGCCAACTTCCAGCCACGCCTTCTCTGTCACTAACGGAACTGAGTGGTACCATGTAATAAAGCTGAGAAACAAGCCCCGCCCTCCTGAACAGATTTACAGTGATTGAGAGCTCGGGCAGCCAATGAGATGATAGAAAAGTTCGCAGCTGGGCGCAGGAGAGGAGAGAAGTGATACAATGTTACTCCTTATCATAATATTATCATCCCTATCGCATTGTGCGGCTCACTGCTGCCACCTACTGACCACTTCTATACTTACACTGATCACCATCGCATCCCACACAGCACAGGTCCATTCATTATTATTATTATTATTATTATTATTATTATTATTATTATTATACCTTATTGTGTTTTTTTATCCTCATTTATAAATTATATGTTTTGTTTTTCACATTCTATTTTTACTTTTTATTGTGCACCTGTATACGTTTTCTCTAATATTATTATTATTATTTTATTATGATTTTCTATCCTTATTTATAACTTTATTTTTTTTCACCTTCTATTTGTATTTTTTTATTTTTATTTTGCACCTGAATACTTTTTCTCTATTATTATAATTTTTTTTTTTTTTACTTTCTATCCTTATTTATACTTTATATGTTTTATTTTTCACATTCTATTTGTATTTTTTATTGTGTACCTGTATACGTTTTCTCTATTATTTTTTTTTTTATCTTATTATGATTTTTCTATCCTTATTTATAACTTTCCTTTTTTTTTAACAGTCTATTTTTATTTTCATTGTGCACCTTATACTTTTTTCTCTGTTATTATTATTATTATTATTATTATTATTATTATTATTATACCTTATTGTGTTTTTTTATCCTCATTTATAAATTATATGTTTTGTTTTTCACATTCTATTTTTACTTTTTATTGGGCACCTGTATACGTTTTCTCTAATATTATTATTTTATTATGATTTTCTATCCTTATTTATAACTTTATTTTTTTTTCACATTCTATTTGTATTTTTTATTTATTTTTGCACCTGAATACTTTTTCCCTATTATTATTTACCTTATTATGATTTATAACCCCTATTTATATGTTTTATTTTTATTTTTTCACATTCTATTTTTATCTTTATTGTGCACCTGTATACTTCTTCTCTATTATTATCACTATTATCATTATTATTATTCATTTTTACCTTATTATGATTTTCTATCCTTATTTATACTTTATATCTTTTTTCTTTTTCACAAAATCGATTTCTATTTTTTATTATAATTTTGCACCTTTATTTTATTTTTTTCCCCACCTACCCTTTTCCTATTTTTTCTATTTTCATTACTACTAGTACAATTATTTTCTTTAAAAAAATGTTTTTAAATATATTTAATTTGAAAATAAATTAAATATATTTAAAACAATTTCTTTTAAAGAAAATAATTGTACTAGTAGTAATTTTATTTTTATTATTTTATTATGATTTTTTATCCTTATTTATAACTTTATTTTTTTTCACATTCTATTTGTATTTTTATTTTGCACCTGAATACTTTTTTCCTATTATTTTTTACCTTATTATGATTTATAACCCCTATTTATATGTTTTATTTTTTCACATTCTATTTTTATTTTTATTGTGCACCTGTATACTTTTTCTTTATTATTATCACTGTTATAATTATTATTATTATTATTATTATTATTATTCATTTTTACCTTATTATGATTTTCTATCTTTATTTATACTTTAGGGGGCAGATCCACAAAAGAATTACACCGGCGTACCTATTGATACGCCGCGTAATTTTAGAGTTCTCGCGTCGTATCTTTGTTATGTATCCACAAAACAAGATACAACGGCATCTGGGATCGATCCGACAGGCGTATGTCTTAGTACGCCGTCAGATCTCAGGTGCATTTTTTCCGCTGGCCGCTAGGTGGCGTTTCCGTAGAATTCCGCGTCGGGTATGCAAATTAGCTAGTTGCGGCGATCCACGAACGTACGTCCGGCCAGCGCATTTTTTTTACGTCGGTTGCGTTCGGCTTTTTCCGGCGTATAGTTACCCCTGCTATTATGAGGCGTACTCAATGTTAAGTATGGCCGTCGTTCCCGCGTCAAATTTTGAATTTTTTTACGTCGTTTGCGTAAGTCGTTCGCGAATAGGGATTTGCATAGAATGACGTCACCGTTGTAAGCATCGGCTTGTTCTGGTTTAATTTCGAGCATGCGCACTGGGATACCACCACGAACGAAGCATGCGCCGTTAAAAAAAAACGTTGGGTCACGACGTATTTACATAAAACACGCCCCCATCTCATCCATTTGAAATCCGTAACTTACGGCGCAAATTCTTTGAGGATTAAAAAAAAAAAGTTATGGTGGCGTAGTGTATCTTAGATACGCTACGCCCGGCGGAGAGAAGCGCCGATCTACGTGGATCTGCCCCTATATTTTTCTTTTTCACAAAATCTATTTCTATTTTTTATTATAATTTTGCACCTTTATTTTATTTTTTTTCCCACCTATCCTTTTCCTATTTTTGCTATTTTCATTACTACTAGTACAACCATTTTCTTTAAAAAAAATGTTTTTAAATATATTTAATTTTTATTTTATTTTATTTATTTATTTATTTTATTTATTTGCCCTACAACTTGAAGTACGACTTCAATGAGCAGGGACGACTTTAATTCCTCAATAATTAAGGGGAACTCCACGCCAAAAAAAACAGCATGAGTTCCCCCTTCATGAGCTTACCGGGCCCTTCGGTATGGATTTTAAGGGGAACCCCCACATTAAAAAAAACGACGCAGGGTCCCCCCCCCCAAAATCCATACCAGACCCTTATTCGAGCACGCAGCCGGCCGGTCAGGAAAGGGGGTGGAGACGTACGAGCGCCCGCCCCTCCTGAACCGTACCAGGCCGCATGCCCTCAACATGGGGGTGGGTGCTTTGGGGCAGGGGGCCCCCCACTCCAAAGCACCTTGTACCCATGTTGATGAGGACAAGGGCTCCTTCCCAACAACCCTGGCTGTTGGTTATCGGGGTCTGCGGGCGGGGGGGCTTATCGGAAACTGGGAGCCCCTTTAATAAGGGGGCCCCCCAGATCCCGGCCCCCCACCCTATGTGAATGAGTATGGGGGTACATCGTACTCCTAAATGCAAGAAACTAAACGGGTGGGACTTTAAATGAGGAGCAAGGCATAGGGCCAAGCGCTTCCATCCCCGATATTTTGAACAATAAGGAATAGGGTGGGACTTTAATTGAGGCATGCACCCCGGGAGAACAACAATAACAGTGGGATTTGGACAGGTAAGTGATCCAGCAGAACCGAGCAAATAACATGAAAGCATTGCACGGATACAATAAACAGTCAGTTATTTAATAGTATAAAAATGATATATACAATAGATACAATAGTGGCATGGTAGATCTGTTACAATAATCAGAGAAAATTGCATACATTTCAACAGTTCATGGTAACAATGATAAAAATAAATAAATATAATAGGTTCATGCTGGAAACGATATCAAGAGAGGCCAAATCACTGGAAAGTGTCTCCATGATAAATGAATATTGATACGTTGGTACACTCCACTGGTATAAAGGGAAAATTAATTGGTAATAGATATCATATATAAACCAGAGGGGCTTCTAATGGCTCCTAACAGTAAATGTTAATGCATAGTATAAACATTAAATGAGATCAAATTCGTTGGAACAACTCCACAGTAATAGTGACCACAATCGATCATATAGTCGATGTGTATGATAATAATTAGTACATTAGCAACGGGCATGGGGGGGGGGGGCATCTGGTGGCTCCTCCATAGTAATAATACCCATAGTTGAGAAGTATATAAAATACAATCGATCTGTAGAACGTTGGTAAAGGTGTAATGGCAACGAATGAGAGGGGGGGCGTCTATTGGCTCAACGCGTTTCGTGGCTAGTGCCACTCCTCAGGAGCAGAGTATGAGGTAGATGTCTGTAAATATCAAAAAACATGATTTAAAATGAGGGTATATATAATAGATCCAGTTATGGAGAGAAGGGGAAAAGGGATCATAGTAGTAACTAATCCCCAAAGTACTTACGGGTGTGTCAAAACCGAAGGTACAGACTAGGAGGGCAGAAACGTAGCCGGGAAGGTAACAGCCCACGGGAGCTGAGGTGGGCCAACCCACCACAAGGATGGAAAATGATCCAGTATAAAGCTAGATGTCCAAGATGGCGGCCTCATGGATACATGGAAGTTAATGTGCCTTAACATAAGTATGATGATCTGTGAAAATTAAAAATTGTAGAAGCTGATAATAGCTATATCGTGAACAGTTGTAATACAAAAATATGAAAAGATGATAAATAAAAAATATAAAATATAAATATTAAACATGAAAAATTGTCTAAAGGTGTAGGGCAAGGGATAGTAGGGTTGTGACCGTGAAGTGTACATAAGGTGCACTGTGTCCCAAATGTGGTAATAACCATAAAGGAAGGGCTACGTTTCTGCCCTCCTAGTCTGTACCTTCGGTTTTGACACACCCGTAAGTACTTTGGGGATTAGTTACTACTATGATCCCTTTTCCCCTTCTCTCCATAACTGGATCTATTATATATACCCTCATTTTAAATCATGTTTTTTGATATTTACAGACATCTACCTCACACTCTGCTCCTGAGGAGTGGCACTAGCCACGAAACGCGTTGAGCCAATAGACGCCCCCCCTCTCATTCGTTGCCATTACACCTTTACCAACGTTCTACAGATCGATTGTATTTTATATACTTCTCAACTATGGGTGTCATTACTATGGAGGAGCCACCAGATGCCCCCCCCACCCCCCTATGCCCGTTGCTAATGTACTAATTATTATCATACACATCGATTATATGATCGACTATGGTCACTACTACTATGCAGTTGTTCCAACGAATTTGATCTCATTTAATGTTTATACTATGCATTAACATTTACTGTTAGGAGCCATTAGAAGCCCCTCTGGTTTATATATGATATCTATTACCAATACATTTTCCCTTTATACCAGTGGAGTGTACCAACGTATCAATATTCATTTATCATGGAGACACTTTCCAGTGATTTGGCCTCTCTTGATATCGTTTCCAGCATGAACCTATTATATTTATTTATTTTTGTCATTGTTACCATGAACTGTTGAAATGTATGCAATTTTCTCTGATTATTGTAACAGATCTACCATGCCACTATTGTATCTATTGTATATATCATTTTATACTATTAAATAACTGACTGTTTATTGTTTTCGTGCAATGCTTTCATGTTATTTGCTCGGTTCTGCTGGATCACTTACCTGTCCAAATCCCACTGTTATTGTTGTTCTCCCGGGGTGCATGCCTCAATTAAAGTCCCACCCTATTCCTTATTGTTCAAAATATCGTACTCCTACCCATTCACCTGAAATAAAAAGTGTCAAAAATACAACACACTACTTAAAGTATTTTATTAGGAGATCTCCGGGGGTCTCTTCCAACTTCTTCTCCCCTCTTCTCCCCTCTTCTCCGCGCTCTCCGGTTCTCCTCCCGCCGTCCGGACGTCTTCTGCCAGGTTCTTTAGCTCTTTTGCTAACTCTTGCCCGGTCTTCTCATTCCTCGTCTTCCCTCTTCTCCTCTTCCGATGTTGACATCGCGCTCTCTCCCGCTGTAATGCCGTGTGCGCGATGCGCAACGACTCATATAGGCATGGGGCGGGGTCAGCGGGTGATGTCATGGCACCGCATTACAGCGGGAGAGAGCGTCAGAAATGAGGGAAGAAGACAACCGGAGAGCGCGGAGAAGAGGCCGGAGAGAGCGGAGAAGAGGTCGGAGAGAGCGGAGAAGAGGCCGGAGAGAGCGGGAGAAGAGGCCGGAGAGAGCGGAGAAGAGGCCGGAGAGAGCGGAGAAGAGGCCGGAGAGCATGGAGAAGAGGCCGGAGAGCGCGGAGAAGAGGCCGGAGAGAGAGGAGAAGAGGCCGGAGAGAGCGAAGAAGAGGCCGGAGAGAGCGGAGAAGAGGCCAGAGAGAGCGGAGAAGAGGCCGGAGAAGAGGCCGGAGAGAGCAGAGAAGAGGCCGGAGAGAGAGGAGAAGAGGTCGGAAGGGGGCGGAGAAGAGGCCAGAGAGAGCAGAGAAGAGGCCAGAAAGAGGAGAAGAGGCCGGAGAGAGCGGAGAAGAGGCCAGGGAGCACGGAGAAGAGGCCAGAGAGAACGGAGAAGAGGCCAGAGAGAGCGGAGAAGAGGCCAGAAAGAGGAGAAGAGGCCGGAGAGAGCGGAGAAGAGGCCGGAGAGAGCGGAGAAGAGGCCGGAGAAAGAGCGGAGAAGAGGCCGGAAAAAGAGCGGAGAAGAGGCCGGAGAAAGAGCGGAGAAGAGGCCAGAGAGAGCAGAGAAGAGGCCGGAGAAAGAGCGGAGAAGAGGCCGGAGAAAGAGCGGAGAAGAGCCCAGAGAGAGCAGAGAAGAGGCCGGAGAAAGAGCGGAGAAGAGGCCGGAGAAATAGCGGAGAAGAGGCCAGAGAGAGCAGAGAAGAGGCCGGAGAAAGAGAGGAGAAGAGGCCGGAGAGAGTGGAGAAGAGGCCGGAGAGAGCAAAACCGAGGCCGGAGAGAGCAGAACCGAGGCCGGAGAAGGGGGCGGAGAAGAGGCCGGAGAGAGAGGAGAAGAGGTCGGAAGGGGGCGGAGAAGAGGCCAGAGAGAGCAGAGAAGAGGCCAGAAAGAGGAGAAGAGGCCGGAGAAAGCGGAGAAGAGGCCAGGGAGCACGGAGAAGAGGCCAGAGAGAACGGAGAAGAGGCCAGAGAGAACGGAGAAGAGGCCAGAGAGAGCGGAGAAGAGGCCAGAAAGAGGAGAAGAGGCCGGAGAGAGCGGAGAAGAGGCCGGAGAGAGCGAAGAAGAGGCCGGAGAGAGCGGAGAAGAGGCCAGAGAGAGCGGAGAAGAGGCCGGAGAGAGAGGAGAAGAGGCCGGAGAGAGCGGAGAAGAGGGCGGAGAGAGAGGAGAAGAGGGCGGAGAGAGAGGAGAAGAGGCTGGAGAGAGAGGAGAAGAGGCCGGAAAGAGAGGAGAAGAGGCCGGAGAGAGCGGAGAAGAGGCCGGAGAGAGCGGAGAAGAGGCCAGAGAGGGCGGAGAAGAGGCCGGAGAGAGAGGAGAAGAGGCCGGAGAGAGCAGAGAAGAGGCCGGAGAGAGAGGAGAAGAGGTCGGAAGGGGGCGGAGAAGAGGCCAGAGAGAGCAGAGAAGAGGCCAGAAAGAGGAGAAGAGGCCGGAGAGAGCGGAGAAGAGGCCAGGGAGCACGGAGAAGAGGCCAGAGAGAACGGAGAAGAGGCCAGAGAGAGCGGAGAAGAGGCCAGAAAGAGGAGAAGAGGCCGGAGAGAGCGGAGAAGAGGCCGGAGAGAACGGAGAAGAGGCCGGAGAAAGAGCGGAGAAGAGGCCGGAGAAAGAGCGGAGAAGAGGCCGGAGAAAGAGCGGAGAAGAGGCCAGAGAGAGCAGAGAAGAGGCCGGAGAAAGAGCGGAGAAGAGGCCGGAGAAAGAGCGGAGAAGAGGCCGGAGAAAGAGCGGAGTAGAGCCCGGAGAGCGCGGAGAAGAGGCCGGAGAGCGCGGAGAAGAGACCGGAGAGCGTGGAGAAGAGACCGGAGAGCGCGGAGAAGAGGCCAGAGAGCGCGGAGAAGAGGCCGGAGAAGAGGCCGGAGAGAGCAGAGAAGAGGCCGGAGAGAGAGGAGAAGAGGTCGGAAGGGGGCGGAGAAGAGGCCAGAGAGAGCAGAGAAGAGGCCAGAAAGAGGAGAAGAGGCCGGAGAGAGCGGAGAAGAGGCCAGGGAGCACGGAGAAGAGGCCAGAGAGAACGGAGAAGAGGCCAGAGAGAGCGGAGAAGAGGCCAGAAAGAGGAGAAGAGGCCGGAGAGAGCGGAGAAGAGGCCGGAGAGAGCGGAGAAGAGGCCGGAGAAAGAGCGGAGAAGAGGCCGGAAAAAGAGCGGAGAAGAGGCCGGAGAAAGAGCGGAGAAGAGGCCAGAGAGAGCAGAGAAGAGGCCGCAGAAAGAGCGGAGAAGAGGCCGGAGAAAGAGCGGAGAAGAGCCCAGAGAGAGCAGAGAAGAGGCCGGAGAAAGAGCGGAGAAGAGGCCGGAGAAAGAGCGGAGAAGAGGCCGGAGAAAGAGAGGAGAAGAGGCCGGAGAGAGTGGAGAAGAGGCCGGAGAGAGCAAAACCGAGGCCGGAGAGAGCAGAACCGAGGCCGGAGAAGGGGGCGGAGAAGAGGCCGGAGAGAGAGGAGAAGAGGTCGGAAGGGGGCGGAGAAGAGGCCAGAGAGAGCAGAGAAGAGGCCAGAAAGAGGAGAAGAGGCCGGAGAGAGCGGAGAAGAGGCCAGAGAGAACGGAGAAGAGGCCAGAGAGAACGGAGAAGAGGCCAGAGAGAGCGGAGAAGAGGCCAGAAAGAGGAGAAGAGGCCGGAGAGAGCGGAGAAGAGGCCGGAGAGAGCGAAGAAGAGGCCGGAGAGAGCGGAGAAGAGGCCAGAGAGAGCGGAGAAGAGGCCGGAGAGAGAGGAGAAGAGGCCGGAGAGAGAGGAAAAGAGGCCGGAGAGAGCGGAGAAGAGGGCGGAGAGAGAGGAGAAGAGGCTGGAGAGAGAGAGGAGAAGAGGCCGGAGAGAGAGAGGAGAAGAGGCCGGAGAGAGCGGAGAAGAGGCCCGGAGAGAGCGGAGAAGAGGCCAGAGAGGGCGGAGAAGAGGCCAGAGAGGGCGGAGAAGAGGCCGGAGAGAGAGGAGAAGAGGCCGGAGAGAGCAGAGAAGAGGCCGGAGAGAGAGGAGAAGAGGTCGGAAGGGGGCGGAGAAGAGGCCAGAGAGAGCAGAGAAGAGGCCAGAAAGAGGAGAAGAGGCCAGGGAGCACGGAGAAGAGGCCAGAGAGAACGGAGAAGAGGCCAGAGAGAGCGGAGAAGAGGCCAGAAAGAGGAGAAGAGGCCGGAGAGAGCGGAGAAGAGGCCGGAGAGAGCGGAGAAGAGGCCGGAGAAAGAGCGGAGAAGAGGCCGGAGAAAGAGCGGAGAAGAGGCCGGAGAGAGCGGAGAAGAGGCCGGAGAAAGAGCGGAGAAGAGGCCGGAGAAAGAGCGGAGAAGAGGCCGGAGAAAGAGCGGAGAAGAGGCCAGAGAGAGCAGAGAAGAGGCCGGAGAAAGAGCGGAGAAGAGGCCGGAGAAAGAGCGGAGAAGAGGCCGGAGAAAGAGCGGAGAAGAGCCCGGAGAGCGCGGAGAAGAGGCCGGAGAGCGCGGAGAAGAGACCAGAGAGCGTGGAGAAGAGACCGGAGAGCGCGGAGAAGAGGCCAGAGAGCGCGGAGAAGAGGCCGGAGAGCGCAGAGAAGAGGCCAGAGAGTGCGGAGAAGAGGCCGGAGAGAGAGGAGAAGAGGCCGGAGAGAGCAGAGAAGAGGCCGGAGAGAGAGGAGAAGAGGTCGGAAGGGGGCGGAGAAGAGGCCAGAGAGAGCAGAGAAGAGGCCAGAAAGAGGAGAAGAGGCCAGGGAGCACGGAGAAGAGGCCAGAGAGAACGGAGAAGAGGCCAGAGAGAGCGGAGAAGAGGCCAGAAAGAGGAGAAGAGGCCGGAGAGAGCGGAGAAGAGGCCGGAGAGAGCGGAGAAGAGGCCGGAGAAAGAGCGGAGAAGAGGCCGGAGAAAGAGCGGAGAAGAGGCCGGAGAGAGCGGAGAAGAGGCCGGAGAAAGAGCGGAGAAGAGGCCGGAGAAAGAGCGGAGAAGAGGCCGGAGAAAGAGCGGAGAAGAGGCCAGAGAGAGCAGAGAAGAGGCCGGAGAAAGAGCGGAGAAGAGGCCGGAGAAAGAGCGGAGAAGAGGCCGGAGAAAGAGCGGAGAAGAGCCCGGAGAGCGCGGAGAAGAGGCCGGAGAGCGCGGAGAAGAGACCAGAGAGCGTGGAGAAGAGACCGGAGAGCGCGGAGAAGAGGCCAGAGAGCGCGGAGAAGAGGCCGGAGAGCGCAGAGAAGAGGCCAGAGAGTGCGGAGAAGAGGCCGGAGAGCGCAGAAAAGAGGCCGGAGAGCGCGGAGAAGAGACCGGAGAGCGCGGAGAAGCGGAGGGAGAGAGCGGAGAAGAGGCCAGAGAGCGCGGAGAAGAGGCCGGAGAGCGCAGAGAAGAGGCCAGAGAGTGCGGAGAAGAGGCCGGAGAGCGCAGAAAAGAGGCCGGAGAGCGCGGAGAAGAGGCCGGAGAGCGCGGAGAAGCGGAGGGAGAGAGCGGAGAAGAGGCCGGAGAGGGCCGTGAAGAGGCGGAGAAGAGGCGGAGAAGAGGCGGAGAAGAGGCGGAGAAGAGGCCGGAGAGCGCAGAAAAGAGGCCGGAGAGCGCGGAGAAGAGGCCGGAGAGCGCGGAGAAGCGGAGGGAGAGAGCGGAGAAGAGGCCGGATAGGGCAGTGAAGAGGCGGAGAAGAGGCGGAGAAGAGGCGGAGAAGAGGCGGAGAAGAGGCCGGAGAGCGCAGAAAAGAGGCCGGAGAGCGCGGAGAAGAGGCCGGAGAGCGCGGAGAAGCGGAGGGAGAGGCGGAGAAGAGGCGGAGAGGGCAGTGAAGAGGCGGAGAAGAGGCGGAGAAGAGGCGGTGAAGAGGCGGAGAAGAGGCCGGAGAGCGCAGAAAAGAGGCCGGAGAGCGCGGAGAAGAGGCCGGAGAGCGCGGAGAAGCGGAGGGAGAGAGCGGAGAAGAGGCCGGAGAGGGCGGAGAAGAGGCGGAGAAGAGGCCGGAGAGGGCGGAGAAGAGGCGGAGAAGAGGCCGGAGAGCGCGAAGAAGTCAGAAGAGACCCCCGGAGCTGCCTAATAAATTACTTTAAAAACCTGTGTCGTGTGTTTTATTCCAGGTGAATGGGTAGGAGTACGATGTACCCCCATACTCATTCACATAGGGTGGGGGGCCGGGATGTGGGGGGTCCCCTTTTTAAAGGGAGCTCCCAGATTCCTATAAGCCCCCGCCCCCCGGAGCCCCCGACAACCAACGGTCAGGGGTGTCGGGAAGGGGCCCTTGTCCTCATCAACATGGGGACAAGGTGCTTTGGGGTGGGGGGCGCAGGGCCCCCCCCCTGCCCCAAAGCACCCACCCCCCATTAGGGTGACCACGTGTCCCGGATTGCCCGGTCACCTTCATTCCAGGACAGTACAGTGTCCCGGAATGAAACTGACACAGCCACCCCCCCGGGCCAATCTGATACCCCCAAAAAAGGCCGCCACATCACCGCTTTACTCACTGACAGTACTTACCCTGCCCAGGAATGCCTGGAGGGAGGAGCACAGTCCCCGCCCCCTGCTTGTGATTGGAGAAATCATAAATCCCGCCTCTTGTGTCCAATCACTGTGCTGTGATTCGTTACAGCACAAGCTGATTTTTGGGAAGGGAGGGTGTCCCTGAATGCACCCTACTCCCCGATGTGGAGTGCATGAGGCCTGGTATGGTTCAGGAATGGGTGGGGGGGGCTCACTCGTCTCCACCCCCTTTCCTGACCGGCCGGACTACGTGCTCGGATAAGGGTCTGGTAAGGATTATGGGGGGAACCCCATGACGTTTTTGCGGCGTAGGGTGTTCCCCTTAAAATCCATACCAGACCAAAGGGCCGAGTATGCTCATGAAGGGGGAACCCATGTCTTTTTTTTTTTAACCACTTCCATACCGGGCACTTACGCACCTTGCTGCCCTGGCCAATTTTCAGCTTTCTGCGCTGTCGCACTTTGAATGACAATTGCGCGGTCGTGCAACATTGTACCCAAACACATTTTTTATCATTTTGTTCCCACAAATAGAGCTTTCTTTTGGTGGCATTTGATCACCTCTGCGATTTTTATTTTTTACGCGACAACTAAATTTTTTTTTTTTTCTGTTAATTTTTTTTAATAAGTACGTTTTCTTCAATTACGGGCACTGATATGGCGGCACTGATGGGCACTGATGAGGTGGCACTGATGAGGTGGCACTGATGGGCACCGATGAGGCGGCACTGATGGGCACCGATGAGGCGGCACTGATAGGCGGCGCTGGTATGTGGCACTGATGGGCACTCATAGGCAGCACTGATGGGAACTCATAGGCGGCACTGATGGGCACTCATAGGCGGCACTAGGCACTCATAGGCGGCACTGATGGGTGGTACTGATGAGTACTTATGGGTGGCACTGATGGGTACTGATAGGTGGGCACTGGGCATGGATGGGCACTGAGAGGTGGCACTGATGGACACTGAGGGGTGGCACTGATGGACACTGAGGGGTCATAGGCGGCACTGGGCACTCATAGGCGGCATTGATGGGCACTCATGGGCGGCACTTATGGGTTTCACTGATGCGCTAGTTATTTTGACAATCTTCACTTTGGAGGGATTTTCTTTCACTTCCTGTTCCGGC
Organism: Rana temporaria; assembly: GCF_905171775.1. Classification (NCBI taxonomy): domain Eukaryota; kingdom Metazoa; phylum Chordata; class Amphibia; order Anura; family Ranidae; genus Rana; species Rana temporaria. Next base: position 480,205,084 of record NC_053491.1, on the reverse strand, counting down.
TATGGGACAGGAAGTGAAGGGAAATCTCCCCAATGGGACACAGATGGCAAAAAGAAAACAACCCTTCCTACAATTGTACAATCCTACAATCCGGCTACAATTCTGTTCAAAATAATTAAAAAAAGAGTTTTGCCTTCAGAGTTACTTTAACCACTTCCTGCCCGGTCAATAGACCATTTACGTCCGGGAAGTGGTTCTGTAATCCTGACTGGATGTCTATTGACGTCCTGCAGGGGGGGCACGCAGCGCGGCGATCGGTGATGCGGGGTGTCAGTCTGACACCCTGCATCTCAGATCTTGGTAAAGAGCCTCCGGCAGAGACTCTTTACCACGTGATCAGCCGTGTCCAATCACGTCAGGTAGAGCTGTTGATCGGCTCTTCCTCACTCGCGTCTGACAGACACGAGTAAAGGAGAGACGATCGTCGGCTCTCCTGACAGGGGAAGGTCTGCGCTGATTGTTTATCAGCGCAGCCCCCTCTTCGGATGACCACACTGGACCACCAGGGAAGCCACAAGGACCACATGGGAAGGGGGCAACATGTGGATGGCCAGGTACATCCCCCATGGCCATCCACATGTAAAAAAAATAGGCACAATAAATGCCAATCAGTGCCCACAAATGGGCAACATGGGCACTGACTGGCAAAAATTAGTAAATAAATAAACAAGCGATGCCCAGCAATGCCATCATCAGTGCCACCCCTCAGTGTCCATCAGTGCCACCTCTCAGTGCCCATCCATGCCCAGTGCCCACCTATCAGTGCCCATCTGTGCCACCCATCAGTGCCGCCTATGAGTGCCCATCAGTGCCGCAAACCAGCCCTGCCTATCAGTGCCCATCAGTGCCGCATACCAGCGCCGCCTATCAGTGCCCATCAGTGCCACCTCATCGGTGCCCATAAGTGCTGCAATATCAGTGCCCGTAATTGAAGAAGAAAACAATTAACAGAAAAAAATTAAAACATATTTTTTTTCAAAATTTTCGTTTTTTTTCTAGTTGTTGCGCACAAAATTAAAACCGCAGAGGTGATCAAATACCACCAAAAGAAAGCTTTATTTGTGGGGAACAAATTTATAAAAAAATAGTTTGGGTACAGTGTAGCACGACCGCGCAATTGTCATTCAAAGTGCGACAGTGCTGAAAGCTGAAAATTAGCCTGGGCGGGAAGGTGCGGAAGTGCCCGGTATGGAAGTGGTTAATAAAAAGTAATTTTTTTTTCCTTCAGCACTTGTGCTTTGATCTTGTATTTACTATAAATAAACACAATTGGGGGTCTATTTATAAAAAACATTTGTTCTATAAATGTGGAATGAAGAATTATGTTTTCTTATAGATGAACTCCTTGGAGTTCAGCGCCATCTAGTGGCCAAAATGTAGTATGTGTCTTCATTGACGTATTTCAGAAAGCTGTAACTAATTTTCACCATTTGGCAAGTACTTTGGGTCAGATTCAGGTAGGGAGCACGTATTTCTGTGCGGGCGTAACGTATCCTATTTACGTTACGCCTCCGCAACTTTGACAGGCAAGTGCAGTATTCACAAAGCAAAGTTGCGGCGGCGTAGCGTAAATAGGCCGGCGTAAGCCCGCCTAATTCAAATATTGTAGATGTGGGCGTGTTTAATGTAAATTTATTGTGACCCCACGTAAATGACGCTTTTTACGAACGGCGCATGCGCCGTCCGTGAAAGTATCCCAGTACGCATGCTCCAAATTAACCCGCAAAAAGCCAATGCTTTTGACGTGAACGTAAATTACGCCCAGCCCTATTCGCGAACGACTTACGCAAACGACGTAATCGACGGAAAATTGGACGCTGCCCATCGTAAGTCTTTCTGAATCCGGCTCTTTGTGTTTTCATTTATCCCCCCCCCCCCCATTTGAGGGGTAGTCAGCAATGTATGATCTTTTAGGAATTGTGCAACATTTAACCACTTTAGCACCCATAAGATTTTTACCCCCCTTCATGACCAGGCCGTTTTTTTTTTTCGATACGGCACTGCGTTACTTTTAACTGACAATTGCGCGGCCGTGCGACGTTGTACACAAATCCAATAATTGATGTCCCCTTTCCCTCCACAAATAGAGCTTTCTTTTGGTGGTATTTGATCACCTCCTGAGGTTTTTTTTTTTTTTTTTGTGTGCTGGAATCAGTGGTTTTATTACACATTTTGGAAGTTATTACCAGTCCTGGGGGGGGGGGGGGGGTTTCTGGAAAACGTGTTTATGTTTCCCTGTTCATTTTTTTGTGTATTTCTGTTTTTTCAACCATTAATATTTATTTTATTGTTTTTCTTAATTTTTTTAGTGTTGCATTAAAAAGGTGCAACATGAAAAAAAGTATTTTCCCATTTTTGTAAAGAAAAAAAAATAATAAATACAATGCTCTGTACCGGAATCACAATGTGTAAAACGTTTGTTGTGCGGATGGGACAAACATTTGATCAGTGCAAAAATTGTCGCACTTCCTCTGTTATGTGTGATTCCTATATCACCAGCACCACCTAGTGGCCATAATGTTTTTCTTTTTCTTTTTCTTTTTCTCTCCAAAATGCCAGTGCTTTACAACAGTGGTCATCAACCTTGTCCTGCAGGGCCCACTAACAGGCCAGGTTTGCAAGATAACTGAAATACATCACAGCTGATATCATTAACTCCTCAGTGATTGCAGTATTCTAGACTGCATCTCCCCAAGGTAATACATAAAACCTGGCCTGTTAGTGGGCCCTGGATTTTTACTAGTCCTATCTATGCACCTGATTCATAGAATCAGATACGCATAGATAGGGCTGAGATCCGACAGTGTCACACTGTGTTACACTGTCGGATCTTTTTTTTGATTTAAAAATGGCAGGGTTGATGACCACTGCTTTACAACATGAGGGCAGACAGTGGCCCAGATTCAAGAAGCACTTGCGCCCGCGCAACCATAGTTGCGCGGCGCAAGTGCTTACTTGCTCCGGTGTAACGAGTGCTCCTGATTCAGGAACCTCGTTACACCGACTGCAGCCTAGGATGTGACAAACATAAGCCTCCTTATGCCTTCACATCCCAGGCTGCATTCTTGCGTTGGCCGCTAGGGGGCGCGGCCTTTGTGATCGGCGTATAGTATGCAAATTGCATACTACCACCGATTCACAAAAGTTGCGCGGGCCCTGCGTACGCAAGGTACGGAGTTTCCGTACGGCGCCTTTAGCATAAGGCTGCTCCTGCTAATAGCAGGCGCAGCCAATGCTAAAGTATAGCTGCGCCTCCCGCCCGTGAAATTTAAATTTCACGTCGTTTACGTAAGTGAATCGTGAATGGCGCTGGACGCCATTCACGTTCACTTAGAAGCAAATGACGTCCTTCCGACGTCATTTGCCGCAATGCACGTCGGGAAAGTTTCCCGACGGAGCATGCGCTGTTCGCTCGGCGCGGGAGCGCGCCTAATTTAAATGATTCCCGCCCCCGGCGGGATCATTTACATTAGGCAGCCTTGCGCCCGGCTGTTTAGCATATTGCCCGTGCAATTTACGGAGCAACTGCTCCGTGAATCGCGGGCAAAGCGCAATATTTGCGTGGGCGCAGAGAAAAAAATTTGCTCTTTGCCCACGCAAATATTGCGCGATTCTACTTGAATCTGGGCCAGTACAGTTACCATACAATTCAATACAGGAGGGATAGGGTTGCCACCTCATCCCTTTAAAACCGAACACATATGAATTACACAGGTTCTGTGGCTGATTTAATGCAGGTAAGGCACCAAATGAGTCTAATTACCACCTTAATTAGCCACAGAACCTGTGTAATTAATATGTGTTCGGTTTTAAAGGGATGAGGTGGCAACCCTAAGGAGGGATCAGAGGGCCCTGATCGTTAGAGCTTACACTCTAAAGCCTCGTACACACGATCGGTCAAACCGATGAGAACGGTCTGATGGATTTTTCCATCAGTTAACCGATGAAGCTGACTGATGGTCAGTCGCGCCCAAACACACCATGGGTTACGTAAACCAGGTACGACGGCACTCTGCTCTTGCTGATTCCGTGTTACCGCGTGTTAGTAAAAGTTTGGTTAGAGCTAGGGTTGTCCCGATACCGATACTAGTATCGGTATTAGGACCGATACAGAGCATTTGCGCGAGTACTTGTACTCGCACAAATGCTCCCGATGCCTGACCCAATACTTGGTCAGCGGGCGGAGGTTTTGAGCGGATAGGTCGGGCAGAGTTTGCAAGCGGAGTATGCTGCTCTCTCCCTCCGCTCGCCGCGTCCCCCTCCGTGCTCCTGCTGTCCTCCATGCTGTGTCCTGTGTCCCCCCTAGTGATGCTGCAGTCGGCGCTCCTCCGATTTCCTGCTGTCCTCCATGCTGTGTCCCGTGTCATGTGTCTCCCCCCCCGAATGATGCTGCTTTCCGCGCTCAGTGTCCCCCTCCGTGATCCCGCTTTCTTCATGTCCTCATCCATGCTCTGTGTTGTCCTCCTCCGTGATGCTGCTCCCCCCCTCCATGCTGCGTGTCCCGTGTCCCCCCTCCTACTGCTGTCCCCCTCTGTGCTATGTTTCCCCTCAATGTCCTCCTCCACTCCCTCTGTCCTCGTCAAGATGGAGAGCGGCGGGAGGAGCCACTAAACCCGGCTCCTACCTGTTCTGAATGAACAGAGTCAGTGATCACTGACTCTGTCCATTCACATAACTGAAACATTGTAACCTGTGTTTACGATGCTTCAGTTTATGAATGGAGAGGAGATTCTCTCCATTCATTTCAGCTGAGGCTGCTGAGATCGAGACAGGCATTGTAGCGCGAGCTACAGTATGCCTGTCCCGATTTTTTTACCCCCGTACTCACTGTGTACTCGTACATTATAGATTTCGGCTCCCGCGGGGAATGGGCGTGCCTATGGAGAGGGAGGATGATTGACGGCCGGCCCTGGCACGTCACTCTCCCCGAAGACAGCCGGAGTAGGTCTCGGCTCTTCACGGCGCCTGCGCACAGGCTATGCGCAGGCGCCGTGAAGAGCCAAGCCTATTTCGTCTATTTCCGGAGAAGCGTGACGCGCCAGAGCCGGCCGTCAATCATCCTCCGTCTCCATAGGCACGCCCATTCCCCGAGGGGAGTCGGTATCTTCGATGTACGAGTACACGGTGAGTACGGGGATAAAAAAATCGGGACAGGCATACTGTAGCTCGCGCTACAATGCCTGATTGGGTTTATAGGGTGAACCCCCGCTTTAAGACCCCTGATATCTCACCAAAGCCCCCTCAACAGGGCTGATTAAAAAAAAAAGTTTTTTTTTTGGCAATAAATAATTTAAAAAATAAAATGTAAATAATAATAATAATAAAAAAAAAAAAACACTGACAATCCACTACCCCCTACCCCCCCCCCCCCCGCCGCTGTATATTTAAGCGTATGCTCAAACGGAGATACGCTTAAATATTGCTAAGATATGACCGGCGTAAGTCTCCTACGCCGTCGTATCTTAGCTGTCTATTTACGCTGGCCGCTAGGGGCGTGTACGCTGATTTACGCCTAGAATATGTAAATCAGCAAGATACGCCTATTCACGAACGTACGCCCGGCCGTCGCAGTAAAGATACGCCGTTTACGTAAGGAGTTTTCAAGCGTAAAGATAAACCACCGAAAAGATGGCGCAGCCAATGTTAAGTATGGACGTCGGACAGCCGTCAAATTTTTCACGTTTTACGTCGTTTGAGTAACTCGTCCGTGAATGGGGCCGGGCGTAAAGTTACGTTCACGTCGAAAGCATTGACTTTTTGCGACGTGATTTGGAGCATGCCCACTGGGATACGTCCACAGACGGCGCATGCGCCGTTCGTTCGAAGCGTCATTTACGCGAGGTCACGAATAATTTCCAAATAAAACACGCCCACCTCTTCCACATTCGAATTAGGCGGGCTTACGCCGACCAATTTACGCTACACCGCCGCAACTTACGGAGCAAGTGCTTTGTGAATACTGCACTTGCCTCTCTAACTTGCGGCGGCGTAACGTAAATAACATACGTTACACCCGCACAAAGTTAAGCCGCTGTACGTGAATCTACCTATATGTCTTTAATGTATGCTAATGTCTTGTATTTTTTGCATCATTCCCGAATTACCATGATTGTAATATGCTGTGAATGTGCCCTTTGTCCCCATGCATGTTCTAAGCTTTGAATGATCCATTTTTGGCCTACATGCATATTTCCCTGTACTAACCTCTCCAGCATGCTATCCTAGGCCCAAACACACCTAGCCTAGTCTGTTTACAACTAGGTAGATTCAGGTAGATTGGCTTAAACTTGCGGCGGCGTAGCTTAGCGTGTTTAGGCTACGCCGCCGTAAGTTAGCTAGGCAAGTACTTGATTCTCAAAGTACTTGCCTGCTAAGTTACGGCGGCGTAGCCTAAAGCGGGCGGGCGTAAGGGCGCCTAATTCAAATGTGTCTAAGGGGGCGTGTTTTATGTTAATGGGGCATGACCTTTAGTTTTTGAAGTTTTTTTATAACTGCGCATGCGCCGGGCGCCTACATTTCCCAGTGTGCATTGCGGCTAAGTACGCCGCACGGGCCTATTGATTTCGACGTGGACGTAAACAACGTAAATCGCTATTTGCGGACGACTTACGCAAACAACGTAAAAATTTCGAATTTCGAAGCGGGAACGGCGGCCATACTTTAACATTACTATTCCATCTAATAGATGGAATAACTTTAGGCCTGATAATGCCTTACGGAAACGGCGTAAATGTACTGCGTCGGCCGGGGCGTACGTTCGCGAATCGGCGTATCTACTAATTTGCATATTCTACGCCGACCGCAATGGAAGCGCCACCTAGCGGCCAGCCTAAATATTGCAACCTAAGATACGACGGCTTGTGCCGTCCTATCTTAGATATGTTTAAGGCCCCGTACACACCAGCGGATCTGTCCGATGAAAACGGTCCGCGGACCGTTTTCATCGGACATGTCCGCTGCCGGATTTTGGTCTGATGGCTGTACACACCATCAGACCAAAATCCCTGCGGAAAACAAACGCGGTGACGTGTCGCGACGATGACGCAGCGACGTGCGCGACCCTGGAAGGTCAATGCTTCCACACATGCGTCGAATCACTTTGACGCATGCGAGGGATGGCGGCCGATCGGACATGTCCGGTGAGTCTGTACAGATGACCGAACATGTCCGACGGACAGGTTTCCAGCGGACAGGTTTCTTAGCATGCTAAGAATTTTTTGTCCGCTGGAAAACGGTCGGCTGGACAAATGTCCGCCGGAAACCTGTCCGATCGGCCGTTCACACGACCGAACTTGTCTGCTGAAACTGGTCCGCGACAAGTATCAGCGGACAGATCTGGTCGACTCGTGTGTACAAGGCCTAAGCGTATCTCTGTTAGAGAATACACTTAAACATAGGTCGGCGCAGATTCAGAGTTAGGCCGGCTTATCTGTAGATAAGCCGGCCTAACTCTTTCTGAATCTGGCTAATCTTGTTTGTTGTCTGCTCCATTGTAGTACTGCCCCCCCCCCTTAAAATGTTTAATGGCCCATCAGAGTGGTGAGGAGTCTGATAAGTGGGCCTATTTTAGTTCTGGCATGAAATTATCACTCCACTAATAAATGTTATACTGATGTTGGACAAGGATGTCTTTTGCTTCGTGATTGCAATGTTTATGTGCCAAAGTACTAATTTTTATTTTTGTTGGACTCCACAGTTTCCTTCCACGCCACAGGAATGGCAGACTGTGGCTTCCCAATTGGCACCAGCGGTGGGACTTCTCTAACTGCAGAGGGGCAAGAGATGGAAAACACGTCCACATAGTGCCGCCACCCCGTTCGGGGTTATACTATTTCAACTACAAAGGTTTTCATAGTATTGTGTTGATGGCGGTGGACTCGGCACAGTATGAATTTATGTATGTGGACGTGGGGAAGAACGGCCGGATGTCCGATGGCAGAGTATTTGCGCAGACGGAGTTTGCCCAACGTCTCCAGACTGGTGGCCTGGCCCTACCACGGGATGAAGACAATGTGGAGGGACTCCCTTTTGTGTTTGTCGCGGATGAAGCTTTTGGGCTTGGATCACACCTCATGAGGCCGTTTCCCCAGAGGACCCTCACCCCAGAGAGGATGGTTTTTAATTTCCGGCTGGCCAGAGGCCGGAGGGTTGTCGAGAATGCCTTCGGGATAATGGCCAGCCGGATCTGCCTGTTCCAGACAGCCATCCACATGGCGGACAATAAACTGAACACTGTCATTTTTTACCTGCTGCATTTTTCATAATTATTTGTGCAGTCATTCAGAGACCTACTGTTAGATGCCGGGGGGCAGGGGGAAGAGGTGACAGAGATAGAGATAGAACAGAGAGGACATATGCCTCTAACACGTATCATGCAATGTCAAAAACCTCTTCCTCTCCAGGCGTGTTCTTGGTTCCAAAATATTCAGACATAACTTCATTATATGATGGTTTATTCTTCCAACGATTATGACAGCAAACAGTTTATGCTTACATTGATTACAGCTGGTAAGACATCATGGCAGGTAGGCATCACAGAAAGTTACAGAAGGAGGAAATAGATGTTACATCTTCTCTGCTGGAAAGAGCCCCTTATGATCTTTCTCCTGGGTGAGGGTCCCATCCCCACCCTGAGGCTTCCGTAGGGCCGGGATGACCCTCGAGATTCCTCCCGTCCAGGGGTGACCCTGGAGATCCCAACTCACTATGCTTACCACGTGTACATTTATACAGGTTTAACAGCTAACTAAGCACAATTGGCTCGTTTCCAAAGAAGGTTGCGATGAGCTCTAACGCTCGCTATGTATATTTAAGTAACATCTCCTCCCCTATCCTTGACATAGGACTTTAAGAATAGATATGGCCTAACCTACACCAGTTGTTCTGTCGTCATACACTGACCTTCGTTTGTCTTTAACAAACCTTCAAATGCTACCATGTTTAAGCATTGATTCAGAGACCTTTAGAACATAATATCAATACATTTAAAATCTAACAATTCCCCCTTAATGCACTGTAATTAACAAACAAAATAAGTGCATTCATCTTAAATAATAAAGGTTTCTGATTCATTTTTTTCCAATACAAACAATACAATTTAACATTTCAGATATTGTACATAAACTTTTTCCAAAATTTGGAGATATTCTTGTGAAATTTTTAACCATTTGATTTCATTAAGAAATTATAAATGATTATATTATTAATTAATTTTAATTTATTCTTCATCTAAATTAAGTAATATTAAAATTTTCTTCCTTTACCTTCATAAATTTTACTTCTTATAACTTCAACCATATCATATAACTATTTATCATAAAGAAGAAATAAATATATTTTTGATGTATCAAATTATATTACTCTATAATATTAATTATTAATTAATAAATACAATTTTTTTTATTTCTCTTGAAATTTCAATAACCAAATTTCTTCAGTATAAGTTTTTTATACATTATCCTAGACACTGAACAATTATAAACATAATACGTAATCTATTTGTTTGTGGATACATAAAAACACAACTTTCCCATTACTTGATTGTCATATTTTTATATATTCTATCTTTCTTTCTATTTATATTTCTATCTTTTTAATCTATTTATATTTTATTTATTTATCCATCTAATTTATTTATTTATATATCCATATAATTTATTTATTTATTTATCTATATAATTTATTTATCTATCCATGACCAGCAAGCAACTTTCTTTCATTTATTTTTCAATGTTCCATATTATTTAATTCAACAATAATTCTGTTTAGATACTTTAAAAAATCCTTTTCTTCCACATAAGCCTGTATGTTTTTTAACTATATTAATACTTCAAATGTATACTTTGTTATACATTCTTGTAATAACAAACTATCCATCCAACTTTCCCAAGTTATGTGTTCTATAAAAATGAATAAAAAATGAATTATTCTATGTGAAATAATAATTTTATGTGTATCAATATGTATTCTTATAAAAGATTTAGAAACCAAAATATAACAACTATTTTTCCATATTTCAAAAAATTCCTATATTAGAATTATTACATTCCAACTCCCCCTTACATAATGATCAATCGATCAATATGTCACTTTTGATGTAAGTCCATATGAATAAATCATTGAAGTTCATCCAAAAATGTTGATCCTTGATAACATAATCAAAAAATAATTTTGAAAAAACTAGAAGTAATAACCAAAATAGAATTTTAGTTGTGCTTGTTTCATGGTCATGGAAGTATCCAAAAAATAAAATAACCTTCTCAATTGAAATCTGATATTTCAGTTGGCATTCCTATTGATATCCTTGGTACGTTCAGAATTATAATTCCTAACCATAACTTTAGCTACTGAAATAAATTATGAAACATACTCATAAAAAGTAGAAATCTTATTCAAAGCATAATTTCTATTCGAATTTAGCAAAGGCCTAGCCATATTTTGTGAACAAACTTCTGAAATTCCTATACTTGTACTTTGTCCTATTCAACAGATTGCAAATAACTATATATGCTAATTTTAAAAAAACATAGAAGAACAGACATTCTTCATCCTGTCATTAACTCAAAAAAATGTAACCAACCCTTACTTTAGAAAAGGTTTTAAACCAAAAATATAACAGGTAAATAAGTCACTTAGTATTTACCTTTTCTTAAATCATCTTACCCTATTTAGACTTTAAAATACTATTGTAGTGTTCTATAATATCTGGATAGTAAAGATGATAAGAAACAATAACTTTATCAAATAATAAAATTGCATACATGTCCTTCATCACCTGTCCTATAAAAATGAAAAAAATCATTATCTGATTCCATGGTTTGAAAACAACCCCAATGGAATGTGACAAAGTTCATAACTTCGCTTTCATTAAAAATATATTATTTTTTCCTAAAATTACCTCAATTAATTTTATCAAAAATTAACTAAAAAGCAAAAAACATACTTGTATACTCCTTCAGCAGGTGAAAAAAATCTAATATACTCAATCTACATAGATTGCAAATCTCTCAATACTTTATAGTATCAGATCACTCTTTGCCTTATGAATTGCTCTATAAACATAATAAAACAATATTCAAGAAGTTTGATGACAAAAATGCTCTAATAATGAGTAGTTCAAAATTTCTTTCATTAGCTTAAACAAAAAATCAATTAATCAATTTGTCAGTCAATCTGTCAGGTACCTGGATATGCAAAAATAAATATTTTCATTTAAAAATAACTCTATCCATTATTGTTGGAATCAATTATTTTTACAATTAATTTTATCTTCATTATCAGTCTGTACTGAGACAACATTTTCATCGTCCCCCTTTTTATTCTGTGACTAATTTTATTTTGTAAAAGTAATATTTTTATCAGATTATTGAATTTTTCTTTACTATACTTTACTTATAATTGCTTTAATTTTGCAAAAAAAACATTTAGGTTGGGCTTTCCTAAATACTTTATTTCAGAAAGAAACTTAAATCATGTTTAAGTATTTTTCCTTTTTTAACCAACTTATACAGTATGGTTAATTTAACCACATGCCCTGTCACTCTGACTGCTAAACAAACAAGTCTTAAGATCACTTTTTCCCAGGGCGTCTTTCAGGACAGCACCTCGAGATATTGGCTCCTCCCTCTCCACAGGAAACACCTTCAATCCAAGATCTTTAAAGGGAGGCTCCTCCCAGCACACATCAGTTTTTGTGTTTCCTCTGACCCGGAGGGAACACCTTCCAGAGGGGAGTACATTTTTTTATGTGGTCCAGTGGGACCGCTTCCCTCTTACCTGTCAGGCATTTGCCTGTGAGACGTCCGCTCCCCGCGCTACCCGTTCGGTGGCGGTTAGTAGCCGGGCTCCCCCTTCCACGGTAGCGTGCTCAGTGGAGCCAACGAAAAGCTGGGATGGCGTCCGGCGGCCGCGCGCGCGATTCGCGCCATTTTTTTTCATACAGCACGGTCGCTGGTGTGATGCGTCATTTCCGGCGCTTTCGGCTAGAGGAAGGGGCGGGGCGGGAGCTGGTGCTGATTTCCTTCTTCCGGTCCGGCGCAACGGCGCTTTTGGTGTCCGGAGAAGGTGTGACAAGCCACAGGGTGAAGCGCTGGCGTTCTGCGATGGACACGGCAGAGAATCCAGCGGTGGGGACAGGCACAAGCACCAGCAAGACCTCAGCAGGAAGCAGCACAGTAAGTGTCCTTCCTTTTGGTTTTTCTGCCTAAAGTTTTTTTCTTAAGGTGGAGGGTCGGTCTCAACTTTTTTTCTCCCCCCCCCCCAGTGGCTTTGGGGGGCCTGTCTGGGCACTGGTTTGGCTGCTGTCTTTTACTAGTGCACCTTTGCTAGGGGACCACATATGGGAACAGGGTTCTCACTAGGGTCCCCCTACTTTCTTCTGTGCTTTTTTTCAGGCTAAATCCGACACTAGAAGAAAATGCCCATCATGTAGTGAGGAAACCCACGGGAAAGTTCAGGATGATCTTAAACTTAAAACCCTTGAACAAATCAGTCAAGTACAGGAGGTTCAAAATGGACTCTATTTTTTCGGTAAGGAATCTATTGACGCCAGGTTGCTTCATGGCGTCAATAGATTTAAGGGACGCCTACCTGCACATCCCAATCGCTCCGCAATCCCAGAGATACCTCAGACTAGCGGTAAGGAGAGGAAGGGTGGTCCAACACCTACAGTACAGAGCTCTCCCCTTCGGGCTCTCATCCTCACCACGGATATTTTCCAAGGTGGTGGCAGAGGCCTTGGCCCCGCTTCGTTTACAGGGGGTGGCGGTAATCCCGTATTTAGACGACCTATTGATTTTTGCCCCATCAAGGGAAAAACTGCTGATGGATTTGTCCAAAGCTCAGAGTCACTTAGAATCTCTGGGATGGATTCTGAATCTTCAGAAATCATCCCTAGTACCCACTCAAGAAATTATTTTCCTGGGCTATCAGGTGAACTCTTTGAGCCAGAAAATGTTTCTACCCCTAGAAAAGAAAGCCAAGGTCCAGGAGACCGTTTCTCGACTCCAGTCCAACCAGCCCATAACTATAAGACAGGTAATGTCGGCTTTAGGGGTGTTAACCTCGACCATGCCGGCAGTACAGTGGGCGAGACTGCATGTCCGTTGCTTGCGGAGTTTTCTTCTAAGATCTTGGGATCACAGTCTCAGCTCCCTGGACAATCTTGTAAAGATTCCATCCCGGGTAAAAAGATCCCTTTATTGGTGGAAGAACCAGCAGGTCCTCTCGAGCGGTCTGTTGTGGTCTTTTCCGGTGGAAAAAAGGTTAACAACAGATGCCAGTGCGTGGGGATGGGGAGCACACCTGGAGAAGGATTTCATTCAGGGCTGCTGGTCAAAAGAGGAGTCGGTTCGGTCCTCAAATTGGAGAGAGTTACGAGCGATCTCATTAGCTCTACAGAGGTTTGCCCCAGATCTGGTAGGCCACCATGTTCAGGTGTTGACAGACAATGTTACGGCTGTGGCGTATGTAAACAGACAGGGGGGCACCAGAAGCAAGCCCCTGCTGTTGTTGGCCGAAAGCACCTTGCAGTGGGCAGAAAAGAACTTACTATCCCTCTCAGCGGTGCACCTGAGGGGATCACTGAACGTGGTGGCAGACTTTCTGAGCAGACATCAGGTTCGGGAGGCGGAGTGGTCATTGAGTCCAGAAGTCTTTCTAGAAATCTCCAACAGGTGGGGTCAACCGGAGGTGGACCTGTTTGCCTCGAGAGAGAACGCCCAGGTACCTCGATTTTTTTCCCTGGACAGGCGGGTCGGGTCCCTGGGGATAGATGCTCTGGCGCATCCATGGAGATTTCGCCTTTGCTTCGCTTTCCCCCCTTTCCAGATTCTCCCGCTAGTCCTAAGAAAGATTCAGAAAGAAGGAGTCCCAGTTATTTTGATCGCTCCTTACTGGCCCAAGAGAGCATGGTTCTCAGCAATCCTAGGGATGGCAACGGAACCATGTTGGCATCTTCCTCTCAGGTCAGATCTTCTGAGGCAGGGTCCAGTATTCCACCCGGACGTATCCAGACTCTCCCTTGCAGCTTGGTTTCTGAAAGGAAGATCTTAAAAGATAAAGGTTTTTCAGATCGGCTGATCTCTACCCTGTTAAATAGCAGGAAGAAAGTCACGAGAGCCATCTACGCTAAAGTTTGGAGAGTATATGCGTCCTGGTGTAATGCTTCAGCCAGGGAGCCGAGCAGTCTTATTGCCATCCTAGAGTTCCTTCAGGATGGAGCGGACAAAGGATTAGCGGTCAGCACCCTAAAAGTGCAGGTGTCCGCCTTAGCAGTCTTCTTGGAAAGATCCATAGCCTCAGAGCCGTTGGTAGCCAGATTTTTTAGAGCCCTCTCTAGGGCTAGGCCGCCACGGGTCAAGGGCTTCCCTAAGTGGGACCTATCGGTGGTTTTAAGGGCTTTAGCAGTAAAGCCTTTTGAGCCTTTGAGTGATGCGTCTCTTAGGGATGCTACCTTGAAGGTTCTTTTTCTGGTCGCGATAACCTCAGCTCGCAGGGTTAGCGAACTACAGGCCCTGTCAGTAAGGGAACCGTATTTTTCATTATTTTCTGATAGGGTTGTGCTTAGAACAGACCCAAAATTCTTACCTAAGGTAGCCTCAGCGAGCAATCGCTCTCAGGAGATTGTGCTACCCACTTTTTGTTCCAACCCCGTGGGGGAGAAAGAATCTTTTTTTCACATGTTGGATGTGAGAAGGGCTTTGCTATGCTATCTCAAAATAACAGAGCCTTTCAGATGTTCAGAGTCACTATTTATTTTGTTTGGGGGCAAAAGGAAAGGCCACCCGGCCTCAAGGGGCACCATAGCCAGATGGTTAAAATTAGCTATCAGGGAGGCTTATTTGCATTCAGAGTTAGTGCCGCCAGAAGGGATTTGTGCTCATTCTACACGTGCGCTTGCAACCTCATGGGCTGAGAGAGCTGGTGCCACCCCGGACCAAATATGCAAGGCGGCGACGTGGTCAAGCTTTAACACCTTTGTACGGCATTATAGGTTGGACCTTATTTCTGCCAAGGATCAAGCATTTGGCAGAAAGGTCCTACAAGCTGTTGTCCCGCCCTAGGGTGGTAAGTCTCTGGTATCCTCTCGAGGTGCTGTCCTGAAAGACGCCCTGGGAAAAAGCAAGTTAGGCTTACCGGTAACTTGTTTTCCAGAAGTCTTTCAGGACAGCAGCATCCCGCCCGTATATGTAATTATTAATGTGCCACGCTGTGACTAACCTATGTGTTTATGTGTTCCAGCCGGGGCCGGAGGTTTCTCGGTAACAACTGATGTGTGCTGGGAGGAGCCTCCCTTTAAAGATCTTGGATTGAAGGTGTTTCCTGTGGAGAGGGAGGAGCCAATATCTCGAGGTGCTGTCCTGAAAGACTTCTGGAAAACAAGTTACCGGTAAGCCTAACTTGCTTTTTCAGTGTAGACAGATATTCAGAAAGTTTCATCTGTGCCAATATAAATATACAGTATTGTATATAGATATACATGGATTCTTCCCAATAAATATCCACTGAAAAATTGATAAAATAACTTTTGCATAATTAACTTGCATAATTGTGGCTTATTACACTGCATAATTTTAGCTTCAACTGACCTTACTTTTTAACATCCAGTTGTCACTATAGACAAAAGCTTAATCAAAGCCTTGTGTAGACACCCTCATGTTTAAAAATAACACCTTTAGTTTTATCAAAACAAATGGTGCAGAATCCATGTGTTTTTTTTAAAACAATTACTTTAGTTAGTACTTAGTAATACCTTATTAAATATTTTTTCCAACCATGCACCTTTATTTCAGATCTCTGAAAAAAGTTTAAACACTTAAAATGTGTTTATATCCATAGAGTTGAAAAACTCTGTCATGACTGACCATCTGCTTAGTAACTCGACCTCCATTTCTCTGTTAACCACTTACCCCCGGACCATATTGCTGCCCAAAGACCAGAGTACTTTTTGCGATTCGGGACTGCGTCGCTTTAACAGACAATTGCGCGGTCGTGCGACGTGGCTCCCAAACAAAATTGGCGTCCTTTTTTTCCCACAAATAGAGCTTTCTTTTGGTGGTATTTGATCACCTCTGCGTTTTTTATTTTTTGCGCTATAAACGAAAATAGAGCGACAATTTTGAAAAAAATGAATATTTTTTACTTTTTGCTGTAATAAATATCCCCCAAAAATATATAAAAAAACATTTTTTTTCCTCAGTTTAGGCCGATACGTATTCTTCTACATATTTTTCGTAAAAAAAAATCGCAATAAGCGTTTATTGATTGGTTTGCGCAAAAGTTATAGCGTTTACAAAATAGGGGGTATTTTTATGGCATTTTTATTAATATTTTTTTTTACTAGTAATGGCGGCGATCAGCGATTTTTTTTTCGGTATTGCGACATTATGGCGGACACTTCGGACATTTTTGACACATTTTTGGGACCATTGGCATTTTTATAGCGATCAGTGCTATAAAAATGCATTAGATTACTATAAAAATGCCACTGGCAGTGAAGGGGTTAACACTAGGGGGCGGGGAAGGGGTTAAGTATGCCTGGGTGTGTTCTTACTGTGGGGGGGGGGTGGCCTCACTAGGGGAAACACTGATCTTCTGTTCATACATTGTATGAACAGAAAATCAGCATTTCCCCTGCTGACAGGAACGAGAGCTGTTTGTTTACACACACAGCTCCCGTTCCCCGCTCTGTACCGAGCGATCGCGTGTGCCCGGCGGCGATCGCGCCTGCCGGGCACACGCACGGGAGTCGGGGGCGAGCGGGGGGCGCGCGCGCGCGCCTCCGGCGGCGCACGTGCGCCCCTAGTGGCGGCTAAAAGGCAGGACGTCATAATACGTGATCTCGCCTAGGAGAGCCACCTTGTGGACGTATTATGACGGTGCGGCGACGGCAAGTGGTTAATGACACACTTCCAAAGAAAGATCTGTCACTGTCAGTCTTGGCTACCATTCACTAACCAATCTAATTTTATCGTTTTTACAATTTTTAACCTTTTTTTAAAAATTTTAAAACATATTTGGTTTGTACATCTGCTAAAAATCATGTACATTACATTATAATATGACTTTGATTATAGTAATGACAAAACATTGTTTAGGAGAAAATCATATGAAACTTCACAGATTAGTTCCAGCCTAATGAACTGTGAATTGGCCATTTTCCTGAGAAAATTCCTCCAAACAAAATTCTCATTCTCATCTGAAATAGTCAATTATAAAAACTTTTAACAATACTTTTTCTTCTATTTTTGCTAATTTTGTATTGAACAAAACTTTCATATTTTAATATTTTTCCTGGGTAAACTTTAATATTTTAGAACAATTTACTACTTTTAGTTAAATAACCAAACCTAAGTTTAGAAACTTTTGTAAAAATTGCTCAATCCTTAACTTATTATTTTCTGCAATCAAATCTGTAGGATTTTTGTTAAATACTAAGGGCCAGATCCACAAAAGAGATACTCCGACTTAACTGCTGTTCAGTCTGTGTGTAACTTTGGAAACGATCCTCAAAAGGCTTTTTCCAAAGTTAGGCAGAAGATCCGGCATGTGTAATTGAATTACACTGCCGAATTTTAGGATGCAGTACCGCATCCGCCGCTGGGGGCATTTCGAGTCGAAATGCCGTTTCTAGTATGCAAATTAGCACTTAAGGCGATCCACAAAGCTTTCTAGCTTCCTTTTTGCGCCGTAAGTGTTATTTTGCAAGTGTAAAATTAGGGCTGGTTCTACAAAGTGTAAACTAGTCACACCATGTAAAAGCCCATTCCAGCGACGGCATTTGGTATGCTTTCCCGAGGGAGAACTCCACGGCAATTTGTAAAAACAAAACCGGCATGGGTTCCCCCCCAGGAGCATACCAGGCCCTTAGGTCTGGTATGGGTTGTAAGGGGACCCCCCCTACGCCGAAAAATCGACGTAGGGGGTCCCCCTACAATCCATACCAGACCCGTATCCAAAGCACGCTACCCGGCCGGCCAGGAAAGGAGTGGGGACGAGCGAGCGCCCCCCCCCCCTCCTGAGCCGTGCCAGGCCGCGTGCCCTCAACATGGGGGGGTTGGGTGCTCTGGGGCAGGGGGGCGCACTGCGGGCCCCCCCACCCCAGAGCACCCTGTCCCCATGTTGATGAGGACAGGACCTCTTCCCGACAACCCTTGCCATTGGTTGTCGGGGTCTGCGGGCGGAGGCTTATCGGAATCTGGGAGTCCCCTCAAATAAGGGGGCCCCCAGATACCGGCCCCCCACCCTAAGTGAATGGATATGGGGTACATCGTACCCCTATCCATTCACCTGTAGGCAAAAAGTTAGTTAGTAAACACACAACACAAGGCTTTTTAAAATATTTTATTATTCTGCTCCGGATGCCCCCCCTGTCTTCGTTATTAGCTCAATTAGCAGGGGGGGCTTCTTCTTCCGCTCTCCGGGGGTCTTCCACTCTCCGGGGGTCTTCCGCTCTCCGGGGGTCTTCTCCGCTCTCCGGGGGGGGCTTCTCCGGACTCCGGGGGGCTTCTTCCATCTTCTCCCCTCTTCCGCTCTTGACTCGGCGAACCCCGGTTCTTCTGCAGCTCTCCGGTGCCTTCTTCTTCAGCGCTGGCTGCCTGCTATGTTTGTGTGTTAGCTCGATTTCAAACAGGCAGCCAGCGCGGTCTTCTGTGGCGTCAGGGTCTTCTCTTCCTTTCTTCCGATGTTGCCTCGTCGCCTGTTGTCGCTGTAATGATGGAAGCGCGCCTTGCATCCCATTTATATAGGCATCACCGTCCCATCATGCTCCGGCAGGTACCCACGTGGTGGGTGCCTACCCACGTGCACCCACCACGTGGGTACCTACCGGAGCATGATGGGACGGTGATGCCTATATAAATGGGATGCACGGCGCGCTTCCATCATTACAGCGACAAGAGGCGACGAGGCAACATCGGAAGAAAGGAAGAGAAGACCCTGACGCCACAGAAGACCGCGCTGGCTGCCTGTTAGAAATTGAGCTAACACACAAACATAGCAGGCAGCCAGCGCTGAAGAAGAAGGCACCGGAGAGCTGCAGAAGAACCGGGGTTCGCCGAGTCAAGAGCGGAAGAGGGGAGAAGATGGAAGAAGCCCCCCGGAGTCCGGAGAAGCCCCCCCCGGAGAGCGGCGAAGACCCCCGGAGAGCGGAAGACCCCCAGAGAGTGGAAGACCCCCGGAGAGCGGAAGAAGAAGCCCCCCCTGCTAATTGAGCTAATAACGAAGACAGGGGGGGCATCCGGAGCAGAATAATAAAATATTTTAAAAAGCCTTGTGTTGTGTGTTTACTAACTAACTTTTTGCCTACAGGTGAATGGATAGGGGTACGATGTACCCCATATCCATTCACTTAGGGTGGGGGGCCGGTATCTGGGGGCCCCCTTATTTGAGGGGACTCCCAGATTCCGATAAGCCTCCGCCCGCAGACCCCGACAACCAATGGCAAGGGTTGTCGGGAAGAGGTCCTGTCCTCATCAACATGGGGACAGGGTGCTCTGGGGTGGGGGGGCCCGCAGTGCGCCCCCCTGCCCCAGAGCACACAACCCCCCCATGTTGAGGGCACGCGGCCTGGCACGGCTCAGGAGGGGGGGGGGCGCTCGCTCGTCCCCACTCCTTTCCTGGCCGGCCGGGTAGCGTGCTTTGGATACGGGTCTGGTATGGATTGTAGGGGGACCCCCTACGTCAATTTTTCGGCGTGGGGGGGTCTCCTTACAACCCATGCCAGACCTAAGGGCCTGGTATGCTCCTGGGGGGGGAACCCATGCCGGTTTTTTCTTTGAAAATTGGCATGGAGTTCTCCCTCAGGAATGCATGCCGCTGTCATTTTTTTTTTCCCCGACGCAACTTTTTTAAGCCGTCGCGATCCTCAAAACTCGGCGTAACGTAACTTCGCGCATGCGCAGTACGGCCGGCGCGGGAGCGCGCCTCATTTAAATGGGACTCGCCCCATTTGAATAGGAACGCCTTGCGCCGGCGGAATTTTAGTTACACAGCCTGAAATTTCTAGATAAGTGCTTTGTGGATCAGGCACTTAGGTAGAAACTTTAAGGCAGTGTAACTTAAATGGGATTTTTTAAGTTACGCCAGGTTTTTGTGGATCTGGCCCTAAATACCTTGTTGTTTACCATTAACTGAATTTTATACAGTTCTTGCATAATCTTAATCAATAGTTTTTCCTTAAACTTCTGCCCCTGTTTGTGCTTTAAATGACATGTAATAACACATTTCTGTTGTTTTAGGCTAAAATATTCCTAAACATATATATGCAGCATTAAACTTAATTTCCTTATTAAAGAACTTCTTACACTCTGGTATTAATTAATTAATTACCCCACTACTGTTTACATGCCTGCACATTATATATATATATATATATATATAGAATATATAAATTCCCGAATATTACTGAGATATACTTCTGAACCTTGAGATTTTTAACCATCCCATGTTAACCCACTTATATAAAAAACATATTTACCCCTTGTTTTAGAATGATTTTCCTGTGCACTTAAAAAAAAACAAGAGATGCAATCAGTGGCGGCTGGTGAATTTTTAGAATGGGGGGGCGCCAGACTCCGCCCCTCCTGGTTGACCACTCCCTCTTCTCATAAGCCACACCCCTTATATAATCCACCCATTCCGCCCCTGTATTCCACTAGTGTCAGGAGTATTTAGCAAGAAAAAAAATTAATGCAATGAAAAATTAAGAAATGTCTACATTGCTTTACAGCTTTACAATACCATGATCTAACAGCATACGGGACAGAATCAAAGACTGCAAATACTGCAGAGTGTATAGTGGTGGGTGGTATGTGTAGGAGAGGGGTGCGGAGTGTATGGCGGTACATGTAGGAGAGGGGTGCGGAGTGTATGGCGGTACATGTAGGAGAGGGGTGCATGGCGGTACATGTAGGAGAGGGGTGCATGGCGGTACATGTAGGAGAGGGGTGAGGAGTGTATGGCGGTACATGTAGGAGAGGGGTGAGGAGTGTATGGCGGTACATGTAGGAGAGGGGTGAGGAGTGTATGGAGGTGCATGTAGGAGAGGGGTGAGGAGTGTATGGAGGTGCATGTAGGAGAGGGGTGCCGAGTGTATGGCGGTGCATGTAGGAGAGGGGTGAGGAGTGTATGGCGGTGCATGTAGGAGAGGCGTGAGGAGTGTATGGCGGTACATGTAGGAGAGGGGTGCGGAGTGTATGGCGGTACATGTAGGAGAGGGGTGCATGGCGGTACATGTAGGAGAGGGGTGCGGAGTGTATGGCGGTACATGTAGGAGAGGGGTGCGGAGTGTATGGCGGTACATGTAGGAGAGGGGTGCATGGCGGTACATGTAGGAGAGGGGTGCATGGCGGTACATGTAGGAGAGGGGTGAGGAGTGTATGGCGGTACATGTAGGAGAGGGGTGAGGAGTGTATGGCGGTACATGTAGGAGAGGGGTGAGGAGTGTATGGAGGTGCATGTAGGAGAGGGGTGAGGAGTGTATGGAGGTGCATGTAGGAGAGGGGTGCGGAGTGTATGGCGGTGCATGTAGGAGAGGGGTGAGGAGTGTATGGCGGTGCATGTAGGAGAGGCGTGAGGAGTGTATGGCGGTGCATGTAGGAGAGGGGTGCAGGGCACATTACATGGATAGGGGTGCAGGGCACATTACATGGGGAGGGGTGCAGGGCACATTACATGGGGAGGGGTGCAGGGCACATTACATGGGGAGGGGTGCAGGGCACATTACATGGGGAGGGGTGCAGGGCACATTATATAGGGCACAAGGTAAAAAGGCAGCTGCTGGACAGTGTAGAGTTAATTGTACATCCCATTGGAATTAAACTGATCAGCTGTGCCTGTGTTGGGGGGGGGGGAGCAGATAATATATATATATATATATTACTAGGCTAAGCAGTTGGAATGCTGGGATTGCAGGGAGATAACTGGTCTGATAAGAGGCAAAGTACAAGAGAAAAAGGCTACAATCCTAGCTCAGTGTGACTGTAAAGATAAAAACATCGTGCAGCTTCACAGAGACAGAGGGGAGATATGACAGGGAGACCCAGTGGAGATCATTCTGGAGGGAGGGGGGGAGAGGGGTGAACACAAACGGAGCCATGCTGGCTGCAAGAGAGTGACACATGAGAGGAGAAATTAACTCTCAGCTGGAGAGAGAGAGAGAACCTCCGATCCCCACACTCACCTTCAGCTTCTGGCTCGGCACTGTCAGCTCCAGTGCCCATCCATTAGTGATCCGATTCCTGCCTCCATAAGTTTACTAAGGGAGAGGGGGATCGGGAGCAGGCATCTTCACCTGGCTGCAGGCTCACTCTGATGCGTCCCTCTGAGATGCATAGTGCTGACGTCACTTCCTGTTGTCGGCACTATGCACAGTATACACTGGGTGCCGTGCACCCGCCCGGTCACATGTCCATCGCGCCGGAAGCAAGTGGCGCGATGGGCATAGCCACAAAGGCATATTTTGCCTGCCAATGTAGCGCCTCGTCTGCAATCTTGTGATTGCACAGACGTGGCGCTACTCGTACCGCACTGCACCGGCGCCCAGCGCCCGGGAACAGTGCACATAGGGACCTTTTTTTGCTTTATTTTTTTTTAAAGGGACATGTTTAAATAAAAAAATTTTTTTTTTTTTTTTTTTTTTTTACTGACTTGGGGGGAGGGGGGGCGGCGCCCGGGCGCCCCCTATGGACGGGCCGCCACTGGATGCAATGTCCTTTAACTTTGTCTTCTTAACTTTAGTTTCTTTCGTTTGTTTGTTACATTGACTGTCTTTGGTGACTTTTCTTGTTGCATTTTCATGTTGCTGTATCTTCATCCGTTGCTTTTCTTGGAAGAATAATGTCCTTATTTTCTTTGAAGAATTAATTTTCTAACAGTTCTTGTTCATCTCTGGCTCGCCTGGTTTCTTTTATCTTTGGCTCACGTGTTAGGCCCCATACTCACGAGCAAACATGTCTGCTGAAACTGGCCCGCAGGCCAGTTTCAGCAGACATGTTTGGTCGTGTGTGGGCGCGAGCGGGCCGAATTCCAGCAAACATTTGCCCGCCGGGCCTTTTCCCAGCAGACAAATATTCCTGGACTTGTTTTAAAACAGCCCGCTGGAATTCAGCCCGCTCGGACATGTACGGTCGTCAGTACAGACCTACCGTACATGTCCAGGCGCCCGCCGTCCCTCGCATGCGTCGAATGACTTCGACGCATGCGTGGAAGCATTTTAAAGGCGGGCCGCGCACGTCGCCGCGTCATTGTCGCGGCGACACCGCGTCATCGACGCGGCGACACCGCGGACACGCCCCGCGTATTGTTTACGCGCGGACTTCTGTACGATGGTGTGTACAACCATCGTACAGAAGCCCTCTGGCAGACATGTATGGTGAAAACGGTCCGACGGACCGCTTTCACCATACATGTTTGTCCGTGTGTACCCGGCCTTAGTGTAACTGTTTATTTAAGCTATAAAGTAGCCTCAAGTAAACAAATGTAAAGATGCGTGCGTAAAAATAATGTCTTTCTCCTTTTTGTGTATGCGAAAGGAATGTATAATGTATAGTGTATTCTTGGACCGTTCAAACATCAAAATCCATAATAGCTCACTCAAAGTGTACATCTGCCTGTGTGACTACAATGGTGGCCTTAAAAAAAATAACGTGAAGCTTCTATTTGGCAGCTTTCTTCACGTTAGTAAACGTCTACGATTTTTCTCCATAACCTGAAAGTCCTCGATGGATTTTGCATGATATCTTGAAACCTTCTGTCCAAAATAGCTGTGGCTCAGTAGCCCTGTGTAAGGTTTTTTTTTTTTTTTTCTTCTGCTCGTAAGCTACAAGCATTCTGACAGGTGAGAAAACAAAACAGCGTAAAAACTCACCCTGTGTTTTTGAGCCTTCTCCCGTCTGATGGAACACAAACGCCTTTTCGTTTCTAGGTTCTTTGGTCGTATTTTTCTTCAAGACTTGAAAGAACATCTTTGACTTCATTTCTTCATTTCCATATCCCCCTTTTCAAGGCTTTTAGGAAAAAAGACCAAAATGGCTGGCTTCGACATTGTTAGATGCCGGGGGGCAGGGGGAAGAGGTGACAGAGATAGAGATAGAACAGAGAGGACATATGCCTCTAACACGTATCATGCAATGTCAAAAACCTCTTCCTCTCCAGGCGTGTTCTCGGTTCCAAAATATTCAGACATAACTTCATTATATGATGGTTTATTCTTCCAACGATTATGACAGCAAACAGTTTATGCTTACATTGATTACAGCTGGTAAGACATCATGGCAGGTAGGCATCACAGAAAGTTACAGAAGGAGGAAATAGATGTTACATCTTCTCTGCTGGAAAGAGCCCCTTATGATCTTTCTCCTGGGTGAGGGTCCCATCCCCACCCTGAGGCTTCCGTAGGGCCGAGATTCCTCCCGTCCAGGGGTGACCCTGGAGATCCCAACTCACTATGCTTACCACGTGTACATTTATACAGGTTTAACAGCTAACTAAGCACAATTGGCTCGTTTCCAAAGAAGGTTGCGATGAGCTCTAACGCTCGCTATGTATATTTAAGTAACATCTCCTCCCCTATCCTTGACATAGGACTTTAAGAATAGATATGGCCTAACCTACACCAGTTGTTCTGTCGTCATACACTGACCTTCGTTTGTCTTTAACAAACCTTCAAATGCTACCATGTTTAAGCATTGATTCAGAGACCTTTAGAACATAATATCAATACATTTAAAATCTAACACCTACCTTTCAAACATTGGGCCTGAGGCCAGGCATTCTCTGAGAACCTTACTGGCCTGGACACTGACCGTACTGGATTGGCCCCCCGAACTGCTCGAGAGTCCCGTGATATATACGTAGAGTACTTTACGGGTAGGGGGGCCATTGCTATGCAGGTCATTAGGGAGGCAGCTTCCACCATGAGGGCCACCTTAACCCTGTGGAGGGCTACAGCACCTACCTTGCTGACCAACTGCAAAAAATGGATGATTGACAACGGGCCCTGGCAGAGGATATTTTTGCATCTGTGATTCAGAGGGGAAGAAGGGGCCTGCTGACTGAGAACACACAACTCAGTGACCCGGCCCAGTCTCCTCCTCCTCCTCTTGCTGCCACATTCTCACCACCTGCAAGGGGCCGTGGAGGGAGCCGTGGAAGGAACGCTGCAGGGAGCCGTGGAAGGAAGGCTTCAAGGAAGACCAGAAAGTGATTCCCTGGCTTCAAACTGATCTGCCAGAAGACTGAGGTTGTTGTAGTACCACAGCTTGGGGGTCATGTATGACATCTGCTTCTGATTTCTGGGATTTGGGGAGCACATTGTGACCCAAATTAGAGGGACTCCTCATGTTATTGATTTTGTTGTTTATCATGGCGGAATGTGGCTTTGGGCTTCAAAGTCTGCATATATTTGTCTGATTGGTCAATTGTTGCCCTTCATGTTTAATTTTTTGTTCCAGAATAAATGGAGATTTAATTAAAAAAAGTTAAATACTTGTCTATTGTGCTTTTCTGGTGAATAGCCATAAAACATTTCAGAAATACAATGGCCCAGATTCAGGTAGATTTGCCCATTACTTACACCTGAGCTGCTCAGCTGAATTTCTCTGCACTGGAGCAATTTTGCCAAATTGCCACCTGATTCAGGAATCGTTTGTTCATTTAATTTGCTCCTGTTTAAGTCAAAGCTGAGGGCGCAAGGCCGTGCAAGTCAAAGTGGGTGTGCCCCTATGTAAATGAGGAATTTTCGGCTCAGCAGAGGTTTGCTAGCATAATTTCAGGACAAATCCTGCTCAGCTGCTTGCACTGAGCAAATAAATAGGAGCAGACTTGCGCAGGGTCTTTGCTGAATTTCATCCTGCTTTTTCCTACTCCCCCTGAGCAAGGAAATTCAGCCCTTTTGCAAGACATGGCACCTCCCAAAGGGACCAAAAAAAGGAAGGCCAACTTTGTGGCTGCAGAGATGGACATCCTGATTGCTGCACTCCAGCAGCATAAGGAAGTCCTATATGGTGCCCAGCGGGCAAACACCACCATTGCCCAAAGGAGGGCTATATATGAAGCCATTGCCCTGGACATCAATGCCCTGGGTAATGAAGTGCGTACCTGGGATGACATCCAGAAGAAATTAAATGATATGAGGCGCAGGGTCCGTGAAAAACTGGCTCTTATCAGGAAGCATACCGGTGGCACGGGAGGTGGTCCGCGATGTATGATCCGCCTCAATCAGGAGGAGCAGCTTATTGCACAAACGTTCGTGCAGGAGCAGGTGGAGGGACTTGAAGGGTACGACTCCACTGTTGGGAACTTGGGGACTGGTAAGTTATTTTTCTTTCATATCTGCTGTGCATCATGGGAGGGGGTACAAGTGAACATATTTGTGGGTAGAAGTGAAGATGTAAGTATTATTTTTCTTTTATATCTGCTGTGCATCATGGGAGGGGGTACAAGTGAACATATTTGTGGGTAGAAGTGAAGATGTAAGTATTATTTTTCTTTCATATCTGCTGTGCATCATGGGGGGGGGGGCAGTCATACCTGACACCCATGTCACTCACCAATCAGCCAGCTGTCTCCATACATGTTCTGGTCAAACTCGGTTGGGATGGGGCTGTGTCGGTAAATAAAACTGTCATGGCTTGACCCTGGGTGTTTGGCACGGACATGCCATATGAGGCCATGTGCATCCACAATCATCTGCACATTTATCGAATGCCAATGTTTCCTGTTGCAGTAGATATGCTCGAGGAGCCGGGGGGGGGGGGCGTAGTGCCACATGGGTACAATCTATTGCACCCACAGTGCGTGGAAATCTGGCTAATAAATAAAAATCACTGATTGCCTTCTGCCGCACGTCAGCCGTGGTTGGTTTGATAAATTGTGTGCCCATTCGTCTGAGTATTGCAGGGATCACTTGGTGCACACACCTGCTCATGCTGGATTGGGACATCCCCGCCACCACTCCACCTGTGCGCTGAAATGAGCCAGTTGCCAAAAAATGAAGGGTTGCCACTACCTTCACCAGTGGCTGCACTGCCTGTCCCCGATGGGTCGGGCTGCTGATGTCATCCTGCAGGATTGTTACCAACTCAAGGATGACTTCAGGGCTGAAGCGAAACATGCGATACACCTCATTATCACTCATCTCAAAAAGGTTGTAGCGCCCTCTGTAAATCCTCTCCCGTGCCCTCCTACGAGTCGGCTCAGTCAATAGAATATCAAGAACCATAGCTGCCCCTGGCATGTTGGTGCACAGATGTGAGGTCCCGAAAATGTGGGTGCTCTGCTTGTTCAGCTCGTCTGTCTAGGTGCTGCTGAAGTTGCGCGCTCCTTCAGATGACATTTGGCCATCTTTTGCTAACTTGCCCCTGCTTTTAACAGGAGCAAGTTTGCCCAGGGAAAAAAGCTTGCGCGCTTCCAGTGCAAGATGCGCATCACACGCGCATGTTTCTGAATCATCGGCAGTACCTAATTTGCATATTCGCTGAGGGAATTCCATGAAGGCGCAACTTACACCCCGCACAAAATTGCGCGAAAATTGCGCAGGAACAGCTAGGCTGCGTGCGCGGGAAAATGGCCGCATTTCAGGCTTAACTGGTTTACAGAATCAGCCGCAAATTTGCATAGGAGCAAATCAGTACTTGCGCGGCGCAAATCACACTTGTTCCCGCGCAAGTGCTTCTTGAATCTGGGCCAATGTGTAATTAACAAAGGACACAACCTCCTTGAGGGGGGGGGGGGGGGGACGGGATTTGTTGTGATAACTTGATAAAAAAAAATGACATTAAAAAAAAAAATGTTGTGATAACTTGCTTAAAAAAAATGAAAAAAAAAAACATGTGGAGTACAAAAAATAATTTTGGAGATCTGGCTTTAAAAAAAAAAAAAAAAAAAAGGGATTATTCATGAGATCACAAGCCAAAAATAAAAGAAGTCAGTATGGGAGAACTCTAAATACCATCAGCAAAACAACGGGGTAGATTCAGTAACATCTGCGCTTTTTTTACGTAGGCGCAGGGCAAATTTTCTGCGCTACCCGCGATTCACGAAGCAGTAGCTCCGTAAATTGCGTGGGCGCTCCGGCAAAATGCCCGGCGTAAGCGCGCGCAATTTAAATGATCCCGTAGGGGGCGGGAATCATTTAAATTAGGCGCGTTCCCGCGCCGAGCGTAGAGCGCATGCTCCGTCGGGAAACTTTCCCGACGTGCATTGCGGTAAATGACGTCGCAAGGACGTCATTTGCTTCAAAGTGAACGTGAATGGCGTCCAGCGCCATTCACGATTCACTTATGCAAACTACGTAAATTTTAAATTTCGCGACGCGGGAACGACGGATATACGTAACATTGGCTGCCCCTGCTAATAGCAGGGGCAGCCTTACGCGAAAACCACCGTACGCAAACGACGTAAACTGTGTACGCAGGGCTCGCGTAACATTGTGAATCGGCGTTAGTATGCAATTTGCATACTGTACGCTGAGCACAACGGGAACGCCACCTAGCGGCCATCGCAAGAATGCAGCCTAAGATATGCGGGCATAAGAGCCTTATGCCACGCATATCTTAGGCTGCAGTCAGCGTAACGAGGTTCCTGAATCAGGAGCATTCGTTACGCCGGCGCAAGTAAGCAATTGCGCTGCGTAACTATGGTTACGCAGGCGCAATTGCTCTTTGAATCCGGGCCAACGTCTTTATTCTAGCAATAGAACGAAGAAAAAAATGTGCTGCAAAAAAACGAGCCACTAATTAAAAAAATGTAGAATGTGCCATCTCCATAACGAACGCGAGTTTTACCAGAACGAGCGCTCCCGTCCCCTAATTTAGTCTGAGCATGCGTGGATTTTTAACCGATGGTTGTGCCTGCTAACGATCGTTCTTTTTCTATCGGTTAGGAATCCATTGGTTAAATTTAAAACAAATTGGCTTTTTTTAACCAATGGTTTAATAACCGATGGGGCCCACACACCATCGGTTTGGACCGATGAAAATGGTCCATCAGACCGCTCTCATTGGTTTAACCGATCGTATGTACGCGGCCTAAGCCTAACATCAATAGTATGTAAGCTCTTGGAGGGGATGATAAGGGACTATATACAAGATTTTTGTAATGACAACGATATCATTAGCAGTAATCAGCATGGATTCATGAAGAATCGTTCTTGCCAAACCAATCTATTAACCTTCTATGAGGAGGTGATTTGCCATCTAGATAAAGGAAGATCAGTAGACGTGGTGTATCTGGATTTTTCAAAAGCATTTGACACAGTTCCCCATAAACGTTTACTGTACAAAATAAGGTCCGCTGGCATGGACCATAGGGTGAGTACATGGATTGAAAACTGGCTACAAAGGGTGAGTTCAGAGGGTAGTGATAAATGGGGAGTATTCAGAGTGGTCAGGGGTGGGTAGTGGGGTCCCCCAGGGTTCTGTGCTGGGCCTAATCCTGTTTAATTTGTTCATAAATGACCTGGAGGATGGGGTAAGCAGTGCAATCTCTATATTTCGGCGTCCACGCTACTGCCTGGACGGCGATGCAGGCCCCCCCCCTATTCACGCTGCGTGGCGTTCATTGGCCACCTTTGGTATACGGCCGCTATATATATCTACCCATATTGAGCCATCACTTCTGATTGTATCATTTTCATGTGACCCTACACACTTTATGGTGCCACCTTTTGATCCACCCTCGCTGGGTAGGTACCTACGGTGCAGTGCTTTCACTATCACACCTGCACCCTTACTATCTTTTTGACTTATGCTTATCTTGAACATGCTGGTGCATGTCTTTATTCACATGTCTACCTCTCTAACCTTACACTTCACTTCCTACCTATTATTATTTTTGGTGCAGTGCTTCCATTATCATACCTGCACCCTTACTACTTTTGGATTTATGTTCACCTTGGACATGCTGGTGCATGTCTTCACTCATATGTCTACCTCTTCAACCTTACACCTCACTTCCTACCCATTACTTTTAATTATTTATTAATTTACCCCACAGATACCTCTGGGTCTTAACACAGACTTTATCACTTCCACCACTGTTGATATCCACTATCCGATGTTCATGGCCAATACTGTTTACTGTTGCTGCTACTGCCGTGCCAAGGTGTCACCAATTCAGCTCCCGGGGATGATGCTATTTATAGCTGCCCCTCTCTTACAGTACCATCTTATGATTCTACCCATTTAACTATAACTAGGTGAGAGTGTTTGGGACTATTGTTCCCCCTCTTTTCTATGTTCCCTATTATGTCCATTACCTTACTATGGCATTTCTTTCTCTATTATAGATACCCGTACACTGTGTATCTGCTCCTGATGAGTGTTAAAGTGAACAAGAAACGCGTAGAGCCATCATACGATGATATGTCACAGTGTACATGTATAATACTTACCCTCTAACTTTGCAATTTTATGAACCAACTCATTATTATTTATTTTTTCTATGCTACCCTTACAAAGCCGGTTCTCATGTACCAGATGCCCCATTATGAGTACTTACCATAGACTATCATGTACCCTTTTGTTTCCTCTAGATTTATGTACCTAGACCCATTACTATTATGCATTACCATGTACAGTATGTTTTGTTGGACTAATTTGTACTATTATATAATTTCTAGGTGGTTACTAATTGTACCATTTTATCATCTTAATGTGTATATGTCATACCTCCTTTGTTTGTATAATAAATACTTTTTACCATATGTTTTTGGTTCATATGCCAGTGATGTTCTTCCTCAAAGTCCCAATCTTAGTTTCTCTCATTCAATCTCTATATTTGCGGACAATGCTAAGCTAAACAGGGCAATAACTTCTCTGCATGATGTGGAAATCTTGCAAAAAGATATGAACAAATTAATGGGGTGGGCAACTACATGGCAAAGGAGGTTTAATGTAGAACATTTTTAAATAATGCAATTGGGTGGCAAAAATATCAGCTTTCAGGTTTTATTGTCAAAGCTTAACTGAACAATCTGAAGTTAAAGCTGATTGGCTACCATGCAGAGCTGCACCAGATTATGCACTCTGCAGTTTTAGTAGATCGACCCCAATGTGTCGCCAAGTCACACCAGTGTGAACCAGGAACTAAAGCTGACATAAAGCCAACATATATTTTCAAAGCTGAATTCGTTGATTTTATTATATTTTGATTATTCATAATAGTTTAGGAAATGCTAAGCAAAAAAGGAAGCACCACAATCTACAGGGTGGGCCATTTATATGGATACACCTTAATGAAATGGGAATGGTTGGTGATATTAACTTACTGTTTGTGGCACATTAGTATATGTTAGGGGGGAAACTTTTCAAGATGGGTGGTGACCATGGTGGCCATTTTGAAGTCGGCCATTTTGAATCCAACTTTTGTTTTTTCAATAGGAAGAGGGTCATATGACACATCAAACTTATTCGGAATTTCACAAGGAAAATAATGGTGTGCTTGGTTTTAACGTAACTTTATTCTTTCATTAGTTATTTACAAGTTTCTCTTTGTTTACAGCCATTGACATGTCACCGAGGTTAACACGTGCGGAGCGGATAGAAATTGTTTTGATGTCTGGTGAACGCAGTAACCAGGTCATTGCAGCAGATTTCAATGCAAGACAGCCTACGAGACCACCCATCTCCCATGCTACAGTTAGCAAACTGCTTGCTAAGTTTCGTCAAACTGGTTCAGTGGTTCTGGCCAGCTCAGTAGATTGCTTTAAGAAAGGCCTGGATTATTTCCTAAATGTACAGAATATAACTGAGTACTAAGATTTGTAGGTAAAGTTGATCCAGGGTAAATCCGATTGCCTCTCGGGGGATCAGGAAGGAATTTTTTCCCCTGCTGTAGCAAATTGGATCATGCTCTGCTGGGGTTTTTTGCCTTCCTCTGGATCAACTGTGGGTATGGAGTTGGGTGTATAGGATTTTGTGTGATAGGTAGGGGGCGCTAGTGACACAAAAAATTTCTTTAAAGTGGTAGCAATTACAAATATATGTGATAACAATTAAAATTAAACAACAACTAATTATTCAGAGCTAATTAGCAAAGACACAGTTGAATCAATAATTGAAAAAATAAGATTCACAAGGGAACCTCTAATTGAAAAGAGATGTGCTCCCAACACCTTAAAACAAAAAATATTTCTTAAGTGATAATGATAATGTCCATATATATAGTGGTAGTGAGCCACTTAGATAACAATGGAGTGAATCTTGCAGTGGACCAGAAAAAAAACGTGCAATCCTCTCATATACTGCAGTGCTTAGAAATCCTTCCACCAATTCCGCAGAAACGACACCCAAAAGTGAATAAATATATGCGCTTACCACAGCGCTTTGACTCCTTTAACTAAAAAGAAAGTCAAACACGCTTGTGCAGTTCTGAATGTCTGCAAACATATAGTGCGTTCTCCAGTAGTTGACACAGACAAATCTTCTCCCAATATTCTCAGAAATGAAATGAAAAACAGAAAAACTCCATAGTGCAACCGGTTTTTAATATAAAATGATAAAACAAAACATGGGCCAAATGGCCACTTACATTAAAAGGTGCCCATCCCGGCACTGGGTCTGCGGGCCTTTAAATGGGGAGGTGAAACCTCAATTTGCATGCGGTGTGTGTCTCCTCTTGCCTCGCCAGCTCACAAGAGTCGGATGATGGGGGAAGATAAAAAACGTGACCAGGCTACGCCGCCGACGATCGTTTCGTATAAACGTCTTCAGGGGGGCGTGCCTGGTCACTGGGGTCACGTTTATTTATTTAGAAGCGAGCGGAAGTGCTCCGCTTGATTGACATGCTAACTGGCCAATGACAGCTCAGTTGTGGTCTGGAAGGGACCCGGAAGTAGCCGAAACTAATTGACAGATGCTGGAGCCAATTACACTGCAGCATCGAAACACTATGGGCCGGAAGTGCTCCGCTTGATAGACAAGCTGACTGGCCAATAACAGCTCAGTTGCGGTCTGTGAGAGACCCGGAAGTCGCTGAAACTAATGGGCAAATGCTGGAGCCAATTACAGCGCGGCATCGGAACACTGTGGGCCGGATGGAAAGGAAAAGTGATAGACACGGAATTTAGCCAATCACAGCGCAGTCCCAGTGTTGGCTTCGGCACTTACATAAGGGAATTGATTGATTGTAGCAACACTCTCTATTCTTCAACAATTAAATTCTTAATGATGACCACATTTATTTCTACATCTCTATCTAAGAAGGAAATGTAGTTTAGATATAAAGAGTGATTAAATTAAAAAGTTAAGAATTAAAAATAATGGGATATAATGAATATTGTAAAACTGTCTTCTCAAAAAACGCCACAAGATGGCACCTTATATTTATTTAGAAGAGAGCATCTAATCAATGGGAAATTGATATTTATTCAATATGAAAAAGAGAACAAAAAATTCCTCAGATGTTTTATTATCAGAGGGAAGATAATTAGATATAAATGGCTAATTTAATCCCCAAGGGAAAAAAATATACAATATATATGTGGTATTACTCACATAAGTATATTATATAAATGTACAGAATATATTGAGGGGCCCCACTCAAAAGCTGAAAATGACTATATACTGACTCAAAAAAGAAATGTGGTAAATCTGGACAACTAGTATCACAAAACAAAAAAATGTATGAAAAAGACGGACGTTTT